>NC_133120.1:57212212-57534564 GCF_033568475.1 Henckelia pumila | reverse complement strand
TCGACCCATTTGCTATGAAATCTCAATTTAAGCATCGTGTGTTTTAGGAAAGGCCAGTCAACTCTATCAAATGCCTTTGAAATGTCAATTTTTAAATCTACGCCTTTTTTCCTTGTCTCTTCCATTTAAGATAATGACCAATTTCAAAGTCAATAATGACATTGTTTGTAATGAAGCAGCCTTGAGTGAATGCACTTTGTGTTAGTGAGATAACAGAATTGATGACTCCCTTCAATCTATTAGCAAGAACTTTGGCCACTATTTTGTAGAGTACATTGCAAAGGGCTATAAGGCGAAGATCAGCTAATGTTTCGGGCCATTTCTTCTTGGGAATAACGACAATAGATGTATGATTTAATCCCTCCAAAAAGAATAAGTGATTTAGAAATTCAAGACAGACAGATGTGACATGATTCCCTGTAATATCCCAAAATTTCAGAAAGATACAGGGTTCATACAATCTAGACCAAGTGATTTATCAGGTTACATAGAGTGTAGTGTTGCCCAAATCTCTTTTTCATCAAATGGTCGAAATAGGGATTCATTTTGAATAGCATCAATACGATTCGGAACTTGCAAAATAATATGCTTATCAATATAGCCTCTGGTAGAATAAAGGTCCTGAAAATATTTTAGAATGAGAACTTTGAGTTTATTCCCCCCTAGGACAAAGATTCCTCGTATTATCTTGAAGCTGCGTAATATGATTTTTCGTTCGACAAGAAGAAGCATACTTATGGAATAGCTGGGTATTAGCATCACCTTCTTGGAGCCAAAAAAATCATTGCACGTTGCTTCCAGAAGATTTTCTCTTGGGTAAGTAAGGTCTCGAGCTTACGTTTTATCTCCACAATCTGGGCATCTGCAAAGTCTACTCGCTTACTCTAATTAAGGCATTTTAATTTCTCTCGCCAATGGCTAATGTCTTTCTTGAAACGTTGTTTCACCTTGTCTCCCCAAATCTGTAGGTTGTTCCCACGATCTGCAATTCTTTTTTGTATATCTCCTTGATACTTTTCAACTAGCCTTGTTTGAAAATGTCTTTAAATTCTGGTTCAAGGAGACAAGAGTTTTCGAATCGAAATCTTTTCTGCCGATGGAAAACTGTAGATGATGGTTTCATCAAAATAGAATTGTGGTCAGATGAAAACACAACTAAGTTAAGTACTTCTGCAGTAGTAAATTCATCCAACCACAATGAATTAAAAAGTTCTCTATCAAGTCTCTCCTCTACAAATATGAGTTGTGCCATGACTGTGTTCCCATATAAATCAATTCCTTTCATCCCTAAGTATAGTAATCCACAATCAGCTAATGTTTCCTTGAAACCATTAATAAGTGATTATGGATGAGGGAATCTACCTTTTTCGGAATGAGATAAAATATCATTGAAGTCTCCAATGCAGCACCAAGGGAGAGATGTGTGATGTGATAGAGTGTGTAATAGATCCCAGGAAGCATGTCGCCTACTCCTTTCTGGAAAACCATAAAAACCTGTCAATTCCTAGTCAGGCATCCCTTGGATTGAAACAACAACATCTATGAATTTATTAGAATAGGCTAAGAGATTTACCATCTAGTGTTCTTACCAAAACAAAGCAATCCCACCACCATTATTTACACCAGGCACAAAGAAGAGACCTTCGTATCCCATTTTCAATTTTACAAAATCTATTTTTTTCTAGGAATTTTTACTTCAATGAAAAAGACAAAATTGGGCCGATAATTGGACACAAAGTCCAGTAACTCTTGAACTGTTTGTGGGCTGCCCAGCCCACGACAGTTCCAACTTAGAGTACTCATGGTTCTTGGTGGGCCTGGGAACCAGGACCTGCGTCATAAGAAGTAGAAGGATTATCCTGGTCCGAATGCATCATTGGATAGTATGGCCCAATCTGAATATGGTCTTGTTCAAAAATTTCTTCAGTGCATCTTATCTTAGGCTCCACGTATAAGATAAAGTCTTTATCTTGATTATGAGAAGTTTTCACGTGCGTCTGTAATGTGGCATTACTCATACCTCACTTCTCACCAACTTGAACGCCCATACACCTCTTGCCCCCTATCCCATCACTATTTTTTGGGAAAAGGGATGCCATCATTAGAAGAACAAGGATGCATGGTGACCTCTTTTCCACTCATCGGAGGGGCACATTTGATCAAATTATTACCGGCGATAGCAGACAGAGGATAGTAGCAAAGCCATCGTTCACCTATTGCTGCAGTTGGTCGTCTCGTCGGTGCACGAAGCCATGAACCAAATAGATTTTCAACATACTTATCTGGATAATCAAAAAAATTTTCGTAGAATTGTTCTGAGTGGCTGAGTAGACCACAGAAGAAACAAAAAATGGGGAGTTTTTCATACTTAAAATTTGCCCAGTTGTATGCCTCTCCTGAGTTTTTTTATTTTCATTCGTCGTTTAAGGGGCTTTTGAATATCCAAAGATACTCTAATATGCATATACAATCTCTAGATGCCAATAAAATTGTTTGGATCTGTCTCCACGAATTCTCAGATGAAATTACCAATTTCTCATGTGACCCTTTCCGACATGAAACCACTTGGAAGATCAGGTACTTGAATCCAAAAGTGAACATGAAATAGTGGTATTTGTTGAGGGATAGTACCCAGTTCAACTTGTTTTAGAATTAACAAGTGTTGTGTGAATGTCCATGGTCTTTCTCTTATGACTCTGGTCATATCAAGTTCATGAAAGAACTGAAAGAGAAATAAGTTGGGGTCCAAACTTTATATGCATACTCCTTTAACAGGTTGCCACACAGAAGCTAGCGTATTATGCATTGCAAGAAAATTGATGGATCGGTTGGTCAGAAAACATCCCACTAAACACCATTGGAGACTTTTTGGGGCACCTTCTGGAGAGATCATAGTATAATCTATCGCTTCGCTTTCTTCTTCCTCAAGTGTGAGTTTCTAATACAAATTTTCTACCCCTTGTGTGAGCATTGAAGTGTTGTGTATGTGTTTCTGTTACGCAAAACGCCAGAAAATTAAACAAAAAATGCATGCATAATAAACTTAATAATCCATATTTAAATTAAACATAAAATAAACCTTACATAATCCATTAATAAAAATTAAAATCAAATATCTTTTGATAGGACCCAATCGAATAAATCTAACTACCGATAAGAAACCCTCCTCTAGCCTGTTTATGATCTCGTCTAATCACTACTCTTGCTGCATGGCATGTCATGTTAAACCTAAGAAGTGCTCTCTCGGTATAAGATATCCAAGATAAAAACAAGGACGTGAAAAATGGCAGAGATAGGATTACAAATCCACATGGGATAGAATTTTTTAACGAGGAACAAAATAATACATATAATTATTAAAATAATGAGTAAGATATTTGTTCATTGTAAAAACATTTAACTTTTTTACGAAATCAAAAACTGCAGTTCTAAAAATACGAGGAGCTCAAAATGAATAAAGAAAGCATATCATCTTCATATATAGTCCATGAAAAATGCATGGACCTCTTCCAAAACAAAATATTAATAAAACATATTAAAAGATAAGGAGGCATGAAGAGAAGAATAATTCGCATGTCAAAGCATCATCGATTCATTGCAAATGCATTGAAAATAAGCATTAGACAGCTAGAAATATTTGAATGAATTAATATCATTATTAATTGAGGCTAAAGGTGTCAAAATGGGTTAGGTCCTTCAGGTTAGCCCGTTCTGTCGCATAAAAAGGTGAGTTAGATTGACAATTTCTCAACCCATCAAATGGCAGGCTGGCCCGCCCAGCTCCGTCTAATGGTGGGTTGTGGCGGATTGTGGGTTGGTCCGCTCTAACCCGTTAAATTACACTTAAAACCACCGGATTGGCCAGCTCCGCCACCTAAAATAAGTGAGTTGGGTTGAGTTGGTATTTTTTCAACCCGCTTAAAAGGTGGGTCATCCTGCCCCACCCCGCCTAATGGTGGGTTGCGGCGGGTTGTGGGTTGGTCCGTCCTGCTAGCTCGTTTTGATACCTCTAATAAAGGGTGCCTTTATTGGTTTCCTGAATTATGATTATTAGACTTTTATCTTAATTTTTCTTTAATCATTAAGCTAGTAGATACAGCATATATACATCTAATTTATTGGGATTCCAATTGCGAAATATTGGATGCTTTATTTATTATTAGTTTATTTTTTCCATCTCCAAATTTTGAATCCCATAAAATCTCCAGATACATTAATTATCTGTAAACTATTCTACTGATTTATTTGATGATTTTAATTTTATTTTTTCCCTAAAATTTTCATTTATATCTATTTATTTGGTGTGTATGGATATATAAACAATCGATATCTAATGTTTGTGTGCAAAAAAAATGATTTGATCCACGTGAAACATGAAGAAAAATAGCTTAAATGGAGTATTTTATCAAACAAACACATTATGATCAATATCTAATCCAAATTTCAATTCATTCACTCTTGCAACAAATTAATAGATAATCGCAAGAAATAGCATGTGACACCCGAAGCCAAATATTCTAGGGCGGTACATGGTTTGCAATATGGGTGGTTAATAACTGAAAGAAGAAAACCCCACAAATGAATGAGAGACGGGTGCCATGAATGCACCAATTCTACATTGGAATGAGAGGTACAAAAGATTTGATATGTACTACTCATATAGAGAAGGTGCATCTTCTTTTTAGGATCTCATCACATAACAACTCTAAAGTTAAGGGTGTTTGACTTAGGGCAATTATAGGATGAGTGACCCCTTGTGAAGTTTCCCAAAGTGCGTGTGAGTGAGTACATAAGCACACTGAAAAGATCCGTCTTGATACAGTGGAAGACAGTCGTCAAATTTGAGACGCTAAATACCAAGTATTACAAAAACAGATGACGAAAAAGAGAAATAAACTCTAATATTGCATAAGAGAATTTGAGACGTAGGAAAGATCCGTCTTGATACAGTGGGGACAGTCGTCGAATTTGAGACGCTAAATACCAAGTATTACAAAAACAGATCACGAAAAGAGAAATAAACTCTAAATA
Source organism: Henckelia pumila (assembly GCF_033568475.1). Lineage (NCBI taxonomy): Eukaryota > Viridiplantae > Streptophyta > Magnoliopsida > Lamiales > Gesneriaceae > Henckelia > Henckelia pumila. The sequence continues at coordinate 57,529,533 of NC_133120.1, read as the reverse complement.
TTGCATAAGAAAATTTGAGTTAGAATAGTATAAGACGTTACGTACCAAGTATTACAGAAAAAGATCACGAAAGTGAAATAAACTCGAACGATTGCATAAGAGAATTTGAGTTAGAATAGCATAATAACGTCAAAATGAGAATAGAAAAATCAAGAGTACTTGTGGCAAGCTAGAGATGCTTGGGAAAGACTAGGGACGAGGAGGAGCTTCTTCTTCACTTCTTTGAACTCTTAAAAAACGAGTCGAGAATTGCCTCCTTAGTCGCATTCATCACCAGAGGGAAGGGCGGATATACAGACATAAGGAGGAAATTGGAAGAAGAATGGCCTAGATCCAAAAATAATAAAATAAAGAACAACCCACTGAAACGCGGGCTTTAAAAAATAAGAAAAACTCACTTTTGGGCATTGAAATGTGAGTTTTTTTTAAAAAAAAATTATTTGGGCCACCTTGGCTGAAATAAAATTAGCCAAATTCTAATGCATAAAAAAATTTTAAAAAAAAATTGGACCAACCAGGCTAATGCCCAGGTGGCCCAGAACGTGACTCCGCCCTTGGACGTGAGCGAACTAATCACCATGTAAATAAGATATGAGTATACAAACATATATGATACATGTAAATGTAAATACGCTTAGACATCAGGGATGACGTCTAAAATCCCATGCTCTATCTAGAGACGTCCGAGTGCATTGTATCTGATATGTCATAAACACGTGTTGACTCTGACACTCATAACATCAACACGTGGACGTAGTTATGATATATGGACCTAAAAACACGGGTCGACTCCCACACTCATAGCATCAAGATGTGGACCTAAATATGTGTTGGATCACCAAAGCTCTCTCGTATTTTTAGGCACTATGACTCTCCTCGATACCTATGTGTCACGCCCAGGGTCCAGGCCCGTGCCTGCGCGACTGCACAATGGGCTCTATAGCAACTACTTCGTATTCGTCCTCGCTTTACGAAAATGATTAACCCAAGTTGCTATAGAAGTCCATTGTAGTCCATTTTAAACTCATTTTAAACCTTTCATTTTTCTCATGTGGGACAGGGGTCTCAAAATCACCCCTCCTTCGGAACGCGACGTCCTCGTCGCGGCCTGACCGATCCACCAGCACCGGGAATTTAGAGATGGCTCCTACAGGTTCAAGATCTGGCTCCCGTCATGTAGCACTTTGCCCCGCAGGTTCAAGAGATGGCTCCCACGCATGTAGCACTTTGTCCCGCATAGCACTTATTTTTCGGGGTCTGCCGGCTGGTGACCGTCTTTGATACCATTCTGTCACGCCCAGGCTCAGACCAGTGCCTGCGCGACTGCACAATGGGCCCTATAGCAACTACTTCGTATTCGTCCTCGCTTTACGAAAATAATTAACCCAAGTTACTATAGAAGTTCATTGTAGTCCATTTTAAACTCATTTTAAACCTTTCATTTTTCTCATGTGGGACAGGGGTCTCACACTATGTCCACAAGGAAATGGGCTGAGCAGCCCCACTAATCAAGATTATTACAATGGATATCAGACTCAAAGTGATGTGCAATTCAATTAACATAAGTATATCAAAGCCATGAAATATAAATGATGTAACAAACAATTATGCAACATATATATAAGTGTATAATTGGTTGGCCAACTCAGTCAATACTTACATATCTCTAATTCAGTCCATAATTCCTAACGCTTCTGACCCTAGACATTACAAACAAACTGGATATCACTATCATTCCAAATCCTTAATCCCGAGCATGCTCTATAATTATTTTATCGTACTACCAAACTGCTCAAAAGGGCTTCAATATTACACCTATGTCCGTTGCTAGTCCTTTGGGATGCCAGCTTCGCCGACCAATTCTCGAGTTGTCTCTTGCTCTAAAAACACCTCGCGACTCGAGTTGTCTAGTGAAGGTTGCTATAAAATCCTAGAACCCTAATATGAATCAGTAGAGAAGGATAGGATTTTGTGCACTAGAGACGGACCTATATGGGGGGTTAAGCTGGGCTTCAGCTCAGTCTAGTCTAGTCCATGTAGTGTGTGTGTGCGCACGTGTGTATATATATATATATATAATTTTATTTCAAGTTATTTGGAATTTTAAATTTTTATATACATTGACCATTTTTTAGAATATTCGATTAATAGACATTGTATGGTAATTGGATAGAAAATAACATTATAATATAAATTAAATCTATAATTATATACTAGCAAATATTGCACGTGACTTTCATGTGCTCGATAATTTAATTATATTAAAAAATGTAAAAATTTATCACGGAGAAAAACTATGGAATTTTTTAGATAAAGTAGAGAGAAATTATAAAAGAAATCATGTTCATAATTTAATAACAATTGATATGAAATTTGGGGGGAAAAAACAAGATAAAGAACAAAGGAGATAAGGATGGAATGATGATTTTTATAAGCTTATAATGTCTTCTAACAAAAAGTCCTAGGTGGAGTTGGTTGAGTAAGTAAACACTTGACTAGTTGTCAGGTGTTCGATTTTCCTATCAACATTTTTTTGGACAAGTCAATTTTATCCTAAAAACTCGAAATAACTTCTCAAAGGTTTTCAATCTACAATCATCAAATCTGGTTTGGAAACATTTCGGAGGCATTTGAAATCCATGACAATTATTAATCAAAGTCCATGTCATAGGAGGTGAAATTGAAGCTCGCATTAAATTAATTTATTCGAACATAAATTTTGAATCATGAATTCAATTCTAACTTTATAAATGGATTCAGAAGCGTTAGAAAATAAAAGCAGGACACGAGAGTTCATGCAATTTGGTAGGTATCCCAAGTTTACATCCAACAAGCAACACAAAAGGCACCTCATTCACCTACGTTAAAAATGAAGGTATTCTAATAAATTGAAATATATAAATATCCGCTGATATTCTAATTCACGGACAATAGCTTGTCGAAAAATATCAAAAAGTGAATGAAAAATTCAAAAGAACAGGATTAGCCATATGTGGGGTCAATCAAGGTAAAATAGAGTAACAATCTTGCGCATATTTTTTGCTTCTTGACAAGTTTCCATGATCAATCTACTGTCATGAAAGGCAAAACATATGATTTGTTGTACTTGCGAGATGATGTCCATGTTGCACAGCCTACATAGACAAACACAAAACAAACCGATACAAAAACAATCAAAGGTCTGAACCAGGATATCTACAAATGTTTTCATATATCGTTGGGTGATAGTGAAGCTTTGCTTCTTCAGAGCCAAAAAGAAGAAAATAGCAATAATTTAGTTAAACATGCCCAAAAAAACCTGGATTCAGTTTTTTTTACTATCAAGTGTAATTTAAGCATGATGGTGGCCAATCAGTCTAGTTGGGAAAAACTTGTTTCTCGCAATTATTCAATGAAGCTAAAGCAAACAAATAAAGAAACAAACAGAAAAAAGAGTTACTCAACAGAAACGACACTAGAAAAGGGTGATAAAGTAGGAGCTCCACATTTTTGTTCAACGAAAGAAACATAATGTATGTGCTTTAGGCGGATAAGTAGCACAAAATTTCAAATTGAATCAAACCCACGACATTAAGTTAATCATCAAAATTGATTTCTGATGATGCTCCTTCAAAATTTCATCTCCATATGGAAATAAGAAAAGTACAATGGGAAATTAAACATGCTTCCTCAAAAGAAAAACTTGCATACCTGCTGGCCTCTATCAATGGAAGATGATCATTGTGTGGTTTTTCTATCACATTTTGTACCTGCAAATCCAGAAATCATTGCATCATTATGATATGTTGTACAAGTTTTCCTAGACCATCTTTCTAGGCACATAAACTCATGATAGGGTGCGGTGCAGAATCTGAGACAGATGAAGACATCTTAGAGCACTAGATTGATATTTTTGCAATGGGAACATATAATAACTAAGATATTGTTTTGAAAATACAACAATTACATGTCCCAGATGTAACAATAGAACACGGATATCTCCACAATGTTATAATATTGTTCACTTCAGGCATAAACACTCGTAGTTTTGTTATTGGACTTGACCCAAAATGCATAATACCAATGGAGACATCATTCCATCTTATAACCCCATGTTCTTCCTCTTGATCTTCCAATGTGGACTTTGTTTGCATTCTCAACAATCCTCCACTCAAACGAAGGATCACTATTATTCTCATAGTCCGGACCTCCCATCAAACGAAAGATCACCATTGTTCTCATGGTCCGAACCTACCCTCAAACCCATCCATCTATCTCCTCCAATCGAACTCACTCCTCTCCACTACATTGGGACCACAAGCCTTGCATGAGATACTTGGAGCACCACCCACCTCGAGAGTTCATCACATATTTATCGGGTGTCCTCATATCCTTCGTTTAAGTATACGAGGATTCCACCCACATGACTCGATCAAGATCATGGCTCTGATACCACTCGTCATGCAATAGAACTCTGATATCTCCACAATGGTATGATATTGTCTACTTTGTGCATAAACCCTCATCGTTTTGTTTTTGGACTTCACCCAAAATGTCTCATACTAATAGTGATATCGTTCTCTCTTATTAATTCATCATCTTCCTTTTGATCTTCCAATGTGAGACTTTGGTTGCATTCCAACACCAGATAGCTGTTGTAGATAAGAGACAAGCAAGGAGAAATTTGAAGTGACCAATCATTTTTGAAGTTTCTCTCTCCCATATTCTACACTCTCTCAGAAGCTCCAATGCCCCAACCATCGACCTCAAAGAAATTGTCAGAACTTTTCCCCAAATTTTGATGTAAGTTGCCCGTATTATATTCCAATACTCCTCTCGGTCACCTTATTTTTGCAGCAACTTTGGAGAAGAAGGATAGTTACTGGTAACAACAATAATCAAGGTTTATGAAATCTTATGTAATATGGAGAAAATAAGGTGAAGTTACGTTGTTCGATGCACAGATAGTGGTGCGTACATGGATATCACTTAGCAACACATGCAGGATTTCAATCTCCATGCCAATAGATGGAATGCACCTTCATGCTTATTTAACTAAACATTAGAAGTGTCAAAATGGGTTTGACCCGTCGGGTTGGCCCACCCCGCCATACAAAATAGGTGGGTTGGGTTGGCAATTTCCCAACCCGCCTAAAGGTGGGCCGGCCGGCCCGACCCGCTCTGCCTAATGGTGGGTTGTGGTGGGTTGCGGGTTGGCCCGTCAAAACCCGTCAAATTACACGTAGGACTGCTGGGTTGGCCCGCCCTGTCATCTAAAATAGGTGGGTTGGGTTGGTGTTTTCCCAACCCACCCAAATGGTGGGCCGGCCCGCCCCACCCCGCCTAATGGTGGGTTGCGAAGGGTTGTAGGCCAACCCGCTCCGCTGGCCCGTTTTGACTATAGATGGATTTTTTTTCACTTATTAAAGTGTAAAAGAAATTGAAATAGCAAATGTACATGGCCTCCATTAGAGCTGTCAAACGGACGAGCCCACCTTACACAGCTCGGCCTACCGACTAGACAGGTAAGGAAAGCCACGGAAAAGTATAAAAAATATTGGCCAACAATATAAAAGAAAATCATTATAAAATAATATAAATATTTCAAAATTCATTGACATTATACAAACAATTATAATTAATATAAATATTTCAAAAATCAATCATGCATAAATCATTATAAATAATATAAACTTTCAAATATAATAAAAAATAAATAAATCATTATAATTATGAATAATAAAAATATTTCAAAAATCAAAACTCTTCAAACATACATCAAACATTTCAAAACACATGGACCATTAGAAATAACATAAACCCACAATCGAAACAGGCCACTGAAATCATAACTCTACCGTCATATTTTTAATGGCATAGCATAGGCCCAATCGGCTTGACCCATTTTGACAGTTCTAGTATCACAATAAAAATAATGGAAAGTTTAGTCACACATAAGAAAAGGAAAGCAAAAAACACAAGCACCCCACGCATAGACACAACTCAAAACCTCAACCCTTGTGCAATCCTAGTTAACACAATCGTCTAAAACTAAAGGTCGCCTGGTTACCATTCCGACCTTCTAACAAACTAACAAAGATATTTTAAAATTTCAACTCAGCTTTATCAAGCATTAGTCAAGCACATTCAGAACCCAAATTTGATTTTGGACAGCTGAAACTTAAAATTCTTGTTTTCGAGCTCACAAGAATCCAGATTTACGAAGGAAATTACAACATGTAGAATCAACACAAGTGCCAGTATTTTTACCAGTATTTTTAATAATTATATTTACTCATGCCCTCCATTTAATGTCCCGTTACAATTTGGGTCCTAATTTGGATTAAGACCGGAGATTAAATCCTTTGATACTATAAAAATAAATATTATCAACTGATGGCACCACATCATTATTTAAGTGTCCTTTTGGGGTATATTTTCATTTAAATAGATAACAAGTTAGAAGATTGAAAGTGGAAATGGGAAGGTCAAGTATATTGATTTTAGCTTATAAAAAAAATTAACATGGCATAGGCATCAGCGCATAACCTTAACCTCTAACTACCAGCCACAAGTTTCTCCAGTTTTCTATGTATTTTCTCTTCTATTGGGGGGAATTTCTGATTATCAGATGCAATAATGGATGAGGAGGGGGTTCAGGATTGCTTGGCGATTAAGGAATGCAGTGACCGATTATTTCTCCTTCATTGTTCACGGATAAAACATATGAGTTGCTATAACTTTATTGTCTCCCACCATGAGATACTTGTCAATAGTTGATCAAGAAAGCTGTATATTTAAACAGAAATGTATATAAAACCTTAACTACAGCAAACCTTCTGGTCTGATATTTCCAGGTCTCCTTTCCAATTTAGCATTTTAAGATAATATTAAAGGCCCTAGCAAGAAATTATATTTCTTCCAATTACAGTTTGATGCCCTAGCACAGATAGAAATTATAAACAGTTTCTCCGAGTGCAGAGCATAGATAAACAAGGGAAACGTGGAAGATTCACTCCAAGAAATAAATGCAGATTCAGTCATAATTATAGCTGAAAAATAAAAATTGATGATTGCCTGGACAACCAATGACATAGTCAATCCTCAATTCATACCTTAGAAAGTAACTCTTGACTTTCTGGGGGTTGCTTTTTCAAACTCTGAGGCAATATGACAGTGAGCAGCTCTGGTTTTTCAGCACGAAGAGCTCCTCTGATTACAGCAGCATTAGTACCTGAAGCTCCTGATGTATAAATATGATTTTTCTGCAGAGAGAATATGATTTTGAGATAAACATTCAAACAGAAAATCATGGATATAAATGAGTGGACATCATAAAGAAAAAGAATCAACATTTAAAGTGATAAGTCAGATTAATCATGGTCATACCGTTATAACCAATGCATAGCTTAGAATCTCAATAAGTTCTTGGTGCATGAAACCCATATTCCTTGTCCCGAAAAATCCAATTGCTCTAGGTCCTTGTTGTTGAATTGCTAGTAACTCCTGTTAAAGGAAGTAAGTTAAAAATAATTCACCCTTCAACCAGTATTTTAACTCACAGTCACATTAGGAATTAAAGGATAGCTAGAAACAAACACAAAGGCTAAAATCAACCATCCAATTTATCGTTACAATGATTTATCCATTTGACATAGGATTGGTAAATGATCAACAAACCTGTAGGTAGTCCACATCAGGAACAGGCTTATACTCGGAGACTACAACAGCTCCAGACCCTTCAACAAGAGATTGAGCTTGGGTTGGAATCTGAGTTGACACTTCATCATCGGAACCACCCATCCGGATCTCACTCTTCTTGCCATCCCTCGGATTATATATTTGTTGTTGTCGTCTGCCATATCCGCAAAGCCACTATACTAGCACATAGAAAACAGAGGCCCTGGTAGTAAATCATTAGTGAAAACCAACTGTTGACAGACCATATCAAAGAAACATGAACAAACAAAGAACATTCTATTGGCTGTATCAAGAATAATTCTTTTCTCTATAAAATAACGTTACAAGGTGCCTCATTATATACACAACTAGCAAACCTAAATTTAATGACAGAATATTAGCTATCCTAAAATAACTCAACACATAAGGTAAAAATATTTCCTAATAATTCTGTACAAATAATATATTTACTTTCATTTCTCGACACTCCCCCTCAAGTTGGTGCAAAGATATTCAACATGCCCAACTTGCTCGTAAAATCTACAAACTTAGGTCGAAAGTGACCTTTAGTTAAGCCATCAGCAACCTGCTGATCAGTAGGAACAAAAGGCATACATATCACACCACTTTCCAACTTCTCCTTGATGAAATGACGGTCAATCTCAATATGTTTAGTTCTATCGTGTTGGACTGGATTATTTGCAATATTGATGGCTGATTTGTTGTCGCGGAACAGTTTCATTGGAACTTGTACTTGTAACTTTAGTTCTTCAAGAACTCTCTTAAGCCACAGTAGTTCACAAACCCCATTTGCCATAGCCCTCAATTCTGCTTCAGCACTACTTGCCACAACATTTTGTTTTTTGCTTCTCCAAGTGACCAGGTTTCCCCAAAAGAAAGTACAATATCCTGAAGTTGACCTTCTATCCACCGTTGATCCAGCCCAATCAGCATCTGTAAAACACTCTATGCTCTTTTGACTACTTTTTTTGAACAATAAACCTTTTCCAGGAGTACTCTTCAAGTATCTCAAGATCTTGTAAACCGCCTCCAAGTGCTCCTCATAAGGTGAGTGCATGAATTGACTCACCATGCTCACAGCAAATCCAATATCGGGTCGTGTGTGAGAAAGATAGATTAATTTTCCTACAAGTCTTTGATATTTCCCTAACTCCACTGGAGTTCCTTCGGTCACATTTCCCAATTTCAAGTTCGGGTCTATAGGAGTATCACTGGGTCTGCAGCCGGTCATTCCAGTTTTTTCAAGCAAGTCTAGAATATACTTCCTCTGTGAAACATAAATTCCTTTTCTCGATCTGGCAACTTCCATTCCCAGGAAATAACGCAAATGACCCAATTCCTTGACCTCAAATTCTGATGCAAGGCATTTCTTTAGTCTGGTTATTTCAATGTCATCATTTCCTGTTAAGATTATGTCATCGACATACACGATCAGAACTGCCACCTTTTCGTCACTGGTATGCTTCACAAACATTGTGTGATCTGATTGTCCTTGGGTGTAGCCATGTTTCTTGATTGATCTGGAGAATTTTTCAAACCATGCTCGTGGCGACTGTTTTAGTCCATAGAGGGACTTTTTTAACATGCATATTTTTCCTCCAAATTGATCTTCAAAGCCAGGTGGAGCATCCATATACACTTCCTCTTCCAATTCTCCATTGAGAAAATCATTTTTTGCATCCAACTGGTGCAACGGCCAATCTAGATTCACAGCAGCAGAGAGTAAAATTCTGATTGTATTCAATTTAGCTACAGGAGCAAAAGTTTCCTGATAATCAATTCCATATGTTTGAGTAAATCCTTTGGCAACAAGTCGGGCTTTATACCACTCCAATGACCCATCAGAGTTAAGTTTCACATTGAACACCCATTTACAACCCACTGTTTGCTTTCCTTTCGGTAAAGCCATTAGCTCCCAGGTTTCATTCTTTTTTTAACGCTTTCATCTCCTCAAGCACAGCCTCCTTCCAATGTGGAACAGATAGAGCCTCCTGTACAGACTTAGGAACCTCTACACAATGCAACTGAGAGATAAAGCTGGAATAGGATTTAGAGATATTTTGGTAAGACATATGGTTAGACAAAGGATGTTGGGTACATGCTCTAGTACCTTTTCTAAGTGCGATGGGAATATCCAGGGTGACAAGAGACTCAATGCTATTATGAGATAGATCAGAGTTCTTACCTGGATCAGGAGAGACTAAGGCGTCAGATTCTTTCCTCGGTTCAGACTCATGGTCGTGTGGAATCATGGGGCCTTCTTTCTTCCTTTGAGGTTGTCTTCTCGCATAGACATAGTCAAACATTTTCCCAGTTTCATTTTCTTGTTGAGTGGACTCTAACTCTGGTGTTGGTGGGTCTAGACTTATGTGTACATCAACAAGTCTAGGAAACGAATCTTCAAGTAGATTCTCCCCCTGAAGAGGAGTAAAATAGGCTTGTGACTCAAAGAATGTGACATTCATTGTCACAAAAAACTTTTTTTTTCGAGGATCAAAACATTTATATCCCCTCTTTGTAGGGGAGTACCCTACAAAAACACATTTTAGTGCCCTAGGATCCAATTTATCTCGATCATGCAGATGAACAAAGGCTACACATCCAAACAACCGAAGCTGTAAATCAGAAGCTAAATGTGACGTGGGAAAGCAATCTTTAAACATTGATAAAGGTGATTTAAAATTGAGGATTCTAGATGGCATTCGATTAATTAAATAGGTAGCAGTAAGAATAGCCTCTCCCCATAAGTACTTGGGTACTCCAGTAGTGAACATGAGAGACCTAGCCACTTCCAGGAGGTGCCTATTTTTTCTTTCTGCTATACCATTTTGTTGGGGAGTTCGGACACATGAACTTTGATGAATTATCCCATTTTCATGAAAAAATGCCCCTAGAAGTTTATTAAAGTACTCTTTCCCATTATCACTTCGAAATACTTTGATTTTTTTCTGAAATTGTGTTTGAACCATAGTATAAAATATTTTTAAAACTCGTTCAGCTTCTGCCTTTTCAGAGAGTAAGTAAACCCATGCCATTCGTGTATGATCGTCAATAAATGTGAGAAACCAATTTTTTCCAAAAATTGCAGGAGTTTTAAATGGTCCCCAAACATCACTATGAACAAGAGAAAAAGGTGAAGATGCTTTATATGGTCGTGCAGGAAAAGTGGTACGATGATGTTTGGCATACTGACACACGTCACATTGAAATTCAGGAAAACTTTTATTCTTAAATAAAGCTGGAAACACATGTTTTAAATAGGGCAAGTTTGGATGACCTAGTCTACGATGTAACAACATGATATTATCAATACTTGAACTTGATTCCATGCTAGATTGTTGTGCTTGTCCATGCGAGTTAGACTTCTCAAAGTAGTAAAGTCCCCCTTTCTCCCTAGCACTGCCAATCATCATCCCCGAGTCCGAATCCTGAAATTCACATGAATTTTGAGAAAATTTAGCACAACAATTAAGTTCTCGAGTTAACTGACTAATTGACAATAAATTACAAGACAGATTGGGGACATGGAGAACATTGTGAAGATTCAAGGTTTCAGAAATAGTGATTGACCCTTTTCCAGCTATTGGGGATAAAGAGTCATCTGCTATTCTGATTTTCTTGTTTCCTGCACATGGGGTGTAAGATAGAAACAACCTAGATGAACCTGTCATGTGATCAGTCGCCCCGGAATCTATAATCCATGGTTCCTCGGATAAAATACATGTAGAAAAGGCTATATGTTGAAGCATATTACCTTGTTGAGCTAGGGAACTAGAGGGTGGCACTGAGGTGGATTTAGAAAACTGTGTAGATTGGAAAAGTTTATACAATTGGTCTAGCTGTTCCTTACTAAAAGAAGGTGCCCCTGTGGTGGCAGCAACTTCATCCTCGGTTTCAGATTGATTGGCTCTTGACTCACGACCCTTTGACTTGGGAAATTTTGGCTTCCAATTTGGTGGTTTACCATGCAAATCCCAACAAATTTCCTTTGTATGGTTTGGTTTGCCACAATATTCGCACCTGATTCCCTCTCCTTTTTGGCCTGGTCGAAGCTGCTGGTTGCCAGGGAACCTGCTAGTATTTTTGGACACCAAGGCAGAAAGTTCAGTTGCAGAAAAAGTTTTGTCGTTTAACATTACCCTGCGTCTGCCCTCTTCTCTCCTTACTTCAGTAAATACTTCACTAAGTGTTGGCAAAGGCTTCTTCCCCAGAATTCTGCCACGAACATCATCTAGTTCTCGATTTAATCCAGCAAGAAAAACATATACTCGGTCGTTCTCCATGCGCTTCTGGTATTTTATCATTCTTGCATTCCCAAGTATCTTCATAACACAAATCTAACTCTTGCCATAGAGTTCGCATCTCGTTGTAGTATTCAATCACACTTTTTTCCCCTTGTTTTGAATTCCACAGCCTGGTTTTAAGCTCAAAAATCTGAGAGGAATTCTCCAAATCAGAGTATGTGTCCCAGACATCCTTCGCAGTGGGCAAGAATAGATAGGTTTTCGCAATCGGCGGTTCCATGGAGTTTATCAGCCACGCAATCACCATGGAATTCTCGGACTTCCATGAATTCCACTTTGGATCTGTTTTCTTCGGTTCTTCTGTATCTCCCGTCAGATATCCCAGCCTTCCTTTACCATCGATAACTAATTTAATGGACTGGGCCCATTCTAGAAAATTTTTTCCATTCAATTTATGAATGGTAAGATGGACCAATGAGTTTTCAAGCCCATTAGGGTTTACTGCATACTTCTCTTGTATTTTTGGGCCCATAACCTGGTTAGCGTCTTCCGAGCCCTTTTCTTCCCTTCCAGACATTGTTGCATCTTCTCAGGCCTGCAGGTACTTCGGATTTAATGCCCAGGAGTGATCGCCTCTTCACAAGGTACGCGCAACTTTGATTTTTACCCAAAAAAAAAAGAAAAAGATCGTTTCTTCACCAGGTCTATGTTGTCAAAACCTTACGGCTCTAATACCATGTTAGAAATTAAACTTGGACCTAACTCACCTCAAAAGCTAGCTCAAGAGGTGTCTTTGTTTATATATTAAACTCTCAGGTTATTTAACCAACTGATGTGGGACAAACTAAACATACCAACACACCCCTTGCATGTCCAGGAATGAAACGACTGGAACGTGGAGAAATTGATGGGTGGCCCAATTATGGGACTGGTGAGGCCAACTATGAGCCGTCCAACACATAACGGTGAAACCCGAGCTTTGATACCATGTTGACAGACCATATCAAAGAAACATGAACAAACAAAGAACATTCTATTGGCTGTATCAAGAATAATTCTTTTCTCTATGAAATAACGTTACAAGGTGCCTCATTATATACACAACTAGCAAACCTAAATTTAATGACAGAATATTAGCTATCCTAAAATAACTCAACACATAAGGTAAAAATATTTCCTAATAATTCTGTACAAATAATATATTTACTTCCATTTCTCGACACCAACTGACAAGTGGAAATACACAGGATTATTGTAAGGAAAAGAGGTAGAATAAATAGCATCGATGGTCTGAATAGGTAAAAAGAAGTTTGTTGTTGTCCACACTCCACCAGAGCCTAGGATAGGGTCAATCTAAAAAAATCTAAAAAAACGATTTCCATTAATTTTCTTTTACATGCAAAACTTTAAACAGAAATAGGTCATGAGTACAAACTGCTGCACATTCCTCGAATTCAGCTTGAAAAGAACATTGCAATGCAGTGTTAGGATATAGCAGGAGATATTGCCAATGTTAGAACAACTAAACATCAAAATCTTTTGAATTTACTTGAATGATAACTAAAATGCAAGCAAGAAATAGCTAACACGGTGATAAGGATGGCATATCATCAAAAGAAATTCACAGTGAGTGAGCTCAGTAGTCAAGCTTTTTCTCTATCGAAATGATTCCAATCTTGATTCAGCCACAAAGTAATTATCCACCTTATAGTATTTCTTTTTTCTGATAAGAAATGAACCCCTTCTAGTAATTCTAGTATACTATCTCAACCAATTGTATTCTAGCTCGGAGTATTCGTTAGTTAAAAATGTAACTTATGATTGCTGCAGATAGCATAATTTAGTTGAATTTCCATTCCGGGAAAAGGTGATTTTAGTTTGGGCCAATGGCTATATTTGTTATTTTGTTATTTAGCAACTTCAATACTTTTTGGCATGAAACTTCCTTCGGTATCTCACATTTCCAACTGGCTATGTTTGACCAGCACAATACAAAACGAATGTCAAGCTCAGGTTGATGAATAGGAAAAGGTGATTTTAGTTTGGGCTATGTCTTTATTTGTTATTTAGCAACTTTATTACTTTTTTGGCAAGAGACTTCCTTTGTTATCTCACATTTCTATCAGGCTATGTTTGACAATGTCAAGCTCAGGTTGATGAATAGAGTTCATATGAATTGTTTTGCCCTTCTGGGATAATGAAAAAACAGCAAATTCAGTTTTCATCTCACAGCACACAGCTATGCATATTTTTCGTATTTATAGATTGAAATTGACTTAAGAGGTCCACATTCGACAAATAATTCTGTTGTATTTATTTCAATATCTTTCTTCACTAATAAGTAATATATCATTCAGGTACACTCCAAATCTCTATTTTACGCCTTTGAGCCCTTTGAGCGCGAATTCTAAAACAGGATAATCACTAATGCATCAACTTGTCATATGGACGAAGCTACTCTGATTTAGGGTTCAATTTAGTCCCCTCAATACCATGTTCACGCATGCATGCATGGAAGACAAATTAACATGAATATTTGTATATGTTTATAATGAACCCTCTCAAGAAATAATAAATTTTGCGAGTCAAAAATTATGAAAGCTGGAATAGATTTACATCATCGCATGCGCATATCTTACAATAATTAAGTTGGGTCACAAACCCATGCTGTGATTTGAAAAAGTCAATGATTAAACTGCTATTTAATAAGTCGAACCTTTATGCATGGACTCTAAGGTAGCACTTGTTTAAAAGATAAATAAGGTAAGAAATACAATTGGAGGATTAATTAACTGTTCAGTATAAATGATTGGACATGATAGTATATTATGTTAGTAAAATAACAATTATGTCCATTTCTAAATATTTTCAGATTTCGTTCTCTTTTTTTCTTTCTACCCTTTTATTTATTCTGTTTGTCTATCTTTCAATGTTTTTCCTTTCCTTCTTCATTTCTAGTCACATTATCTCTAGGACTTCTCCAAACTGCCTTGTCCGTAGCATTATTACCTTTGCCTTCATGATAGCACTCCAACCATCTAACTCTCTTTCTCCTCTTCTTCCACAATCCTCTTATTCCTCCCCTGACGAAGTTACTCCAACTCAACCTCTGTCACTTTTTGTAATCTGAATCACTCAATCTTGTTCTTATCCGCTCCATCTCTCCAATACCATGCAAATTGATGGTACTTATGGGCTATGGCAATACCCCTGCCCTTCATTTTTTTTTTATCCATATACCATTATTGATAAGATGGGCCATAAGGAAAGAAGTGCTGAACTTAAATTTAAACGAAAAAATATAGTTATGATAATGAAGAGGCCACAAGCGAAAGTGACATTTTATTTACAATAACACAGATTTGTGCTTAAGTCTTAACCCTTTCTTCAAAGGATAATCAAAGTACACCAAACACTTGATTAAGCTACATATATTAATCTATCCAACAATAATCCTTAAAACCTAACTTAACGTAAAACAAATCCAAGCAATTTTTCACTATATCCCCAACAAAGCACACTCTCTTAAACTCTGAATGTTACTCACATAAGTATATGAATTGCTTCTTATACTTAATATTCACTTGAAAAATTATAATTAAATACTGATTTGATATATACAGGTTCTATCTAAAAAAAATTAATTGTCTTACATGCATGTTCTATAGAATCCCCAAGCTATAAAAAGGTAACAAGACATATTTGGCAACAAATCATGGAATGTTCCCTAGTTGTATCGAATCAAATATCACAAAAAGATATTTTTTTATTTTCTTAGAAAAATGACATCTTATGTATGAGAGAACACTCTTCGTTTTGCTTGGTTTTTTTGCACAACCTTTTTTGAGGATGATACAAATCCATTACTCATAAAAAATTTGTGTTTTTTTGCCTGAATTGAAATTAGATGAAATCTAGCACCACACACTTAAAACCATAGATTCACGGCTCCACCTCTGCAAAACGCTGAAAAATTTCAGGCCGTCAAAGAACCTAAAATTACAACAGTAAAATACACGTGGCAGCAAGAAATCGGGGAAGGCTCTGAACCCAGCTCCAAAGAAAAACAGGCAACAAATTCTTGAATTTCCAAATCGAAGGAACATATCCGTTCTGTAATGCCGTCCTGGCAGCGGAAGGGTAATTCCATTTTGCAGCAACAACAGTTTTTCAACCTCAAATGGATTCAAGAGCACCGAAAAGGGCTAATAAAAATTAGGACCGTAAACAAAATTCCGCTATTGAAGAGCAATGGATTCCAATTCCAATAAAATAAAATACAGCAAATCAACAATGCCCATTTCGAACACCGAAAAAAGGAAACAAAAAAAGGAACCTTGTTTTTCTGGCAAGACGAGCATGGCGACGAAGCAAATCTCCTGGGATTATGCGAAGAAAAAGAAAGGGAATGGAAGTGGCTCAAAGTATTGATACTATTATTTGGAAGAGGCAACTGGAGAAGCCTCGTAGAGGAGGTCGTCATGTCTCCCTTTTCGTCTCAATTCAAGATTTTATGGAAATCAAATCAGGGGAGTTTGTATTTGGGTGGCTCCCAATCCGTTCAAGAATCTACTGCTGGACTGGCTTACTTTCTGCCAAAGTCCTTTTTTCATTATATATATAAATTATACTAATAATATAACCTTTTTTTTTTTTTTGAAAAGTTATTACTTGTTTTTACAAATGTAGAGAATCGGACATCTTGAAAAGGCCGTAACCTTTTTGTTTTATTTTCTTTTTTTTTCTATGTTTGTTTGTTTAATATTTTCGTTTCTCTCATTTTTCGTGTTGTTGAAACCTTCAGGAAGAAATCACTTGGCTGGTTCGTTGAGGATGAGCAAAATTATATCTGACCCAACAAAATTAATTCACATATTTGGTTAGTTAATTCGATTTTCTTTTTAAATAAGAATTCAATTTGTGTTATTGTTTAAAAAGACGATTATTGACCGATTTACTCTTTAAATACAATTTCAATTTTTATTGATTAGTTTAAGGCCATAATAGTTTTAATCATTATGCACCACTTCGTGCAAATGACAAGGTATTGATTAACTAATCACTTTTGTTTTTAATGTTGGGCTCGAATTTTATAAAAAATTAGTTCCGTTTAAGGGCGTATCATATGTAGGGGTTTGACTGGGCTTAAGCCCAACAAACATTCAACCAAAAAAAATTAATATAGGTATGATATATGGGCTATGGCCCAATTATTAATTAAACACAGTAAAAAAAATCAAATAAGTGTGCTCTTCGTTCAGTTCGCATAATCGCACTCGGCACTTTCCTGATTTTCTTCACAAATCACCTCACCAAATCAACTTAGTCTTCAGGTAAGGAATCACTTGCGATGTGTTTACTCGTTTTTTGTGATCTTTTAGTTGCTTTTGTTATATTTTTATTTGTTTAATATTTTTTGATCAAATTTATGATTTCATATTCCTGCATTAATTCCCGTGAATGATTACTAATATATTTCTTCAAATCTAGGTTATTTGTAATTATTGTGTTCATTTATGCTTTAATTTTTGGATAATTTTGTTAGCCTTTTATTTGTTTGAATTATGTTGTTTTCGACTTAAATATCTCGTTTTGTCATTGTCCTGATCATGATATTGATTTGGAGTATATAATCGATAGATTTGATCTTTTAAAAAATCGTAAATTGCGCTTAATGTAGTATGTATAATTTTGGTGACGTAACTTGCTAATATTAATTTTTATGCGTGTTTTGCTTATGTTATTTTGAATTATAGGTTTTAGCTAGATTTTCCCAATTTTTAGTTTTTAATAATTTATACTTGAAGTCCCCAAAAAAAAAAATCCTGAATACGCCCCTAGACTTTCGTTCACCGATACTTAATCGATCCTCATTCTATTATACATCATGCATCGTCTAATTCACGTATCAACGGGTGCCTTAAGTTTGGTGTTGATAGTACCATATTTTTTTGTTCAAAAAATATATATTTAAAATACATGAATTTTGATTATAATTTTATTGTTTATAATTAAGCAATAGATCAAATCTTAAATCCACGCATTATATATTCACCTTAGTAATACAAAGTATAATAAATTACAAATTATACCGTTATTGGGTGAAGTACATCCTAATCTACATTAAGGTTAATTATGTTGACCTTCTTTGATGTTTATCACAATTGCAAAAAAAACCCAAAATAAATGTGAAAATAACAGCTATCACTTAATACTACTTCAAGCCATTCCCCCACATTCTCGATGCTACACTTGCATCAAGAACACTATACCATGCAGGTAGACTTATGTACTGCCCACAATCTGATCCAACTACGAACCCATTCTCACGTGCCTTTGGATGTAACCATGAAAAATTTTCTTCCTTGCCCACGCTCTGAGGCACACCCACATGCTTCTAGGTGTAGATTACACATAAACATTCCACCGACCAATGCTCAGAAGCATGCTCACATGCCTATAGAAGTGGGTCATCCAAAACATTTTCTACACAAAAGCTACACATACGTGAACATTACCAATCCAACATATAGAGAGTTAATTCGTATGATGATTGGAAACAACGAGTTGTTATATCGGTTTCAATGGACATCTGTCTATTACAAGATTGATATGATATCTGGATATCATCATATGATAGCCCAAGATGATGATATTCCCAAGACATCATTTCATATGGGCATAAAAAATTCATAAGAATGCTTTTGAGTTTGACGAGCACACCAAAGGTGTTCGTGGATATAATGAATCAATTATTTAAAGACTATTTATATAAGTTCGTGATGGTGTTCATTGGTGACATTTTGGTATACTATCTAAATATAGATGAACACGCGCAGCATCTGAGAATCGTGTTGTAAACCCTATGAGAGAATCAGTTGTATGCCAAGATAAGTAAGTGATATTTTTGGATTCATTAAATTGTGTTTATTGGTCATATTATACCAAAGAAAGAGGAATCAATTGATCCTAGCAAGATTGAGACAGTCTTGTATTGATCGCGTTCGATGACAACATCTGAAATCCGTAGCTCTATGGGTTTGGTTGGGCATTATCGCCGCTTCATTGTA
Source organism: Henckelia pumila (assembly GCF_033568475.1). Lineage (NCBI taxonomy): Eukaryota > Viridiplantae > Streptophyta > Magnoliopsida > Lamiales > Gesneriaceae > Henckelia > Henckelia pumila. Next base: position 57,510,539 of record NC_133120.1, on the reverse strand, counting down.
AATTTCTATTAGATGGCTAGATCCTTTACGTATCTTACTCGGAAAGATGTTCCATTTGAGTGATCAGCTGAATGGGAAGAAAGTTTCTAAGATCTTTGTAATCGTTTGACTGCAGAACTTGTGTTAGCACTACTATTTGGGTCTGGAGGCTTTGTGGTCTAAACTGATGCTTCTTTTACAGGGCTTAGGGTGTGTTTTGACACAAAATGTACATGTGATTGCTTATGCTTTCTTGACAATTGAAATCACATGAGTAGAATTATCCAGTGCATGATCTCTAGTTAGTAGCCATTGTTTTTGCTTTGAATATTTGGATTCATTACATGTATGGCGATAGGTTCAAGATCTACACTGAGCACAAGAGACTAAAGTATTGAGAATTTTTCTAGGAATGATTGGATGTGTAATGCCCCGAAATTTATCTTAATTGACTCTATTTTAGATAATCAGAGATTACAGAGTTCAAGAGCCGACTTGATTTTGATCAGGGTCTTTTTTGCAAATTTTGGATTTTTAGGGACTAAAATGCAAATTTGGGATTTATTAGATATTTAAACTTGAGTTGACTCTTCTCTTCACTTCATATCCTCCCTCACGCCTCCTCCCTCCATTGAAGACACCTCCAACGTTTCTTTGAGCTTCCAGATTTCATTCCGAGCTCGATCCGTTCGTTAGAAATTATTTCTGAAGGCAGATTAGCGATCACGGCTGCGAGAGCTTCGTTCTAAAGTAAGTTATTCTTCGATCAGCTAGAATTCTATTTTCGGATGTCGTTAGAATCGATTGAGTTTCGGTTATGTTGTGCTTGACAGAGTTCTGATCGTTTATTCTTTGTCGGTTTCGAAATAGAGCGTCATTCGGATTTGTTATGAATTTTCTTGTGATTTTCGAGAGTTGAAGTTTTGAGATTTGTTGGGTTTGAGTCCTTATTGTTGTATTGGTATTGATTTGAGTTTATTGGATTGATATTATGCTGTTTGCGATTCCGATTTGATTAGAATATAATCGTTATGCCGCCGGTTTGAAATTGGGATTTTTGAACCATTTTGAGTTGATGAACTTTGGCTATTGAGTTTGATCGTCGTTGTTGATCTTCTCTTGCCTCCGTACAACTTCGTTTGAAGGCCGTTGAGTTGCGAGGTTGCAGGAGTTGAATCGCTTTGAAGATTGTAGCCGGTATAGTATCGATTTCTTATTATCGATAGAGGGAGTTTGAATGAATTTTGAATGAGTAATTGTTGTTTTACAGAGTTGAAGCTTGTGAAGCATCAAAAGAGGTATAAGACGACTTAGACTTGAATGGAACGAGTGACTCGAATCCGACTTGATTCGAGTGTTCCGAAGAAATCACATATTTGCATGTTAACTGATTTGCTTGATTTTAGTTGAATGAGTTATGTTCTGCATTGCATTCATCTTGAGCCAAAATCCTTGATTTTAGCGGGCAGAACGGCCCATTTATGTTAGACGTTTTGGGGGCTTTAAGCGAGTGGCCTAGGCGTAGAGGTTCGCCTAGTGTCAGCATACTCCTTATAGTCGCACCAAAGTCTAGAGGATAGAGATACGTAGCACCACCTCGATAGGGAGATTCGGTGAGTTGTTTACGTGATCTCATCCTCGGGATCCCAAAAGCATAGCAGCAATTCCTTTGATTATCCAGACTTGATAATCCCGGATTTTAAAGACATGCATTTCATTTTAGATTTCCCTTTGAATTGCATTGTTGATAATTGTATATCATTAGCAGATTTATTGAATGATATTACATGTTTGTTGCTTATACTGGGAATGTTATTCTCACCGGATTATCCGGTTGTTGTCTTGTATTTGTATGTGTGCTTGGCGACAGGTGGGGCAGGACCGAGTCAGAGATCACATGGCTAGATGGTTGAGTTGATAGAAGTGAGGACTTGGTATTTTGTTTAGAAGTCGAATATGTAATCAAACTTAGATTGTATTCGAACTCGTTGTGTTTTGTATTGCATTGAATAAGCTAGACTGGAGCATGTTCTACTAGTTTTGAGATTGTATAACCCTAGAACTATCTTGTTTTGGACTATGTATGATGTTTGGATGATTTATGCATTGTTGGAATGATTTGGAATTGGATTTTGAACTAGAACCTTTTGCTGGTTTTTCTGTGCAGAAGTGGCCGCTCGATCATTAGAATTTGACCGATCGAGCGGTGGAGCTGAAGCCCTGTTTCTGTTTTTGAAAATGAGCGCCCGCTCGATCGGTCGAATATTACCGATCGAGCGGTGCTGTTTTATTTCCCGGGCAGTGAGTTTTGGAATTTCTGCTCGCTCGGTCGGTTGATTTCTTCCGATCGAGCGAGGCCCTTATTTTAAATTTTTTTTTTACTCTTTTAAATCTTGTATGCTTAATTGTTGATTAATCCGAGATTAGATGATTAGAATCGAGGCCTCACATTAAGTGGTATCAGAGCGATAAGTTCTTGGTTGAACTAGAGTGAGCGGGGTAGATCGAGTCCGCGTGTATTGACTCCTCGCATGTGATTGAGTTATTTGTTTGATTATTTAAATTACATGCGAGCATGCTTTATTATTTGAGAATTATTGAATTACATGATTATGTGATTTAATTTATAAAGCATGGACTACTTGAGATATAACTGTTTTGTATTCGACTGGTATCCGAATTCTGAGAGGTTGAAAGGGCACCAATTTGTAGCAATTGAGATATCTCATGTCCTAACCTTTGATTATCAGATGGGTCCTCGTCGAGTTATTAACAGAAACCCACCGCCAGTTACTCCTCCAAACAAGCAAGCTAGCATAGAAATTGATCAGATAGATATCACTCCGACACGAATGGAAGCTTTACTGTTGAGGTTTTAGTCGTTTAACCCGCCAACTCTGAGGAGTGCTGAGAATGCTTATCGCTGTGAAAGTTGGTTAGAAGAAATCGATCAAATGTTTGATTCCTTAGGATACATCGATGACCGACGAACTCGGTTAATTGTGTACCAACTGCAAGGCATTGCGAAAAGTTAGTGGATATCAAAGAAGAAAGCTTTAGAGAATCAAGGCTCGGACCTTTCATGGAGTATGTTTAGATCCGATTTTCTTCGACAGATTCCGTTTCAACTTTCATCTGGCTATAGAGGGAATAACTTTAGTGAACACCTTTAACCAAAGGGTAATCAATTCAAGAAGTTTGGGAGTAGTTCTTCTAGCTCCAGCGGATCGAAACAATTTGGTTCAAGAGAGAGTTCTGGATCTTCGGGAATGTTTTGCAACATTTGCAAAGGTCGTCACTCCAGTGAACAGTGTAGAGGTATTTTTGGAAGCTGCTATATCTGTAACCAGGCAGGGCACTTTGCCAGATCGTGTCCTCAGCGGGGCTCTGAGCAAGCACATATTGGAAGTTCTTAGAGACAGACAGCTCAGCCTCAGCGGCAAGAATTTTCGGTCCATTCTTTCCAACCTTAGCAGCAGAATAGATAGGAAGGTAGCCAGCATGCGAACCAACCTCCCAGACAGCAGGCACGAGTCTTTTCTCTGACTGAGGATCAGGCTCAGGCTTCAACCGATAATGACATAACAGGTAACGTTCGATTTGGGTTTTTCTACTCTTATTGACTAATAGATACTGATGAGTCTCTTGCCTTCTTATCGAAGAATCTGTCTAATGTTTATCGTGCATCTAAAATTTTGTTGAGTCGTTCGAATTGACGAACACTTCATAGTGTTGTTAATTTTTCTATTAACCGAATCTTTCAGAAGTATTAGTTGAAGTTAGGAATTATTATCAATGATTTTTCTTGTCTTTTTGGAATGAGAATTGTACTGATCATGCAGAGCTTTTGAGAATAGTATTTCAGATTTTGGTGTCGAGCAGTTGTATGTTATTCTTCGATGTCTGAATTCTGTTTGGATCGAGTTGTCTTCCTCGATTTTATGATCTAGTGATGGAAATTCTGTCGATCGGCGCTTCAGTATACTGATTTTTGGTACTGATGATCTTTCAGTACTTGGCTTCTCTTCTTATCGAGATTTTGGATATACTCTTATTAAGAGGAATCACGCTCTAGTTTAGACATCGAGACAGCTGAAGACGCTCGAGACTCAATGTCTAAATCCGGACTTTGAGCTCGTAGCGATCTTATTGATTAGTAGATCTGTTATCTATTGTCTTATGAGGAGATTTCGTGATCTTTTCTAATCTTAAGAGTTGGAGTAATTGTTTAGCAGACGGAACCGATTGTGGGGACAAATAAGAGGATGAGATTGAATGATATTCTGAATGCGAATCTTTATCTGAGGAATTGTATGCAACAGCTGATGTTTTGGAGCCGAAAGTTTTGTTCTTATTTTATCTACTATCGGATTTTGATTGACCGATTGATGAAATCTGCTACCGTTTTCCGTGCGGAATGACTTTTGGTCAAGACCAGAGAATTGATATCTTGTCAGAAATCGTCAGGTGTCAATATTTGCCGAAGTCGGCCAGTTTAGACAGAGATCCTCGATGCGCTTGTTCTTTTGGCATAGAACTCAAGGAGACTTTTTTTGTTTGATTACAACTTATTTCAGTTTATTATCCTCAAAAGACGGACAACCAGATCAGACGAGTAAAACTTTATATGTTATGCCATGAGTTGTAGTGCTCGACTTAGCACTAGTTGGCAGAATCATGGATTCTTGTGGGGACTTCGTAAAACGACATCTATTTGATGAATTATTGTAGGCACTTTTCAAGAGATTGTACGAGAAGAGAGGAAGATCCATGTTATTTCGAGATGACTTTTTTTGTCGCATGAGTTGGAACCAGAGATGATTCGATTTTGACTAAGTATAGAAGGACTTTTCTGATGAGTATGAGAAGACTTTCGATAGACGGACGGAATATTACTGAATTAACCGAGCAGAATTTCTGGACTTATTTTTGAGGAGTGAATTCTTATTGCAATCTTTTGTTTTCCATCTCGTCTTGTGATTGACTCTTTTGATTTCGAGGACGAAATCTATTCTTAGAGGGGGAGAATTGTAGCGCCCCAAAATTTATCTTAATTGACCCTATTTGAGATAATCTGATATTACAGAGTTCAAGAGCCGACTTGATTTTGATCAGGGTCCTTTTTGCAAATTTCGGATTTTTCAGGGACTAAAATGCAAATTTGGGATTTATTAGATATTTAAACTTGAGTTGACTCTTCTTTTCACTTCATATCCTCCCTCACGCCTCCTCCCTCCATTTAAGACGCCTCCAACATTTCTTTGAGCTTTCAGATTTCATTCCGAGCTCGATCCGTTCGTTAGAAATTATTTCTGAAGGCAGGTTAGCGATCACGACTGCGAGAGCTTCGTTTTATAGTAAGTTTTTATTCGATCTGCTAGACTTCTATTTTCGGATGTCATTAGAATCGATTGAGTTTCGGTTATGTTGTTCTTGACAGAGTTTTGATCATTTATTCTCTGTCGGTTTCGAAATAAAGCGTCGTTCGGATTTGTTATGAATTTTTTTGTGATTTTCGAGAGTTGAAGTTTTGAGATTTGTTGGGTTTAAGTCCTTATTGCTGTATTGGTATTGATTTGAGTTTATTGGATTAATATTATGTTGGTTGCGATTTCGGTTTGATTAGAATATAATCGTTATGCCGCCGGTTTGAAATTGGGATTTTTGAACCGTTTTGAGTTGATGAACTTTGGCTATTGAGGTTGATCATCATTGTTGATCTTCTCTTGCCTCCGTACATATTCATTCGAAGGCCATTGAGTTGCGAGGTTGTAGGAGTTGAATCGCTTTGAAGATTGTAGCCGATATAGTATCAATTTCTTATTATCGATTGAGGAAGTTTGAATGAATTTTGAATGAGTAATTGTTGTTTTACAGAGTTGAAGCTTGTGAAGCATCAAAAGAGGTATAAGATGACTTAGACTTGAATGGAACAAGTGACTCGAATCCGACTTTATTCGAGTGTTCCGAAGAAATCACATACTTGCATGTTAACTGATTTGCTTGATTTTAGTTGAATGAGTTATGTTCTGCATTGCATTCATCTTGAGCCAAAATCCTTGATTTTAGCGGGCAGAACAGCCCTTTTATGTTCGACATTTTGGGGGCTTTAAGCGAGTGGCCTAGGCGGAGAGGTTCGCCTAGTGTCAGCATACTCCTTATAGTCGCACCAAAGTCTAGAGGATTGAGATACGTAACACCACCTCGATCGGGAGAGTCGGTGAGTTGTTTACGTGATCTCATCCTCAGTATCCCAAAAGCAGAGCAATATTCCTTTTATTATCCAGACTTGATAATCCCGGATTTTAATGACAGGCATTTCTTTTTAGATTTCCCTTTGAATTTCATTGTTGATAATTGTATATCATTAGCTGATTTATTGAATGATATTACATGTTTGTTGCTTATACTGGGAATGTTATTCTCACCGGATTATCTGATTGTTGTCTTATCTTTGTATATGTGCTTGGCGACAGGTGGGGCAGGACCCAGTCAGAGATCTCATGGCTAGATGGTTGAGTTGATAGAAGTGAGGACTTGGTGTTTTGTTTAGAAGTCGAATATGTAATCGAACTTAGATTGTATTCGAACTCGTTGTGTTTTGTATTGCATTGAATAAGCTAGACTGAAGCATTTTCTACTAGTTTTGAGATTGTATAACCCTAGAATTATCTTGTTTTGGACTATGTATGATGTTTGGATGATTTATGCATTGTTGGAATGATTTGGAATTGGATTTTGAACTAGAACCTTTTGCTAGTTTTTCTGCACAGAAGTGGCCGCTCGATCGGTAGAATTTGATCGATCGAGCGGTGGAGTTGCAGCCCTGTTTCTATTTTTGAAAATGAGCGCCCGCTCGATCGGTCAAATTTTACCGATCGAGCGGTGCTATTTTATTTCCCGGGCAGTGAGTTTGGGAATTTCTGCTCGCTCAATCGGTTGATTTCTACCGATCGAGCGAGGCCCTTATTTTTTAAAAAAAATTGCTCTTTTAAATCTTGTATGCTTAATTGTTGATTAATCCGACATTAGATGATTAGAATCGAGGCCTCACAGGATGGGTAGGATAATCAATTGGGATAAGACGAGAGATGACGGGTTTGGTAAGATCGTGGGATTGGGCTTCAATTCGAATGCTTGCATAGTGTTGATACACAATTGATGATATAACAAGCAGTATTTATTACTTCAGTCCAAAAATATTTTGGTAGAGAATACTCACATAGCATGGTCTTTGCAATCTCTACTAGTGTCATATTTTTCCTCTCAACCACATCATTTTGTTGAGGCATCCTAGGACAAAAAAAGTTGTGACCAATGACTTTGTCTTGACAAAAGTTCGTAAAATTTTTATTTTGAAACTCACTACCATGGCCACTACAGATCTGTTTGATAGTATAAAAGTTTAAGAGAGAATAACTTTTTATGTTTTATTCCATCAATACTATACACGTTATATAGACTGTAAATAATACAACTACTTCCAAAAAAATAGAAAAAAAGATATTATCCTATCTATTTAAAATATTTAAATAATCCTATCAGTTACAATCATATAATAACAAATATTATCAATTATTTAAAGTATTCTAGATAGATATTATCTACACCCTCCCTCAAGCTTGGCTATATATATTGATGAGACCAAGCTTGCCAACAAGGAATTCATGATAATGTTCTGACAATCCTTTTGTAAGTTGATCAGCAAGTTGATTGGATGTGGGTATATATTCGATGCAAATAACCCATTCTTCTAATTTGTCTTTGATGAAGTGTCAATCTACTTCCACATGTTTGGTTCTATCATGGTGAACAGGGCTGTGAGCTATACTGATGGTCGATTTATTATCACAATAGAGCTTCATAGGACCCTTGCATTTTATTTTCAATTCTTTCAATATTCTCCTAATCCATACAAGCTCACAAACTCCATGTTTCATTGCTCTAAATTCGGCTTCTGCACTGCTCCTAGCAACCACTGACTGTTTTTTGCTACGCCATGTCACAAGATTTCCCCATAACACTATACAATATCCTGATGTTGACTTCCTATCTGAAATCGAACCAGCCCAATCTGCATCTGTAAATGTACTTACCTTTCGATCATCGTTCTTTGCAAAGACCAGACCTTTTCTTGGAGTTTGTTTCAAGTATTTGAGGATTCTGTAGACTGCATCTAAGTGACCTTGACATGGCGAATGCATGAATTGACTCATTAGGCTTACCGCAAAGGCAATGTCAGGTCGAGTATGTGAAAGATAGATCAGTTTCCCGACAAGACGTTGATATCTTCCAACATCCGCTGGTCTTCCTTCGAACATTTTAAGCTTGTTCTCTAACTCAATTGGAGTCTTACTTGGCTTACATCCCAACATTCCCGTCTCTTTCAACAAATCCAAAGTGTATTTTCTTTGGGAAACAAAAATACCTTTTTTGTTTTTAGAAATTTCCATCCCCAAGAAATATCTTAGAGTTCCAAGATCTTTAACCTCGAATTCACTTGCCATCATGATACGCTTAACTTCTTCCATCTCTTGATTGACATCTCCAGTTATGATGATGTCATCCACATATACGATGATAATGGTGATCTTTCCTTTCTCAGAATGTTTGAAGAAAAGAGTGTGATCTGCTTGCCCTTGACTATATCCAAACTTCTTGATGGCTCTGGAAAATCTATCGAACCATGCACGTGGAGACTGTTTCAATCCGTAAAGTGACTTGTTGAGTTTGCATACCATCTGAGTTCCCAATTTTTCTTCAAAACCAGGAGGTTGACTCATGTAAACTTCCTCCTTGAGATCACCATTAAGGAACACATTTTTTATGTCAAGTTGTTGTAAAGGCCAATCAAGGTTAGCTTCCAGAGACAAAATAACTCTTACAATATTGAGCCTCGCAACAGGTGAAAAAGTTTTGATGTAGTCAATACCATAAGTTTGAGTGAAGCCTCTGGCAACCAAGCGTGCTTTATACCTTTCAATTGAGCCATCTTCCTTATACTTGACTGTGAATACCCATTTACATCTCACTGTGTTTTTTCCATGTGGTAACTCTACTAAGCTCCAGGTATTATTCTGCTTTAAGGCACGCATTTCCTCTAGCACTGCAGCTTTCCATTCAGGAACATCTAGAGCTTATTGAACTGACCGAGGAATAGTTACACTTGACAACTTTGAGATAAAAGTACACAAGGCATGGGAGAGTTTTGAATATGAGAAAAATTTGGAAATAGGGTGTTGAGTACATGATCTAGTACCTTTCCTAAGAGCTATGAGAATATCAAGATCAAGAGCAGTACCTGACTGAGGATCTACTATCGGTTTGTGCTCTTAGCTGTGATTAGGACTCACGACGTCTTCAATAACTTGAGGTCTTTGTCTTGAGTAGACATATTGTAGTAACCCAGATACCATTTTAAGATAATAATATGTTAAACATGATTAAGGGTAGGTATTTAACCAATTTCGGAGTGTTATTGGACTTCAGAAGTAAAATTTGGGCTTTTTCATTTTGGGCCGGATAGTAAGTTCCGATCCCGGATAGTAAGCTCCGATCCCGGATAGTAAGCTCCGATCGGAACGGAAGCTCCGATCCTGGAACGGAAGTTCCGATCCCCAGCTGTCAAAAATGATCGATGACTCAGTCGCGAGTTTTGACAAGTGTCGGTCATAGAGCAGATCGGAAGCTCCGATCGTAGATCGGAAGTTCCGATCCTGGCGTGGCAGACATGCACGCAATGAGCTGGATCGGAAGCTCCGATCCCGAAATCGGAAGTTCCGATCCTGGCCGAGAAATTTGGCTATAAATAGGGCCGTTCAGAGTTCATTTTCAATTACGAATTCCCGAGTTTCCTTCTTCAGTTATATAGTGTGAGTTATACACTTGAGGGCCCTATCGGTTATAATAGAGGTTCTGGAATAACCAAGGTGTGGTTATAGTCATCCGGGACTAGCAACTTCAAAGGGCCATCGACGGACGAAGGTATGGTCCGGGAATCTATTTAATTTTTGGGAGTACTTATTAGCTTAGTTAAGGCTTATAGAATTTATGTAGTGATACGGTGAACTTTTGAATATAGGCTTGGAACCTAGGATCCTTTTATACTTGAACTAGCCTAGAGGTACGTACACATTGACTGAGATTGCCAGCGAGTATACATGTTTATATGTTGCATTTATTTGGCATTATTATATGGCATGAGATATGATTTACCGTTTTCTATATTCATATGTCATGTGCATATACACGTTGAGCCTATACCTTGTTATACCTGACTATAGAGCCGCTCAGCTCTATACTCGATAGTCTGTCACTGAGAGTACCGCGACAGCGGGGGCATTTATGTCTGTCTACTCTGGTGTACTAGACGAGTGTGGTTGCACCCAGAGGTTGATCCGTGCGGTGGCAGCACTCATGTGGCGCCGGTTCTGAGCATGACTTTTCAGATGACCCTGTACCAGTCATCATGTTGCATGCATTATATACATATATTTACTCATGTCTATGTACTGGGCGTAGCGCTCACGTCCTAGTTGTTATCTTGGACACCCTATTCCATGAGGCAGGTCGCAGGATGGACGGAGCTGGTAGTTCAAGGCAGGACTAGGGAGCAGGAGCTTTGAAAGTTTTTATACAGCACGATTTATTAGCTGTATAATGTTTACTTTTAAGAATTTCGATATGGTTGTATCACTACAGATTTAAGCCTGGATTATATTACTAAGCTGATATGTAAATTATGGATTATGTTTCCGCACGTTTTTACTTTGTTAAGTATTTTGCTGTATTAAGTTTAATGCATGCTATTAGTTGCCAGTTAGTTGGTGATTCCATGCAGGGTCACTACATTTTTGGTATCAGAGCATGCATAGATTTTGGGATTAGTACTTGGGATTTAGTTTAGTCTTGAGTAATTCTTGCGCATTTGGGATTTTAATGTGCAATTCTTTTCAGGATATGGCTGACGAGAGTCACGGTAGTGTTGGCCAGGGAGGTGGTCATCATCATCGTCGCCATCATCATCAGGATGATCAACATCGTCATCATGTGGGTAGACGTCGCTACTCTATCAATAAGTTTATGCAGGTAGGACCGAAACCCTTAGTGGGAGGCGAGAATCCTGAACAAGCTAGAAGCTGGATGTCTAAACTTGAGAGCACGTTTCGAGCTTTTGAGTGTACTGAGGAGCAGAAACTGGAAGTTCTAGAATTCGTTCTAGAGGATAGAGCACGTTTTTGGTGGGATGCCAAGGTTGCGCAGGCACGTACTGAGAGAGGACAGGTGACTTGGGGGGATTTTTGTCGGGAGTTTCAGAAATTATATTTTCCTCCGGCTGTTCGCCAAGCACGATCTATGGAGTTGCTTACTTTAAGGCAAGGATCAATGACTATTGATCATTATCAACAGCGATTTCTTGATCTGCTACCTTTCAGTCCTCATATCAATGAGAGTGATGCGTCGAAATATGATATCTTTCTGCAAGGCCTGAACCAAGATATCTACTCTCAGGTTGTCGTCTGTGATGACCCGGTATCTTATGAGACTTTGGTAAACCGTTGCCGTCTTGTGGAGACCAGCAACAGGCGTGGACAGTTGATGATGCCAGCACAGCCTAGTGGATTTGTTGAGCCTCGAGCTCAATCTGTTGTGCAATCCGAACCTACGTCTTCTTCTACTCCTACTACTTCATCTGGATCTCGTGGTTCACGAGGTATGTTTCGTTTTGGGAAGAAGAAGAAGAAGGAGGAGTTTTGTAGCCATTGTGGTGGGAAGCATCCTGCAGCTTCATGTCGGAGAGCTACTGGTGCTTGTTATATTTGCGGTCAGCAGGGACATCTGCGGAGAGATTGTCCTCAGCGCATGGGTTCTGCTAGTGGATCGGGATCCCAGGTTGGATCTCAGGCTTCTACTTTTCCACGTCAGCAGCCAGCACCACAGAGTTCTTCTGGTTATCGTCCCCAGACTCAAGGGCAAGTGTTTGCTCTGTCTCAGGAGCAGGCTACTGAGGGAAGCGATCGCATGTTGGCAGGTAACTTCTTGTTATGTGGTATTCCTGCACTTGTATTAATTGATACTGGAGCATCGCATTCCTTTATTTCTAGTCGCTTCGTTAAGAGACATAGATTACCTTACGTATCATTAGATATGGATTTAGTTGTATCTACTCCGTTGGAGCAAAAGGTAGTAACTAAGCGTCTAGTGATGGGTTGCCTTCTGGAGTTTGAGGGTAATGTGTTATCGGCTAATTTGATGATATTAGCGATGATGGATTTTGACTGTATCTTGGGAATAGATATGCTGACTTTGTATCACGCTACTGTGGATTGTTATCAGCGTCTTGTACAGTTTCATCCCGTTGAGGGTGATAGTTGGTACTTTTATGGTGAGGGTGCGCGACCTCCGATGCCACTTGTTTCGGCTCTGAAGGCATGTCATGTCTTGGAGTCAGGTGGGGAGGGCTACCTCATCTATGCAGTTGATATGTCCATGAGTAGTACGGGTATTGATCAGCTACCGGTTGTCAGCGAGTTTTCTGACGTATTCCCTGATGAGATTTCTGGTTTTCCTCCGGTTCGAGAGATTGAATTTGGTATTGATCTAGTACCAGGAACTACGCCTATATCCCGAGCACCTTATCGTCTGGCACCGTCAGAGATGAGGGAATTGAAACAGCAGTTGCAAGATCTTCTTGATAAGGGATATATTCGTCTGAGTGTTTCTCCGTGGGGAGCACCTGTTCTGTTTGTCAAGAAAAAAGATGGATCGATGCGATTATGTATTGATTACAGGCAGTTGAATCGTGTCACCATCAAGAATAAGTATCCTTTGCCGCGGATTGATGATCTGTTTGATCAACTACAGGGTACTTCTGTTTATTCGAAGATAGATCTGAGATCTGGATACCATCAGATGCGGGTACGAGACTCAGATATATCTACGACTGCTTTCAGGACCAGATACGGGCATTATGAGTTTCTGGTGATGCCATTCGGTTTGACGAATGCACCGGCAGTCTTTATGAATCTAATGAATCAGGTATTTCGAGATTATCTGGATAGATTTGTCATCGTTTTCATAGATGATATTCTTGTCTATTCTCATAATAAGGATGAGCATGCACAGCATTTGAGAATTGTTCTATAGACGTTACGAGATAAGCAGCTATATGCGAAATTAAGCAAGTGTGAATTCTGGCTTGATCGGGTAGTATTTCTCGGTCATGTGATTTCTAATGAAGGGATATCTGTTGATCCTAGTAAGATAGAGGCAGTGCTGAACTGGTCTCGACCGACGACGGTTGCTGAGATTCGTAGTTTCTTGGGTCTAGCGGGATATTACCGTCGGTTCATTGAGAATTTTTCACAGTTGGCCAGGCCTTTGACTCAGCTTACACGGAAAGATGTTGCCTTCATTTGGTCCTCGGATTGTGAGGAGTCATTTCACGAGCTGCGTAGACGTCTTACTACTGCACCTGTGCTAGCTCTACCTTCTGGATCAGGAGGTTATGTTGTCTATACTGATGCCTCTGGGCAGGGGTTAGGATGTGTTTTGACACAGCATGGACATGTTATTGCCTATGCTTCTCGACAGTTGAAGTTGCATGAGAGTAATTATCCAGTGCATGATCTCGAGTTAGCCGCCATTGTATTTGCGCTCAAGATTTGGAGACATTATCTTTATGGCGAGAAATTTGAGATATTTACGGATCACAAGAGTTTGAAGTATTTATTCACTCAGGAAGAGTTGAATATGCGACAGAGACGCTGGATGGATCTCCTGAAGGATTATGATTGTGAAATCAAATATCATCCAGGTTCTGCTAATCTTACTGCTGATGCCTTGAGTCGGCAGGTGAGACTGTCTGCACTTCAGACTAATGAAATATCTCATATGATTCAGGAGTGCTGTTCATTGAGTTTTACGCTCAAGCACAAGAAAGGGAGAAATGGGATTCATTTGTATACTATTATATCTGAGCCAGCATTGTATTCTCGGATCAGAGATGCTCAGATATCTGATGTTAAGACTCAGCGATTGGCACGTCTAGCCAATGGAGTTAATACATCTGGATTCCATTTTCAGGCAGATGGTTTATTGTGCCTATCCAATAGAGTGGTTGTACCTAATGTTGCGGAGCTCAGGAATGATATTCTATCTCAAGCTCACAGGAGTCGATTATCAGTTCATCCTGTAAGTATGAAAATGTATAAGGACTTGCGAACTAGATTCTGGTGGAAGGGGATGAAGCGAAGTGTGTATCAATTTGTTTCGAGATGTTTGGTTTGTCAACAGGTCAAGGCTGAACATCGACGACCAGGTGGATTACTGCAGAATCTTGAGATTCCCGAATGGAAGTGGGAGCACGTGACTATGGATTTTGTTACCCACTTGCCTATGACTTCACTTCAGTGTGATGCTATCTGGGTTGTCGTTGACCGTTTGACAAAATCAGCACATTTCATTCCTTATAACCGGGAGTATTCTTATGATCGCATGGCACGCTTATATATCCAGGAGATTGTGCGATTACATGGGATTCCAGTAAGTATCGTTAGTGATAGAGATCCGCGATTTACTTCACGTTTTTGGGGTAGTTTTCAGCAGGCGTTGGGTACCACTCTGAGTTTGAGCACTGCGTATCATCCGGAGACTGACGGGCAGTCAGAGCGCACTATTCGTACGCTGGAGGATATGCTACGTTCTTCTGTCATGGATTTTGGCTTATCTTGGCAGGATCAGTTACCTTTGATTGAATTTGCCTACAATAACAGTTATCATCGTAGTATTGATATGGCACCTTTCGAGGCATTGTATGGTCGACGGTGTCGTACTCCGTTATTCTTGGATGAAGTCGGGGAACGGCAAGTCGAGGGTCCTGAATTGGTACAGCAGATTGTAGACAAGGTAGATTTGATCAAGCATAGGATCAAAGTTGCTCAAGATAGACAAGCCAGTTATGCGAATATTCACCGCAGGCCACTTCAGTTTGAGCCTGGTGAATATGTTTTTCTGCGAGTATCACCTTTCAGGAAGGTGATGAGATTTGGTGTGAAAGGCAAGTTGTCTCCTCGTTACATTGGGCCTTTCCAGATACTGGAGAAGATCGGAGATGTTGCTTATCGTTTGGCTTTACCGCCATCTCTTTCCAGTATACACAATGTTTTTCATGTGTCGTTGCTTCGACAGTACATAGCTGATAAATCTCATGTGATTCAATCTACTGATATTCAGCTAGAGCCAGATTTGTCTTTTGTTGAACGACCAATCTGTATCCTAGACAGGAAGGAGAAAGTGTAAGAGTGGGTGCCCAGTGAGCCAACTGTGTGGCTATGGGCTTTGTTGACTCTTTGTATAAACAATCTTTTGTTTAATATTATTTACACTTTTATGGCAATGACTTTATATTACTTCATATTGTTATATTGTGATATACTATTGTTGTTTTGATAAAGACCTTGAATATACTATAGTGTATGTAAGATGTGGTAGAACATGGAGATGTCTATCATGAAATACATCTTATAGTCACTGTATATTCTAAAACCGTTCCTAGTCGATTGAGCCGTCCGATAATAAGGATAAGGATCGCTCGAGTTTGAGACTAGCATTTGCGATGCGGAGTACCACGTTTCATTGGTAGGGAACATGGAGATGTTCGAAGCATGCAAATGGATATTCATAGGATGAATAGTCGAACTACCCTATCCGGACTTTCCAAGTGGTTATCACTTATCGAGTGGATAAAGTCCGCGGTTTTGGTTGTACACCATTAGTCCTTACGACTTGAAACATCATGGAGACTCTATATGCTAGTACTGTGCTTTGACTCGTTTACCGACTCTGAGGGGGTCATCAGGTGTCGAGATTGGGTACAGTTACGACACATATAGGAGTCAATGCATTGTTGTCAAGGATTCACCACATACTTGCGAGTGTGGATATCCTATGCGATCTGAGGAGATATTAGTGTGACAAATCTCTGGCCAGAGTACTTGATGTGATTTAAGAAATGGTTTCTTAGTAGCACATGCGATGTCACTAATTTGATCTTCAAGATGCATTGCATAGTTATCGAATCTTGAGCGACTCTCGATATACCAATGGTTGTTGATTCGATCGGGATATATGGATGAAGGGACCGTACTGTACGCTAACCAAAATCTACTGGTTCTTGTAGGCACTATCAGTGATACCTAGGGAATCATGGGGCGATGTTGCTAGGCGCTTTACCATGATTCGTTGGGCAAGTCGGAAAGTGTTGTTCCGAGTCACAAGGAGTTGTGAGCCCACGGCTAGCTGTATCCCTGAACCATTGAGGGTCACACAGTGTAATGGAGTTTTAATCCCCGTTGAGATAGTTAAATTTAAAGAGTTAAATTTAATGAATAAAGAAGTTGGACTTCTTAAGAGTAAGGGAGTAGGATTTCCTAAAATGACATAGGGATGTACATTTTTGGAAACCACTGAATTCGGATTCAGAAAAATTTATTTTGACTTTAAAATGTGCAGAAATGGTTTCTATGCACATTGGTGAAATCGGTTCATCAATCGGAGTCACGATGAATTTTATATTAATTTCTGAACGTGCGGGCTTTGCTTGTCGGGCCCTAACTTATGACTAATGGGCCCTAAGGTGTTAGTGGCCTGCATTATAAATAAGTTATTTCAGTACAGAAATTACACACGATAGCTCATAATTTTGAGAGAAAAAAATCGAAACCCTAGCCCCTCTCTCAAGCTTGGCCGTCGCCCCCCCCCCTCCCTCTCTGTCTGAAAAATTCCGGTCTGTGATTTTGAATTGCAGTCTGGAATAACGAATCAAATTCGTGTATTCTCTTCGCAGAAAACTTCTGATAGATTTTCTAGTGCAATCTATCAGAGGGATTAAACCTCTGTTCGTGGACCTGATTGAAGGCGTTCATCGGTTCCAGGGAGAGACAACAAGAGCAGAATTGTTCTGTTGGTGTCCATTAATCTCGTTGCGAGATTTGAGGTAAAATTTATTTAATTGTTATTTAAATTTTACACACACACGTAATTCAATCGATGAACGGTTGATACCCATACCATGGAAACGTTCCATGAAAAATTTTTAAACTTCCGCTGCACCGGGTATCAATCGTAATTGGTCTGGGAACTCGCCAGTTTTCCAACAGTGGTATCAGAGCCAGGTTGCTCAGATCAATCGATTGAATAATCAATTGTACAAAATTTTTGAGTCTCGGTTTTTGAAACAAAATAAATATTTTAAATAAAAAATTTTTTCGGGGCAAAACCCGGGCAGCGATTGGATCGCTGCCCGGTGGGGCAGCAATTGTTGCTGCCCCGGGCGGCGCACGGCGCCGCCCAGGGCAGCGCTGTGCGCTGCCCAGCGCAGCGCTGGGCGCTGCCCAGGGGCGGCGCTCGGCGCCGCCCAGCGCAGCGCCAGGCGCTGCGCAGGGCGGCGCTCGGCGCCGCCCAGGGCAGCGCACGGCGCCGCCCAGGGGCGGCGCCAGGCGCTGCCCTAAGGGGGCAGCCGGGCTGCCCCCGGCCCGCGCCCCGGGTGCGGGCGGCCCGGGAGTGTCCCGGGCGGCCCGCGGGAAAAATTATATTTTTATTAATTTTAATATTTAAAATTTTATTTTTGGTCCGGTCAAAAATTGTTTTTGATTGGTTCACGAGATTTCGGATCGAATTGTTCGAGTCCGTAAATTTTAAAATTGATTTTGGATAAATTTGAATTTTTGGAAAATTTTAATATTTTATCCGTAAATTGAATTTTGAAATCAATTATTTTGGTACAATTGATGATAAGATATGATCTTATGATATATTAAGTAAAATATGATTTTATTTGTAAAATTGGATTTTATAGATAAAATATGATTTTATTTGATATGGAGATAAAATATGATTTTATATGTGAAATGTGATTTTATATATAAAATATGATTTTATCTTGTTTAAATTTGAATTGCCACAGCATGTTATCCAATAAATTAATTTTGAATTAAAAGTTATTGGATAAGGATGATCGATTGCCATGACCAATTTTGTAGGTGTATGTTAGGAATTTACATTTTGTCTTTATTGTTGTTGGTTTTATTAATGGGCCTGGTTTATGGCCCGATATGAATGTCATATGTAATAAAAGTGGGCTTGGTTTATAGCCCGTTCCCACCCCCTAAAAATGTATCCCCTACTTGTCATTGTTATTTATTGTAAATACATTAGATTTAGTGGGAGATCAAGATTTGAAGATGGTGGGCCCAGCAGACAATGAAGACTGAAGAAATGTAAATTGGAAGCATATGTAATAGGATTGCATTTGCATACTGCATATTACCTAGGATTGGACTAAGACCCGTGATTGGCAACCACGGGTCAATTAGAAATGGAATCGATCATCCTATATAATATGTGATATTATGATTGTATGCATGTTTAGACATAAATTGCGTGAATCCGGCAATGCATGCAATAAATTAAATATGATGAGACAAATATTTTTATAAATAAAATCCCTCATTTTAAATATGATTTAAAATTTATATCAAGATAAATAAAGGAAATTTAAATATTGTTTAAATGTTCCTACCTTCCATCAACGGTCAATGTATGTTATGCTACCCGCGGATACGGTCCGGCTCATATTATTGGGGGGGCCCGTCCGTCGGAAAGCTGTACATTGGATCGACAAATGTTGTAAGTTGGGTGGAACTCCCATGGGATCGGCTCATATTATTGGGGGATCCACATGGCGACCGTCCATCACAACTTAATATTGATGGGTCATCTTGACATGTCACTTTAAACGGCGTCATATTATTGGGCCCTTATTGGACATGAGGTAAATACATGGGGATTGCTTTGGAAGCAATTGGGCTCTACCTTTTGAGAATTATGGTTGGCTGATATTATTCGGGACCATAAGTTTGTCAATTGGACTCCATGTTCTCACTAAGGAAAAGTTTCCCGTTTTCACTAGAGGGTGGTGAAATCGTTAAAATAGTGGGAGTGAGATTCATAAAATAAAATTCGCCAATTTTATGTCTTAGTAAATTATTTAAACAATCATCGATAATTGTCTGTTTTATCTCAGTAATCCACATGCTTCTGTTCTCCAACAAAACAAACTTATTGACGCAAACAATACAGAATGATTCCATAAGTTAAGATTGTCCTAAGTTCGGAAAAAGATTTTCTAAGTGTTAGAAAAGGCTTCTCCGAAAACAGCCCCGGCTAATGTAACTGCCGAAAGGTTGGCCGAATTAGAGAAATGGTTGGACCATGATCTCAAGGCCAAATGTTACATGAAAAATTGGACAAGTCTAAACAAGTTTGCCATCACTGCAAGAAACCCGGTCATTGGAAACGTAACTGCAAGGAATACCTCAAGCAGTTGCGAACTGCAAAGGGTATGTTTTACATTAAAATGTTTTTCTTAATACTACTTCTTGGGTATTGGATACCAGATTAGATCTCATATTTGCAATGAGTTGCAAATGATGACAAGAAGTAATAGGCTAAGGATGGGTGAGACCCAGTCAAGGCTCGGGAATTGTTCCAGAGATAAATCCAAAGCTATAGGAGACATTTTTGCAGAACAATTTTAAGTTTTTGAGAGATGTTTTATTTGTTCCAGATTTGATTAAAAACATTATTTCTGTTTCTATGCTTGATAGAGATAGTTATTCTTGAAATTTTGTGAATGGGATTTGCAATATTTACAAGAATGAATGTTTGATTGGAAATGGACAACTTGAAAACGATCTATACAACTTAAAACTAAAAGACGTTCCAATTAATTATTTTGATAAATCGGCTACAACAAACAAAAGGAAAATCGATAGTCAAAACCCGGCAAACCTTTGGCACGCTAGGCTAGGTCATATTTCCTCAAGGAGGATGAACAAGCTAGTGGGAGAGGGCATGTTTGATATGTCTGATATTAACTCTCTACCTACTTGTGAATCCTGCCTAAAAGGAAAAATGACTAAATCTCCTTTTAAGGGAAAACCTGAGCGTAGTCAGAATCTGTTGGATTTGATCCATACAGATGTTTGTGGACCATTTAGAGTTGGGACTCAATATGGCCACACCTACTTCATTACCTTTACTGACGATTATTCAAGGTATGGGTATTTATATTTAATGAAATATAAGTCTGAAGCATTTGAAAAGTTCAAAGAATTCAGGGCTGAAGTAGAAAACAAGCTAGGTAAAAGTATTAAAGCACTTCGATCGGATCGAGGTGGAGAATACTTGAGTACCGAGTTTTTGGACTATCTGAAAGAGAATGGGATTCTCTCTCAGTGGACTCCTCCTATGACACCACAGCTTAATGGTGTATCGGAGCGTCGTAATCGAACTTTGTTGGACATGGTTCGATCTATGATGAGCTTCACTGAGCTTCCACCTTCGTTTTGGGGCTATGCGCTTGAAACGGCGGTATTGTTGTTGAACAACGTCCACACTAAAGCAGTGGACAAAACACCATACGAGTTATGGAATGGCAAAGCTCCTAAGTATTCGTACTTGAGGATTTGGGGATGTCCTGCTTACGTGAA
Source organism: Henckelia pumila (assembly GCF_033568475.1). Lineage (NCBI taxonomy): Eukaryota > Viridiplantae > Streptophyta > Magnoliopsida > Lamiales > Gesneriaceae > Henckelia > Henckelia pumila. The sequence goes on along the minus strand of NC_133120.1, from coordinate 57,490,008 downwards.
GCGGACAGTGGGAGATAAGTTGGATAGTCGATCCAGCTTATGTTATTTTGTAGGGTATCCGAAGAATTCAATCGGATATTATTTCTATTATCCTGCTGAAACAAAGGTGTTTGTTTCTAGGAATGCCACCTTCTTGGAGAAGGAATTCTTATTGGATAAGAAAGGCGAGATGATGGAACTCGAAGAAGTTCGAGAAGAACCCGAAATACAAAATAACGATCCTACACCTCAGGAACCATTGCTGGACACGCCTGCACCTAGAAGATCCGAAAGGACTTCTAGACCTCCAGTTCGATATGGTCTTCTTCTTGAAGGGGATCAAGATGAACCCGACATTGAATGTGATCCAAGAAACTTCAAGGAAGCAATTTCTGATGCGGATTCGAATTTATGGCTTGAAGCTATGCAGTCAGAATTGGATTCGATGCATACAAACCAAGTTTGGTCTTTAGTGGATCCTCCCGATGGAATTGTTCCAATAGGGTGTAAATGGATCTACAAAAGAAAGCTTGGGCCTGATGGTAAGATATTGACTTACAAGGCGCGATTGGTGGCGAAAGGTTATACTCAAAGGCAAGGAGTTGACTATGATGAAACCTTTTCACCAGTCGCAATGTTCAAGTCCATAAGAATCCTAATTGCCATAGCTGCATGGTATGACTATGAGATATGGCAGATGGATGTGAAGACTGCTTTTCTTAATGGAGACATTAAGGAAGAAATCTATATGAAGCAGCCTGAGGGGTTCACATCCATGGAAAGCGAGCATAAGGTATGCAAGCTTCAGAGATCAATTTATGGTCTAAAACAAGCATCAAGAAGTTGGAACCATAAATTTGATGAAACAATAAAAGATTTTGGTTTCATCAAGAACCCGGAGGAACCTTGCGTGTACAAGAAAGTAGTTAAGGATGCGGTAACATTCTTAGTACTTTATGTTGATGACATCCTACTCATTGGGAATGATGTAGGGATGTTGCAGTCAACAAAGATATGGTTATCAGGTAGATTTTCGATGAAGGATTTGGGTGAGGCATCCTACATTCTTGGGATACAGATCTATAGGGATAGATCTAAGAGAATGATAGGACTCACTCAATCAACCTACATCGATACCATATTGAAACGGTTTTCAATGGATGGGTCCAAGAGAGGACATCTACCCATGTGTCATGGAGTTTCTCTATCCAAGTCTATGTGTCCCAAGACTGATGCAGAGATAGAGAATATGACACATGTACCATATGCGTCAGCTATAGGTAGTATCATGTATGGGATGATATCTACCAGACCGGATGTAGCATTTGCTCTGAGTGTCACGAGCAGATATCAGTCTAATCCTGGTCAGATGCATTGGAAAGCCGTGAAGGACATTCTTAAGTACTTGCGAAGGACTAAGAATATGTTCATGGTTTATGGAGGACGAGAACTCGAACTGGAAGGCTATACCGACTCTAGCTTCCAAAGTGATGTGGATGACTCGAAGTCAACCTCTGGATTTGTGTTCATGCTCAATGGTGGTGCTGTCTCTTGGAAGAGTTCCAAGCAGGACACCACAGCGGATTCCACCACTGAGGCTGAATACATTGCAGCATCAGCTGCTGCTAAAGAGGCCGTTTGGATGAGGAATTTCGTCCAAGAGTTGGGCGTCATTCCTGAATTTGTTGGTCCAGTCCCGGTGTACTGCGACAACACGGGTGCCGTTGCTCAAGCAAAGGAACCAAGGTCTCATCAAAGATCCAAACACGTACTGAGGAAATACCACATAATCCGGGAGATTGTGGAAAGAGGAGACATCAGTGTCGAACGAGTGGCCTCTGCAGACAATATCGCTGATCCACTTACTAAGCCTTTGCCAGGACCATTGTTTGACAAACATCGCGAAGCAATGGGTCTACGTAGTATGACTAGTTGGCTATAGGGCAAGTGGGAGATTGTAAGAGTGGGTGCCCAGTGAGCCAACTGTGTGGCTATGGGCTTTGTTGACTCTTTGTATAAACAATCTTTTGTTTAATATTATTTACACTTTTATGGCAATGACTTTATATTACTTCATATTGTTATATTGTGATATACTATTGTTGTTTTGATAAAGACCTTGAATATACTATAGTGTATGTAAGATGTGGTAGAACATGGAGATGTCTATCATGAAATACATCTTATAGTCACTGTATATTCTAAAACCGTTCCTAGTCGATTGAGCCGTCCGATAATAAGGATAAGGATCGCTCGAGTTTGAGACTAGCATTTGCGATGCGGAGTACCACGTTTCATTGGTAGGGAACATGGAGATGTTCGAAGCATGCAAATGGATATTCATAGGATGAATAGTCGAACTACCCTATCCGGACTTTCCAAGTGGTTATCACTTATCGAGTGGATAAAGTCCGCGGTTTTGGTTGTACACCATTAGTCCTTACGACTTGAAACATCATGGAGACTCTATATGCTAGTACTGTGCTTTGACTCGTTTACCGACTCTGAGGGGGTCATCAGGTGTCGAGATTGGGTACAGTTACGACACATATAGGAGTCAATGCATTGTTGTCAAGGATTCACCACATACTTGCGAGTGTGGATATCCTATGCGATCTGAGGAGATATTAGTGTGACAAATCTCTGGCCAGAGTACTTGATGTGATTTAAGAAATGGTTTCTTAGTAGCACATGCGATGTCACTAATTTGATCTTCAAGATGCATTGCATAGTTATCGAATCTTGAGCGACTCTCGATATACCAATGGTTGTTGATTCGATCGGGATATATGGATGAAGGGACCGTACTGTACGCTAACCAAAATCTACTGGTTCTTGTAGGCACTATCAGTGATACCTAGGGAATCATGGGGCGATGTTGCTAGGCGCTTTACCATGATTCGTTGGGCAAGTCGGAAAGTGTTGTTCCGAGTCACAAGGAGTTGTGAGCCCACGGCTAGCTGTATCCCTGAACCATTGAGGGTCACACAGTGTAATGGAGTTTTAATCCCCGTTGAGATAGTTAAATTTAAAGAGTTAAATTTAATGAATAAAGAAGTTGGACTTCTTAAGAGTAAGGGAGTAGGATTTCCTAAAATGACATAGGGATGTACATTTTTGGAAACCACTGAATTCGGATTCAGGAAAATTTATTTTGACTTTAAAATGTGCAGAAATGGTTTCTATGCACATTGGTGAAATCGGTTCATCAATTGGAGTCACGATGAATTTTATATTAATTTCTGAACGTGCGGGCTTTGCTTGTCGGGCCCTAACTTATGACTAATGGGCCCTAAGGTGTTAGTGGCGTGCATTATAAATAAGTTATTTCAGTACAGAAATTACACACGATAGCTCATAATTTTGAGAGAAAAAAATCGAAACCCTAGCCCCTCTCTCAAGCTTGGCCGTCGCCCCCCCTCCCTCTCTGTCTGAGAAATTCCGGTCTGTGATTTTGAATTGCAGTCTGGAATAACGAATCAAATTCGTGTATTCTCTTCGCAGAAAACTTCTGATAGATTTTCTAGTGCAATCTATCAGAGGGATTAAACCTCTGTTCGTGGACCTGATTGAAGGCGTTCATCGGTTCCAGGGAGAGACAACAAGAGCAGAATTGTTCTGTTGGTGTCCATTAATCTCGTTGCGAGATTTGAGGTAAAATTTATTTAATTGTTATTTAAATTTTACACACACACGTAATTCAATCGATGAACGGTTGATACCCATACCATGGAAACGTTCCATGAAAAATTTTTAAACTTCCGCTGCACCGGGTATCAATCGTAATTGGTCTGGGAACTCGCCAGTTTTCCAACAGAAAGTTCTTCGGAACAAGACTATACCACTTGTGATGGTACAGTGGCAGCGCCGAGGTGTTGAAGAAGCAACTTGGGAAACTGAGAGTCGTATGCGAGCAGAATATCCTGAGTTGTTTGCTTTGTATTTTTTATTACCATATAAGATGTAATTACCGTTGTTGTAATAAGACATAGTTTGATGTTTCATATTGTTATCTTGATTTATCTTTAGATGTTATTTCGCGGACGAAATATCTAAAGGTGGGGAGAATGTAGTAACCCAGATACCATTTTAAGATAATAATATGTTAAACATGATTAAGGGTAGGTATTTAACCAATTTCGGAGTGTTATTGGACTTCAGAAGTAAAATTTGGGCTTTTTCATTTTGGGCCGGATAGTAAGTTCCGATCCCGGATAGTAAGCTCCGATCCCGGATAGTAAGCTCCGATCGGAACGGAAGCTCCGATCCTGGAACGGAAGTTCCGATCCCCAGCTGTCAAAAATGATCGATGACTCAGTCGCGAGTTTTGACAAGTGTCGGTCATAGAGCAGATCGGAAGCTCCGATCGTAGATCGGAAGTTCCGATCCTGGCATGGCAGACATGCACGCAATGAGCTGGATCGGAAGCTCCGATCCCGAAATCGGAAGTTCCGATCCTGGCCGAGAAATTTGGCTATAAATAGGGCCGTTCAGAGTTCATTTTCAATTACGAATTCCCGAGTTTCCTTCTTCAGTTATATAGTGTGAGTTATACACTTGAGGGCCCTATCGGTTATAATAGAGGTTCTGGAATAACCAAGGTGTGGTTATAGTCATCCGGGACTAGCAACTTCAAAGGGCCATCGACGGACGAAGGTATGGTCCGGGAATCTATTTAATTTTTGGGAGTACTTATTAGCTTAGTTAAGACTTATAGAATTTATGTAGTGATACGGTGAACTTTTGAATATAGGCTTGGAACCTAGGATCCTTTTATACTTGAACTAGCCTAGAGGTACGTACACATTGACTGAGATTGCCAGCGAGTATACATGTTTATATGTTGCATTTATTTGGCATTATTATATGGCATGAGATATGATTTACCGTTTTCTATATTCATATGTCATGTGCATATACACGTTGAGCCTATACCTTGTTATACCTGACTATAGAGCCGCTCAGCTCTATACTCGATAGTCTGTCACTGAGAGTACCGCGACAGCGGGGGCATTTATGTCTGTCTACTCTGGTGTACTAGACGAGTGTGGTTGCACCCAGAGGTTGATCCGTGCGGTGGCAGCACTCATGTGGCGCCGGTTCTGAGCATGACTTTTCAGATGACCCTGTACCAGTCATCATGTTGCATGCATTATATACATATGTTTACTCATGTCTATGTACTGGGCGTAGCGCTCACGTCCTAGTTGTTATCTTGGACACCCTATTCCATGAGGCAGGTTGCAGGATGGACGGAGCTGGTAGTTCAAGGCAGGACTAGGGAGCAGGAGCTTTGAAAGTTTTTATACAGCACGATTTATTAGCTGTATAATGTTTACTTTTAAGAATTTCGATATGGTTGTATCACTACAGATTTAAGCCTGAATTATATTACTAAGCTGATATGTAAATTATGGATTATGTTTCCGCACGTTTTTACTCTATTAAGTATTTTGCTGTATTAAGTTTAATGCATGCTATTAGTTGCCAGTTAGTAGGTGATTCCATGCAGGGTCACTACACATATTCTGGTTGAGGTGACACAATTTCGGTACGGTATCTATAGTGACCCGTATCCAGAATTAATAATTAATGATTAATTAATCATGTGATCATGTTTAAAAATTAGTAAAACATTATTAAGGAGTTTCCAAAAGGCTTTAATGAGTTTAAAAATGGATCCAGGACACTCAAAAATGGTCGAGGGGGTTCCGAGGGTTCGGATGGTTCGGAGGCTCCGAACCGGGTTAGGAGGCTCCGAACTGGATTGGAGGATCCGAATGGGTTCGGAGGATCCGAACTCGAATCGGAGGCTCCGAAGATATTACGTCATGGGTGAGGTCACTGATGGGACTTCGGGGGATCCGAAGTCAGGATCGGAGGCTCCGAACAGGAACGGAGGATCCGAAGTCAGGAACGGAGGATCCGAAGTCGAGTTCGGAGGCTCCGAACTGTGGCTATAAATAGGGGATCCGAAATTCATTTTCCTCGCACCTCTCTCCTCTCTTGATTCCTAGGCCTTCTAACTCAGATCTAGGGAGATCTAGGAATCCTATGGGGAATCCGGAAGTGGTATAGCGATCCAGGCATCGTAGCGGAGCTGTGGCCTAGTTTTGAGGCAAGCGACAGCAAAGGGCTAACGACGGATGCAGGTATAGCTTTGTCTTCCTAAAAATATTTAGAAGTATAGAATAGTTTAGTTAAAGCTTTTAGAGCTTAATTAATGATGCATGGGTATTTGCATTATAGTAGCAGTAGACTGGACTAGTAGGCTTGGAGTCTAGACCAACGGAGCTAGGTTTTGACCAGCAGTGTTAGAGGTACGTAAGTACTGACAGATTAACTCTGATTAGATATTGGATCCGGGTAGGGTCACTACAGTATCGGTATTCATATTTCGGTACCGAATTTTTTCGGTACGGTATACGGTATTCTTTGTAAAGTTCGGTATACCGTACTGACCCAGCCTTAGTTGTGAAGCATTAAATACATTGTTGATCCATGACATAAGAGGTGGTAGCTCTAGATGATAGGTCAATGTTCCAACTTTCTCTAGAATCTCAAAAGTGCCTACATATCGGGGATTCAGTTTCCAGCTGTAGTTAGGAGTGGGCGTTTGGGGTCGGATATCCGATACCCGACCCGACCCGATCGGGTCGGTTATTTTTAAAAAAAATCGGGTTCGGGTAGAACCCAAACCCGATATTGTGCTTTTCGGGTTGGTGTCGGGTAGTAATTATACTACCCGATGTTCGGGTACCCGACAAAACCCGACAAATTTTTTTTTTTTTTGAAAATTCAATATATATTAGTATGTATTATTCAAAAACATATCCTCTCTATTTTCATTATATTGCTCTCAACTAAAATGATCGTTCGTTTTTTTTTTGGATTGGGTATACATACATCTATTGAGAAATTATGATTTTTTAATTTAATTTTCCATAGATTTCGATTATTTAATTGTTTGATAGAGTTGAGAATTTTTTTTTTCAAAACTTGTGAAAAATAAGTAAATATATGAGAGTGGAAGTAGCTCAAAACCATAAATATATGTATTGTTTTTAATTTTTACATTCTTCAAATTTGCAAAAAAAAAAAAAAAAAAAAAAAAATTCCCGGGTACCCGTTTGCGGGTACTCGACCTTACCCGAAAAAATCGGGTACCCGATTGTCGGGTACCCGATTTATTTGTTTTAGAACCTAATTGGGGGGGGGGGGGGGGAGATTTAGGTTCTATTGACAACTTTAGCAATTTAAAGCGATTATGCAAGTATGCAAGCGGAAGACTTAAAGCAATCAAAAATAAATGCGGTAAATAAATGCGTAAAAGAAATAAAGCGATAAATGAGATAGAATATGTTTATGGAAGTTCGACGATAAATCGTCTACGTCTCCCCTTCTTGGTTAAGATTGATTAATCAAGGATCCACTAGCACTTCAACTTTTGGCCTTGATGGCTCCAAGGATAGCCGTACAACTCAACACGATCACCGCGCCGATACAACTCGAACACTTGGCCTTAAGGGCTCCAAGGATAGCCTCAACACAACACTTGGCTTCACACTCAAGTGCTTACAACGATAGCACAACATACTTGGCTTCACACTCAAGTGTTTACAACAATAGTACAACCAACTCACAAACTATTTTTACAAACACTCTCAAATATATCACACAAACACTTTGATAGTGAGAAATTGCTTGCAAAGGAGAGAAGAGATGAGTTGGGATGTCTCCAAATGAACTTGGATGGCCTCTATTTATAGTTGGCAAAGATTTGAATCTGATTTGAGTGCTTGGAGCGTGTGTTAAGAAGTCAAGGAGAGACAAAAAGTGTTCGGCGCCGCTGCCTTCTTTTTCCCAACACTGAGCGGATTTTGTGGAAAAATCATATCTTCCAATCTAACCGTTGGATTGATCTGAAATTTGAACTGAAGCTTTAAAAATCCAGATTTTCATTTTGAACGGTGGAGATTTGATTTGAATGAGTCAAACATTTCCAGTAATTTTCGGAAGTCGCTTCATCATGTTTTCGAACCTGTTCTGTGCAACAAATTTGAAAAATTCATATCTCTTAATACATCCGTTGGATTGACCTGAAATTTGGATAGAAGCTTTATAACATCATAATACTGAATCTGATTGGTGGAGATTTGATTTGGATTTCTCAAACATTCCCAGTTATTTTCTGAAGTCGAATCTTCATGGTTTCGTTCCTTGTAGAAGTGGGTACTGTGCAGCATATATGGAAAAATTCATATCTCTCATTCTAAACGTTGGATTGCTCTAAAATTTGGACAGTACTTGTAAAACTTCTTTATCTAGATTATGACCGGTGGAGATCCGATTTGGGGTCATAGAAAATTTCCAGTAATTTTCGGAAGTTGCTGCTTCATACTTTGGCTTCTTCTTGTCTTTTTCTAAATATCTCTTAATAATGTTCCATGACATCCACATAACATTTTGTCCATTATATGAGCAAATTGAGACTTCATAAATACATTGATAGCTTCAAAATAACTTCCAATAATTTATTTGTCAATAAATCTAATCTGCAAAATCTCACTTTAAATGGTTAGTAACAATTAACCGAGTTTTGTAATCATCAAAACATAATATTATGAGACTTGTTAATGCATTAAAAACATTAATCTCATAACACGAGATTTGTATGCGTTTAAGGCGTAACACAACTCCCCCTTTTTGATGATCACAAAATTTGGTTAAATAGGAAAAATAAATGTACAATATTAAATAAATAATTTAAATTTGCACAATATAATTGCATGAATAAAACTCCCCCTAAATTAAACAATTAGTAAAGAAGAGTTTTTTTTATCAAATAACCGATTTTATTCTTCATGCATTTAACCATACTAATTCTCTCCTTTAGTTAAAGTATTTAACCAAACTAATTCTCCCCCTTTTTGTGATAATCAAAAAGACTGAAAAAGTATGCAAAAACATGAGAATTGAAATATTATTTCTAAAATGCAACACATAAATTTTACATAAATAACAAAATATGAGTGTATAATATTGAATAAATACAATTAATTTGTATTATCCAAAATTAAGTTGCTCAAATTTTATATTAAGCTCCCCCTTAATATGTCATTATCTTTAGAATATGTCAACAAGTGATTACAACTCAATCATGCCAAGTTCACCACGCAAACGAATAAAAGTATTTTCATCTAGTGGTTTTGTAAAAATATCGGCAATTTGATTTGTTGTGTCAACATATTGAAGTTCAACTTCATTTCGTTCGATGTGGTCACGAATAAAATGATGACGAATGTCAATATGTTTGGTGCGCGAATGTTGAATCGGATTCTTTGTTAGACATATGGCGCTAGTGTTGTCACAGAAAATAGGGATTTTTGAAAAAGAGACGCCATAGTCGAGCAATTTATGCTTCATCAAAAGAATTTGCGCACAACAACTACCAGCAGCCATATATTCGGCTTTGGTCGTTGACAACGCAACACAATTTTGTTTCTTTGAAAACCAAGAAACTAAACAGTTTCCTAAAAATAAACAAGTTCCACTAGTGCTTTTACGGTCCACCTTATATCCACCAAAGTCGGCATCACAATATGCTTTTAAACCAAAGAAAGAATTTTTCGAATACCACAAGCCGAGATTTGGAGTATTTGAAAGATATTTGAAAATGCGTTTTAAGGCAAACAAATGTGATTCCTTTGGACATGATTGAAATCATGCACACAGGCAAACACTAAACATAATGTCCGGTCTACTAGCTGTAGCATATAATAAGGAGCCAATAATACTACGAAAGGAAGATTGATCTACAGATTTACCATTTTCATCCTTGTCGAGTCTGATTGCTGTGCTCATCGGTGTAGATGATGATTTTGTGTTCTCCATTCCAAACTTCTTTAGAATCTCCTTGATGTATTTGCTTTGGTTCACAAAGAACCCATCCTTGCACTGTTTGATTTGTAATCCGAGGAAATAGTTAAGTTCCCCCATCATACTCATCTCGAAGTGTTCCTGCATCAACTTAGAGAATTCTTGACAAAGAGTTTCATTAGTAGAACCAAAAATTATGTCATCAACATAAATTTGCACAATTAATAAATCATCTTTGTCATGTTTGGTAAACAAAGTAATATCAATCTTTCCTCTTGAAAAATCATTTGAAATAAGGAAAGTTGATAGTTTTTCATACCAAGCTCGAGGAGCTTGTTTCAAACCATAAAAAGCTTTGTTTAGTCTATACACATGATCAGGTAATAATGCATCAACAAAGCCATCAGGTTGTTCAATGTACACCTCCTCTTTCAATTCACCATTAAGAAAAGCACTTTTGACAACCATTTGAAATAACTTAAAATTTCTAGAGCAAGCAAAAGCAAGTAGCATGCGAATAGATTCTAGTCTAGCAACAGGCGCATAAGTTTCATCATAATCTATGCCTTCTTCTTGACTATATCCTTTCGCTACAAGCCTAGCTTTATTTCTAGTGATAGTACCATGCTACTTGCTTTTGTATGCCTTCTTCTTGACTATATCCTTTCGCTACAAGCCTAGCTTTATTTCTAGTGATAGTACCATGCTCGTCAAGTTTATTCCTAAATACCTATTTAGTTCCTATGATAGATCTATCGTGCGGCCTAGGAACAAGATTCCAAACATTATTGCGTTTAAACTCATTCAACTCATCTTGCATAGAAATAATCCAAGAATCATCTAATAAAGCATCATCAATACACTTAGGTTCAACATGCGAAACAAAAGCAAGATGATTGCAAATATTATTAAGAGAAGAACGAGTGGCTACTCCCTTCGAAGGACTTCCGATGATAAGATCCATTGGGTGATCTTTGTGAAGCATCCAATCCTTCGGAAGTGATGTTTCCTCAACGGAAACATCTATATCATTTAGGCTTGAGGAAGCCAATTCTTCTTCGAGTAATTCTACATCATCAATGTTAGTGCGAACAATAGTAGACATAGATTCATCAAAAATAACATGCATAGATTCTTCAACAAGTAAAGTGCGTTTATTAAAAACTCTAAAGGCCTTACTTGAGGTAGAATATCCGAGAAAGATACCTTTGTCGGATTTGGCATCAAATTTGCCAAGGTTGTCCTTACCATTGTTATGTATGTAGCATTTGGAATCGAAAGCTCGAAAGTAAGAAATGTTAGGCTTTCTCCCTCTCCATAATTCATATGGAGTTTTCTTGAGAATTGGCCTTATTGATACGCGATTGATAATGTAACAGGCAGTGTTCATTGCTTCAGCCCAAAAATATTTTGGTAGAGAATGCTCACATATCATGGTCCTCGCAATCTCCACAAGTGTCCTATTTTTCCTCTCAACGACCCCGTTTTGTTGAGGAGTCCTAGGACAAGAAAAATTATGACCGATGCCTTTCTCTTCACAAAAGTTTGAAAAACTCTCATTTTGAAATTCAGTTCCGTGGTCACTACGGATCTGCTTTATTGAAAGATTTTTCTCATTCTCAACACGTTTCACAAAAGTTTTAAAATAATCAAAGGCATCATTTTTGTGGGCTAAAAACAATGTCCACGTGAATCGTGAGAAATCATGCACAATGACAAATGCATAAAGCTTCCCTCCTAGGCTAGCGTTCCTCGAGGGACCACATAGATCTAGGTGAAGAAGTTCAAAGGGCATAGAAGCTGATATAAAATTTTTGTTTTTAAAAGATTTCCTTGTATGTTTGCCAAGTTGACATGCATCACAAATAGAATCTAATTTTAAATTGAGTTTTGGCATACCAACAACTAAATCAAGTTTAAAAAGTTTTTCTATGGTACTAGGACCAACATGACCTAGTCGTCTATGCCAAAGAATGTTGTCATCAACATTCAAAGATACAAGGCTTTTAATATTTGATAAAGATAAATTATTTAAAGAAACCTTGTATACATTTTCACTTCTATAACCTTTGAAATTTATGGATTTGTCAGTCATGAGTGATATGGTGCAGTGTTGGGAGTGAATTTGACTTCATAACCTCTATCGCACAATTGACTTATGCTTAGTAGATTATGTTTAAGCCCATTCACTAGGAGTACATCATCAATCAAGCAAGATTCAGATATACCTATTGAGCCGATTCCTTCGACAACTCCTTTGCTATTATCTCCAAAGGTGACAGTTCCCTTCTCCTTTGGTTTGATGGATTGTAGAAGCTCCTTGTTTCCCGTCATATGTCTAGAACATCCACTGTCTAGATACCATATGCTAGGGAGAACATTTTTCCTATTTCCCTACAAAAAATTTATTTTGGTACCCTTTAGTTCTTTTGGGTCCACAGTGTTAGAAAAGAGAGATACAAAATAGACTTCTTAGAGTTCAGTCTCTCATAGCAACATCATCGCCACTTTCTAAGAGTGCTCCCAGTAGTAGGTAGGGCTATGCCTCTTTAAAAACCTATTTTCTTGGACAGAGCAGCATTCATCAGGAAGACCAGTCGCATCAAGGCAATTTAAACCGGTCTATGATGAACTCCCTTAGATCATGATCTCATAATGCCAACTGATGAGTTGTTAAGTACTCTTAGGCCTCCATTTCATATAGCTCTTTTGATTATATTGAAATCTTAAAGATCTACATTTATGTCTAACATGTCCTATTTTACAACAATAAGAGCATGTAGGGGGTAATCTCATTTTTGCCTTTGCAATTAGGCTAGTAAAGTCAATTGATTTCTTACCATACCCTATTCCACCCTTATCAAAACTACATTTCTGCATGCTAAGTAAGTTACTCAATTTATTACTACTAATATTGAACTTATCAAATAATTTTTCTAAGTGAGCTATGTCATCATTTAATCTTAGGTTTTCATGCTTCTTAGAATCTAATTCATTTTTAAGAAGTTTATTTTCTTTTCTAAGGGTTTTAGCCATATCAAACATAAGTTTATATTCTTGAAGTATTTCATCATAAGATGGTACCTCATCATTGTCGTCGGAGGTGATGTCATCATCTTTGGCCATGAGACAAAGGTTGGCTTCATCATCATCGTCATCGCTATCGCTCCAAGTGGCTATGAGTGCTTTCTTCTTGCCTTTGTCATATTTCTTCTTGAGAGGGCACTCATTTGCATAATTCCCTTGTTGTTGACAATTGTAGCAAGTAACTTCCTTATCCGTCTTCTTTTTGAAGTTGTTTCCTCGCATGAATTTTTTGAATTTTCTTGTGAAGAGAGCCATATCATCATCATCTTCTTCGACTTGGGTGGATAAGGCAATCCCCTTTGCCTTGGTTTTCTCATCCTCCTTCTTTGACTCTTTTCTTGTAGACACTTCCAACTCATGGGTTTTTAGTGTCCCATGTAGTTGATCAAGATCGTAGGATGCGTTGTCGCCTTTGTTGGACTCAATGATGGTCGTACTCTTGGCATCCCACTCCTTGGGTAGGGCGCGTAGAGCTCTTCTCCAAACTTGCTTGGATGGATACTTTTCTCCAAGTTGGGCTAACTCATTGATGATTTGAGTAAGCCTTCGGAACATTGTGTCGACGTCCTCATTGGTTTCCATTTCAAATGTTTCGTATTTGAGTTGGAGTAGATCGATCTTCGTCTCTTTGGCTTGATTAGTCCCTTCATGGCATATCTTCAAATTGTCCCATATTTCTTTAGCGTATGAACACATCGAGATCCGGTTGTACTCGTTCATATCTAAGGAACAATGAAGAATATTCATGGCTTTAGCATTTTGAGATATAAGTTTCATATCCTCCTTGGAAAATTCGTCCATTCCCTTAGAAATTTTGACACCCTCAACCTCTTTAGTAGGTATGTAGGGACCTTTCACAGTAACCTTCCAAAGATCATAGTCTACGGATTGGATATATAGGGACATTCGGTTTTTCTAATACCCGTAGTTTATGCCATTGAAAAGAGGAGGACGATTTGTTGATTGCCCTTGAGCATAGTCGCTCGCTAGATTTGCCATAGAGCCTTTTTGAAAATATTTTGTAAAAATGTGGCTTTGATACCACTTGTTAGAACCTAATGGGGGAGGGGGGGGATTTAGGTTCTATTGGCAACTTTAGCAATTTAAAGCGATTATGCAAGTATGTAAGCGGAAGACTTAAAGCAATCAAAAATAAATGCGGTAAATAAATGCGTAAAAGAAATAAAACGATAAGTGAGATAAGATATGTTTATAGAAGTTCGACGATAAATCGTCTACGTCTCCCCTTCTTGGTTGAGATTGATTAACCAAGGATCCACTAGCACTTCAACTCTTGGTCTTGATGGCTCCAAGGATAGCCGTACAACTCAACACGATCACCGCGCCGATACAACTCGAACACTTGGCCTTAAGGGCTCCAAGGATAGCCTCAACACAACACTTGGCTTCACACTCAAGTGCTTACAACGATAGCACAACACACTTGACTTCACACTCAAGTGTTTACAACAATAGCACAACCAACTCACAAACTATTTTTACAAACACTCTCAAATATATCACACAAACACTTTGATAGTGAGAAATTGCTTGCAAAGGAGAGAAGAGATGAGTTGGGATGTTTCCAAATGAACTTGGATGGACTCTATTTATAGTTGACAAAGATTTGAATCTGATTTGAGTGCTTGGAGCATGTGTTAAGAAGTCAAGGAGAGACAAAAAGTGTTCGGCGCCGCTGCCTTCTTTTTCCCAGCACTGAGCAGATTTTGTGGAAAAATCATATCTTCCAATTTTACCGTTGGATTGATCTAACATTTGAACTGAAGCTTTAAAACATCCAGATCTTCATTCGGAATGGTGGAGATTTGATTTGAACGAGTCAAACATTTCCAGTAATTTTCGGAAGTCGCTTCATCATGTTTTCGAACCTGTTCTGTGCAACAAATTTGAAAAAGTCATATCTCTTAATACATCCGTTGGATTGACCTGAAATTTGGACAGAAGCTTTATAACATCAGACTATGGAATATGATTGGTGGAGATTTGATTTAGATTTCTCAAACATTCCCAGTTATTTTCTGAAGTCGAATCTTCCTGGTTTCGTTCCTTGCATAAGTGGGTACTGTGCAGCATATATAGAAAAATTTATATCTCTCATTCTAGCCGTTGGATTTCTCTCAAATTTTGACAGTACTTGTAACACCTCTTTATCTAGATTATGATAGGTAGAGATCCGATTTGGAGTCATAGAAAATTTCCAGTAATTTTCGGAAGTTACTGCTCCATACTTTGGCTTCTTCTTGTCTTTTTCTAAATATCTCTTAACAATGTTCCATGACATCCACATAACATTGTGTCCATTATATGAGCAAATTGAGACTTCATAAATACATTGATAGCTTCAAAATAACTTTCAATAATTTATTTGTCAATAAATCTAATCTGCAAAATCTCACTTTAAATAGTTAGTAACAATTAACCGAGTTTTGTAATCATCAAAACATAATATTATGAGACTTGTTAATGCATTAAAAACATTAATCTCATAACACGAGATTTGTATGCGTTTAAGGCGTAACAATTTGGATCGGGTTCGGGTAGTCAAAATGACTACCCAAAATGTCGGGTACCCGACCTGATGAAACCCGACCCGCGCCCACCCCTAGTTGTAGTCACCCGCACTGGAATCACCTATTGAATCAATCCTAAGCATGCAATTACATTTTAATTAACAATAATCAGATAATTCAGTGAAAACTGGAATACATCAAACCCAAATCTAAAACATCAGTTATAATACCGGTTAAGGTACAACCATATCGAATAAATTTATCAAAATACAATCTCAAATAACACAACCAAACCATGGAAACAGAAAACTCAACACTGTTGCTCCTCGCCTCGGGACTCTCTCGGACCTGCGTCATCTAACCTAAGCTCAGCCCCGCAGAATGGGGTATCCAAGATGAAAACAAGGACGTGAGCGCTAACGCTTAGTACAATAAATATGAGTATACAAACCTATATGTGTATGCGTATGATGTGAAATGGGTAACTGGATCAACAGAAAAAACTCATGCTCAACTGTAGGCGCCAAAGTGCATAGTACCAACACGGAAATATCCTTCTGGATAAATAGAACAAAACATCTGGACGTGGATCTGGAATATCCTAAAAACATCACAGTCCTCCGTGCACGTCGGCCATGTGACTCATGATGTCCAACCATGCACAAACTAGTGTTGAGCGACACTACTAAACATGGATATCTCTAAGAAGATTATGCTCAACGTGATACATGAACATGTAACATTTGAACACTAATACATGCATATCATGGCAAATAAAATGCAACACATAAGAATTCATACTCAGTTGGATATCTCAGTCAGTACTTATGTACCCCCATAGGTCAAGTCTAGGTGAACAACCTAGTATCCAAGCCGATAATCAAATGTATACCATATCACTTATATAATTCTAAAAGTCTTAACTAAGCTAATAGATACTCCCAAACTTATCAAGGATCTCGAAGTATTACTTGCGTCAATCGTTAGCCCACAGATGGCGTGTAGTAACCCAGATTCTATTTTAATATAATAATATGTTAAACATAATTAAGGGTTAGTAATTAACCGATTCCAGAGTTTAATTGGGCTTCAGAAAAGAATTTGGGCTTCTGAGTTTGGGCCGGATCGGAAGCTCCGAACTTAGATCGGAAGCTCCGATCCCAGCCACTTCGGAACCTCAGCGGAAGCACCGAGATCGGAAGCTCCGATCCTGGAACGGAAGTTTCGATCTCCAGCTGCCAGCAATGCTCGATGACTAAGCCGCGAGTTTTGACAAGTGTTGAACGTAGAGCAGATCGGAAGCTCCGATCGCCCGATCGGAAGTTCTGATCCTGGCGTGTCTTGCATGCACGCAATGAGCTGGATCGGAAGCTCCAATCCCAAAATCGGAAGTTCCGATCTTGGCCGGGAATTTTGCCTATAAATAGGGATTCTCAGATTCATTTCTGAATTACGAATTCCCAAGTTTCTTTATTCAGTTATATAGTGTGAGATATACACTTGAGGGCCCTATCGGTTATAATAGAGGTTTTGGAATAACCAAGGTGTGGTTATAGTCATCCAGGACTAGCGACTCCAAAGGGCTAACTACGGACGAAGGTATGGTCCGGGAATCTGTTTAAGTTTTGGGAGTACTTATTAGCTTAGTTAAGGCTTATAAAATTTATGTAGTGATACGGTGAACTTTTGAATATAGGCTTGGAACCTAGGATCCTACTATACTTGAACTAGCCTAGAGGTACGTACACATTGACTGAGATTGCCAGCGAGTATACATGTTTATATGTTGCATTTATTTGGCATTATTATATGGCATGATGTATGATTTACCGTTTTCTATACTCATATGTCTTGTGCATATACACGTTGAGCCTATACCTTGTTATACCTGACTATAGAGCCGCTCAGCTCTATACTCGATAGTCTATCACTGAGAGTACCGCGACGGCGGGGGCATTTATGTTTGTCTACTCTGGTGTACTAGACGAGTGTGGTTGTACCCAGAGGTTGATCCGTGCGGTGGCAGCACTCATGTGGCGCCGGTTTTGAGCATGATTTTTCAGATGACCCTGTACCAGTCATCATGTTGCATGAATTGTATACATATGTTTACTCATGTCTATGTACTGGGCGTTAGTGCTCACGTCCTAGTTGTTATCTTGGACACCCTATTCCATGGGGCAGGTCGCAGGATGGACGGAGCTGGTAGTTTAAGGCAGGACTAGGGAGCAGGAGCCTTGAGGATTTTATTATACAGCAGGATTCGATATAGCTGTATAATGTTTACTGTTTAAGTTTTCGATTTGGTTGTATCACTATAGATTTAAGCCTGGATTATGTTACTAAGCTGATATGTAAATTATGGTTTTGTTTCCGCATGTTTTACTCTGTTAGGTTATTTTGCTGTATTAAGTTTAATGCATGATATTAGTTGCCAGTTAGTAGGTGATACCATGCAGGGTCACTACATTTGTGGTATCAGAGCATGCTCAGATTTTGGGATTAGTACCTGGGATTTAGTTTAGTCTTGAGTAATTCTTGCGCATTTGGGATTTTAATGTGCAATTCTTTTCAGGATATGGCTGACGAGAGTCACGATAGTGTTGGCCAGGGAGGTGGTCATCATCATCATCGTCACCGCCATCATGATGATCAACATCATCATCATGAGGGTAGACGTCGCTACTCTATCAATAAGTTCATGCAAGTAGGACCGAAACCTTTGGTGGGAGGCGAGAATCCTGAACAGGCGAGGAGTTGGATGTCTAAACTCGAGAGTACTTTTCGTGATTTCTATTGTACTGAGGAGCAAAAATTGGAAGTTCTAGAATTTGTTCTAGAAGATCGAGCACGTTTTTGGTGGGATGCCAAAGCTGCTCAGGCACGTACTGAGAGAGGACAGGTGACTTGGGGGGATTTCTGTCGGGAGTTCCAGAAATTGTATTTTCCTCCGGCTGTTCGCCAAGCACGATCTATGGATTTGCTTACTCTGAGGCAAGGATCAGTGACTATTGATCAATATCAGCAACGATTTCTTGATCTGCTACCTTTCAGTCCTCATATCAATGAGAGTGATGCATCGAAGTATGATATCTTTCTACAAGGTTTGAACCAAGATATCTACTCTCAGGTTGTCGTCTGTGATGACCCGGTATCTTTTGAGACTTTGGTGAACCGTTGCCGTCTTGTGGAGACTAGCAACAGGCGGGCACAGTTGATGATGACAGTACAGCCTAGTGGATCTTTTGAGCCTCGAGCTCAATCTGTTGTGCAATCTGGACCTACGTCTTCTTCTACTCCTACTACTTCATCTGGATCTCGTGGTTCACGAGGTATGTTCTGTTTTGGGAAGAAGAAGAAGAAGGAGGAGTTTTGTAGCCATTGTGGAGGGAAGCATCCTGCAGCTTCATGTCGGAGAGCTACTGGTGCTTGTTATATTTGCGGTCAGCAGGGACATCTGCGGAGAGATTGTCCTCAGTGCATGGGTTCTGCTAGTGGATCGGGATCATAGGTTGGATCTCAGGCTTCTATAGTTCCATGTCAGCAGCCAGCACCACAGAGTTCTTCTGGTTATCGTCCCCAGACTCAAGGGCAAGTGTTTGCTCTGTCTCAGGAGCAGGCTACTGAGGGAAGCGATCGCATGTTGGCAGGTAACTTCTTGTTATGTGGTATTCCTGCACTTGTATTAATTGATACTGGAGCATCGCATTCCTTTATTTCTAGTCGCTTCGTTAAGAGACATAGATTACCTTACGTATCATTAGATATGGATTTAGTTGTATCTACTCCGTTGGAGCAGAAGGTAGTAACTAAGCGTCTAGTGATGGGTTGCCTTCTGGAGTTTGAGGGTAATGTGTTAACGGCTAATTTGATGATATTAGCGATGATGGATTTTGACTGTATCTTGGGAATAGATATGCTGACTTTGTATCACGCTACTGTGGATTGTTATCAGCGTCTGGTAGAGTTTCATCCTGCTGAGGGTGATAGCTGGTATTTTTATGGTGAGGGTGCGCGACCTCCGATGCCACTTGTTTCGGCTCTGAAGGCATGTCATGTCTTGGAGTCAGGTGGGGAGGACTACCTCATCTATGCAGTTGATATGTCCACGAGTAGTACGGGTATTGATCAGTTACCGGTTGTCAGCGAGTTTCCTGATGTATTCCCTGATGAGATTCCTGGTTTTCCTCCGGTGCAAGAGTTTGAATTTGGTATTGATCTAGTACCAGGAACTACGCCTATATCCCGAGCACCTTATCGTCTGGCACCGTCAGAGATGAGGGAATTGAAACAGCAGTTACAGGATCTGCTTGATAAGGGATATATTCGTCCGAGTGTTTCTCCGTGGGGAGCACCTGTTTTGTTTGTCAAGAAGAAAGATGGATCGATGCGATTATGTATTGATTACAGGCAGTTGAATCGTGTCACCATCAAGAATAAGTATCCTTTGCCGCGGATTGATGGTCTATTCGATCAACTACAGGGTACTTTTGTTTATTCAAAGATAGATCTGAGATCTGGATACCATCAGATGCGGGTACGAGACTCAGATATATCTACGACTGCTTTCAAGACCAGATACGGGCATTATGAATTTCTAGTAATGCCATTCGGTTTGACGAATGCACCGGCAGTCTTTATGAATCTGATGAATCAGATATTTCGAGAGTATCTGGATAGATTTGTCATCGTTTTCATTGATAATATTCTTGTCTATTCTCATGACAAGGATGAGCATGCACAGCATCTAAGGATTGTTTTACAGACGTTACGAGATAAGCTACTGTATGCGAAATTGAGCAAGTGTGAATTCTGGCTTGATCGGGTGGTGTTTCTCGGTCATGTGATTTCTAATGAAGGGATATCTGTTGATCCTAGTAAGATAGAGGCAGTGCTGAACTGGTCTCGTCCGACGACGGTTGTTGAGATTCGTAGTTTCTTGGGTCTAGCTGGATATTACCGTCGGTTCATCGAGAATTTTTCACAGTTGGCCAGGCCTTTGACTCAGCTTACTCGGAAAGATGTTTCCTTCATATGGTCCTCGGATTGTGAGGAGTCATTTCACGAGCTGCGTAGACGTTTTACTACTGCACTTGTGCTAGCTCTACCTGCTGGATCAGGAGGTTTTGTTGTCTATACTGATGCCTCTGGTCAGGGGTTAGGATGTGTTCTGACACAGCATGGACATGTTATTGCCTATGCTTCTCGAGAGTTGAAGACGCATGAGACTAACTATCCAGTGCATGATCTCGAGTTGGCCGCCATTGTATTTGCGCTCAAGATTTGGAGGCATTATCTTTATGGCGAGAAATTTTAGATATTCACGGATCACAAGAGTTTGAAGTATTTATTCACTCAGGCGGAGTTGAATATGCGACAGAGACGCTAGATGGATCTTCTGAAGGATTATGATTGTGAAATCAAATATCATCCAGGTTCTGCCAATCTTACTACTGATGCCTTGAGTCGGCAGGTGAGACTTTCTGCACTTCAGACTAATGAAATATCTCATATGATTCAAGAGTGCTGTTCATTAAGTTTTACGCTCAAGCACAAGAAAGGGAGGAATGAGATTCGATCGTATACTATTCTATCTGAGCCAGCATTGTATTCTCGGATCAGAGATGCTCAGATATCTGATGTTAAGACTCAGCGTTTGGCACGTCTAGCCAATGGAGTTAATACATCTGGATTCCATTTTCAGGCAAATGGTTTATTGTGCTTATCTAATCGAGTGGTTGTACCTAATGTTGCGGAGCTCAGGAACGATATTCTATCTCAAGCTCACAGGAGTCGATTATCAGTTCATCCTGGAAGCATGAAAATGTATAAGGATTTGAGAACTAGATTCTGGTGGAAAGGGATGAAGAGGAGTGTGTATCAATTTGTTTCAAGATGTTTGGTTTGTCAACAGGTCAAGGCTGAACATCGACGACCAGGTGGATTACTGCAGAATCTTGAGATTTCCAAATGGAAGTGGGAGCACGTGACTATGGACTTTGTTACCCATTTGCCTTTGACATCACGTCAGTGTGATGCTATCTGGGTTGTCGTTGACCGTTTGACAAAATCAGCACACTTTATTCCTTATAACCGGGAGTATTCTTATGATCGCATGGCACGTTTATACATCCAGGAGATAGTGCGATTGCATGGGATTCCAGCGAGCATAGTCAGTGATAGAGACCCGCGATTTACCTCACGTTTTTGGGGTAGTTTTCAGGAGGCGTTGGGTACCACTCTGAGTTTGAGCACTGCATATCATCCGGAGACTGACGGGCAGTCAGAGCGGACGATTCGTACTTTGGAGGATATGCTACGTTCTTCGGTTATGGATTTTGGCTTATATTGGCAGGATCAGTAACCTTTGATCTAATTTTCCTACAATAACAGTTATCATCGTAGTATCGATATGGCACCTTTCGAGGCATTGTACGGTCGACGGTGTCGTACTCCGTTATTCTGGGATGAAGTCGGGGAACGACAAGTCAAGGGTCCTGAATTGGTGCAGCAGATTGTAGACAAGGTAGATTTGATCAAGCATAGGATCAAAGTTGCTCAAGATAGACAAGCCAGTTATGCTAATATTTGCCGCAGGCCACTTCAGTTTGAGCCTGGTGAATATGTGTTCCTTCGAGTATCTGTTGTAAAACTGGCGTTCAGATCAATCACGATTGATACCCGGTGCAGCGGAAGTTTAAAATTTTTTTTATCATGGAACAATTCCATGGTGTGGGTATCAACCATTCAACGATTAAATTATTGTGTGTGTAAAATTCAAATAACAATTAATTAAATTTTACCTTCAATCTCGAAGCGAGATTATTGGACACCAACATAATTAATCTGCTCTTGTTGTCTCTCCCTGGAACCGATGAACTCCTTCAATCAGGTCCACGAATGGGGTTTAAATCCCTCTGATAGATTGCACTAGAAAATCTATCAGAAGTTTTCTGCGAAGAGATTAAACGAATCTGATTCGTTATTCCTAACTGCAATTCAAAATCACAGACCGGAATTTCTCGGGCAGAGATAGGGAGTGTTCGGCCGATTGCTTTTGAGAGAGGCTAGGGTTCGAAATTTATCTCTAAAAAATAATGAGCTGTTGTGTCTAATTTCTGTACTGCAATAACTTATTTTATAATGCAGGCCACTAACAGCTTAGGGCCCATTAGTCATAAGTTGAGGCCCGACAAGCAAAGCCCGCACGTTCAGAAATTAATATAAAATTCATCGTGACTCCGATTGATAAACCGATTTTACCAATGTGCACAGAAACCATTTCTGCACATTTTAAAGTCAAGATAAATTTTCCTGAATCCGAATTCAGTGGTTTCCAAAAATGTCCATCCCTATGTCATTTTAGGAAATCCTACTCCCTTACTCTTATTTAAGAAGTCCAACTTCTTTATTCATTAAATTTAACTCTTTAAATTTAACTATCTCAACGGGGATTAAAAACTCCATTACACTGTGTGACCCTCAATGGTTCAGGGATACAGCTAGCCGTGGGCTCACAACTCCTTGTGACTCGGAACAACGATTTCCGACTTGCCCAACGAATCATGGTAAAGCGCCTAGAAACATCGCCCCATGATTCCCTAGGTATCACTGATAGTGCCTACAAGAACCAGTAGATTTTGGTTAGCGTACAGTACGGTCCCTTCATCCAAATATCCCGATCGAATCAACAACCATTGGTATATCGAGAGTCGCTCAAGATTCGATAACTATGCAATACATCTTGAAGATCAAATTAGTGACATCGCATGTGCTACTAAGAAACCATTTCTTAAATCACATCAAGTACTCTGGCCAGAGATTTATCACACTAATATCTCCTCAGATCGCATAGGATATCCACACTCGCAAGTATGTGGTGAATCCTTGACAACAATGCATCGACTCCTATATGTGTCGTAACTGTACCCAATCTCGACACCTGATGACCCCCATAGAGTCGGTAAACGAGTCAAAGCACAGCACTAGCATATAGAGTCTCCATGATGTTTCAAGTCGTAAGGACTAATGGTGTACAACCAAAACCGCGGACTTTATCCACTCGATAAGTGATAACCACTTGGAAAGTCCGGATAGGGTAGTTCGATTATTCATCCTATGAATATCCATTTGCATGCTTCGAACATCTCCATGTTCCCTACCAATGAAACGTGGTACTCCGCATCGCAAATGCTAGTCTCAAACTCGAGCGATCCTTATCCTTATTATCGGACGGCTCAATCGACTAGGAACAGTTTAGAATATACAGTGACTATAAGATGTATTTCATGATAGACATCTCCATGTTCTACCACATCTTACATACACTATAGTATATTCAAGGTCTTTATCAAAACAACAATAGTATATCACAATATAACAATATGAAGTAATATAAAGTCATTGCCATTAATAAAAGTGTAAATTACATTAAACAAAAGATTGTTTTTACAAATAGTCATCAAAGCCCATAGCCACAAGTTGGCTCACTGGGCACCCACTCTTTCAATCTCCCACTTGCCCTATAGCCAACTAGTCATACTACGTAGACCCATTGCTTCGCGATGTTTGTCAAACAATGGTCCTGGCAAGGGCTTAGTAAGCGGATCAGCGATATTGTCTGCAGAGGCCACTCGTTCGACAGTGATGTCTCCTCTTTCCACAATCTCCCGGATGATGTGGTATTTCCTCAGTACGTGTTTGGATCTTTGATGAGACCTTGGTTCCTTTGCTTGAGCAACGGCACCCGTGTTGTCGCAGTACACCGGGACTGGACCAACAAATTCAGGAATGACGCCCAACTCTTGGACGAAATTCCTCATCCAAACGGCCTCTTTAGCAGCAGCTGATGCTGCAATGTATTCAACCTCAGTGGTGGAATCCGCTGTGGTGTCCTGCTTGGAACTCTTCCAAGAGACAGCACCGCCATTGAGCATGAATACAAATCCAGAGGTTGACTTCGAGTCATCCACGTCACTTTGGAAGCTAGAGTCGGTATAGCCTTCCAATTTGAGTTCTCGTCCTCCATAGACCATGAACATATTCTTAGTCCTTCGTAAGTACTTAAGAATGTCCTTCACGGCTTTCCAATGCATTTGACCAGGATTAGACTGATATCTACTCGTGACACTCAGAGCAAATGCTACATCCGGTCTGGTAGATATCATCCCATACATGATACTACCTATAGCTGACGCATATGGTACATGTGTCATATTCTCTATCTCTGCATCAGTCTTGGGACACATAGACTTGGATAAAGAAACTCCATGACACATGGGTAGATGTCCTCTCTTGGACCCATCCATTGAAAACCGTTTCAATATGGTGTCGATGTAGGTTGATTGTGTGAGTCCTATCATTCTCTTAGATCTATCTCTATAGATCTGTATCCCTAGAATGTAGGATGCCTCACCCAAATCCTTCATCGAGAATCTACCTGATAACCATATCTTTGTTGACTGCAACATCCCTACATCATTCCCAATGAGTAGGATGTCATCAACATAAAGTACTAAGAATGTCACAGCATCCTTAACTACTTTCTTGTACACGCATGGTTCCTCCGGGTTCTTGATGAAACCAAAATCTTTTATTGTTTCATCAAATTTCTGGTTCCAACTTCTTGATGCTTGTTTTAGACCATAAATTGATCTTTGAAGCTTGCATACCTTATGCTCGCTTCCCATGGATGTGAACCCCTCAGGCTGCTTCATATAGATTTCTTCCTTAATGTCTCCATTAAGAAAAGCAGTCTTCACATCCACCTGCCATATCTCATAGTCATACCATGCAGCTATGGCAATTAGGATTCTTATGGACTTGAACATTGCAACTGGTGAAAAGGTTTCATCATAGTCAACTCCTTGCCTTTGAGTATAACCTTTTGCCACCAATCGCGCCTTGTAGGTCAATACCTTACCATCAGGCCCAAGCTTTCTCTTGTAGATCCATTTACATTCTATTGGAACAATTCCATCAGGAGGATCTACTAAAGACCAAACTTGGTTTGTATGCATCGAATCCAATTCAGACTGCATAGCTTCAAGCCATAAATTTGAATCCGCATCAGAAATTGCTTCCTTGAAGTTTCTTGGATCACATCCAATGTCGGGTTCATCTTGATCCCCTTCAAGAAGAAGACCATATCGAATAGGAGGTCTAGAAGTCCTCTCGGATCTTCTAGGTTCAGGCGTGTCCAGCAATGGTTCCTGAGGTGTAGGATCGTTATTTTGTATTTCGGGTTCTTCTCGAACCTCTTCGAGTTCCATCATCTCGCCTTTCTTATCCAATAAGAACTCCTTCTCCAAGAAGGTGGCATTCCTAGAAACAAACACCTTTGTTTCAGCAGGATAATAGAAATAATATCCGATTGAATTCTTCGGATACCCTACAAAATAACATAAGCTGGATCGACTATCCAACTTATCTCCCACTGTCTGCTTCACGTAAGCAGGACATCCCCAAATCCTTAAGTACGAATACTTAGGAGCTTTGCCATTCCATAACTCGTATGGTGTTTTGTCCACTGCTTTAGTGTGGACGTTGTTCAACAACAATACCGCCGTTTCAAGCGCATAGCCCCAAAACGAAGGTGGAAGCTCAGTGAAGCTCATCATAGATCGAACCATGTCCAACAAAGTTCGATTACGACGCTCCGATACACCATTAAGTTGTGGTGTCATAGGAGGAGTCCACTGAGAGAGAATCCCATTCTCTTTCAGATAGTCCAAAAACTCGGTACTCAAGTATTCTCCACCTCGATCCGATCGAAGTGCTTTAATACTTTTACCTAGCTTGTTTTCTACTTCAACCCTGAATTCTTTGAACTTTTCAAATGCTTCAGACTTATATTTCATTAAATATAAATACCCATACCTTGAATAATCATCAGTAAAGGTAATGAAGTAGGTGTGGCCATATTGAGTCCCAACTCTAAATGGTCCACAAACATCTGTATGGATCAAATCCAACAGATTTTGACTACGCTCAGGTTTCCCCTTAAAAGGAGATTTAGTCATTTTCCCTTTTAGGCAGGATTCACAAGTAGGTAGAGAGTTAATATCAGACATATCAAACATGCCCTCTCCCACTAGCTTGTTCATCCTCCTTGAGGAAATATGACCTAGCCTAGCGTGCCAAAGGTTTGCCGGGTTTTGACTATCGATTTTCCTTTTGTTTGTTGTCGCCGGTTTATCAATATAATTTATTGGAACGTCTTTTAGTTTTAAGTTGTATAGATCGTTTTCAAGTTGTCCATTTCCAATCAAACATTCATTCTTGTAAATATTTCAAATCCCATTCACAAAATTGCAAGAATAACCATCTCTATCAAGCATAGAAATAGAAATAATGTTTTTAATTAAATCTGGAACAAATAAAACATCTCTTAATAATAACTTAAAACCGTTCTGCAAAATTAAACAAACGTCTCCTACAGCTGTAGCTTCAACTCTGGAACCATTCCCGAGCCTCAGCTGGGTCTCACCCATTCTAAGCCTCCGACTTCTTGTCATCACCTGCAAATCATTGCAAATGTGAGATCCACATCCGGTATCCAATACCCAAGAAGTAGTGTTAAGCGAAACGTTAATTTCAATATAGAACATACCCTTTGCAGTTCGCAACTGCTCTAGATATTCCTTGTAGTTACGCTTCCAATGTCCCGGCTTCTTGCAGTAATGGCAAACATCCTTGGATTTTCCATTGTTTGAAGCCTTTGTCTTTTGCTTCTTCTCGGGCTCGACTTTCTTGGGTGGGGCAGAACGTTTCTTGCCCTTCATACTTGGCCCCTTCTTAGCAGAAGATGAGGAGCCCACCAAGAAAGCTGGCTTATCCTTCTTAAGTGTGGATTCATATGTCACAAGCATATTGACCATCTCTTCAAGGGTGGCCTCTATCTTGTTCATATTAAAATTTACCACAAATCCGTCAAATGAAGAAGGAAGAGACAGAAGCAGTAAATCCACGTTGAGTTCATGCTCCAACACCAAATCAAGGGTCGCTAACTTTTGTATGAGCTAAATCACTCGTACCCCATGATCACGGACCGAAGTCCCTTCACGCATGCGGCACGTCATCAACTCCTTAACAGTTGCGAACCTTTCAGCCCTCGATTGAGCCCCAAAAAGTTCCTTGAGTTGCGCGTGAATGTCAGCAGCATTCACCGTGTCCTCAAATCGCCTCTGGAGTTCATCAGACATCGAGGCTTGCATATAGCATTTGGTCTTGATGTCATGGTCCCACCATGCATCAAGCTTGGCCAATTCCTCCGGACTTACATCAGCTGGTGCTTCCTTCGGAGGTGCTTTCTCTAACACGTAGAGCATTTTCTCCGAAGTTAAGACAATCTTCAACTTCCGGAACCATTCCGTATAGTTGGCGCCAGTCAACTTGTTTGTTCGAGGATCGAGAATAAAGGATTACGCGAATTCATCGTATGAAATACTGAAAAGAAAAACAGACATATATCAATGATTGTTTAAGCAATTTACTAAGACATAAAATAGGCGAATTTAATTTTATGAATCTCACTCCCACTATTTTAACGATTTCACTACCCTCTAGTGAAAACGGGAAACTTTTTCCTTAGTGAGAACATGGAGTCCAATTGACAAACTTATGGTCCCGAATAATATCAGCCAACTATAATTCTCAAAAGGTAGAGCCCAATTGCTTTCAAAGCAACCCCCATGTGTTTACCTCATGTCCAATAAGGGCCCAATAATATGACGCCGTTTATAGTGACATGTCAAGATGACCCATCAATATTAAGTTGTGATGGACGGTCGCCATGTGGATCCCCCAATAATATGAGCCGATCCCATGGGAGTTCCACCCAACTTACAACATGTGTCGATCCAATGTACAGCTTTTCGACGGACGGGCCCCCTCAATAATATGAGCCGGACCGTATCCGCGGGTAGCATCACATACATTGACCGTTGATGGAAGGTAGGAACATTTAAACAAATTTAAATTTCCTTTATTTATCTTGATATCAATTTTAAATCATATTTAAAATGAGGGATTTTTAATTATAAAAATTTTGTCTCATCAATTCAATTTATTGCATGCTTGCCGGATTCACGCAATTTATGTCTAAACATGCATACAATCATAATATCAAATATTATATAGGATGATCGATTCCATTTCTAATTGACCCGTGGTTGCCAATC
Source organism: Henckelia pumila (assembly GCF_033568475.1). Lineage (NCBI taxonomy): Eukaryota > Viridiplantae > Streptophyta > Magnoliopsida > Lamiales > Gesneriaceae > Henckelia > Henckelia pumila. The sequence goes on along the minus strand of NC_133120.1, from coordinate 57,461,351 downwards.
ACGAGTCTTAGTCCAATCCTAGGTAATATGCAGTATGCAATGCAATCCTATTACATATGCTTCCAATTTACATTTCTTCAGTCTTTATTGTCTGCTGGGCCCACCATCTTTAAATCTTGATCTCCCACTAAATCTAATGCATTTACAATAAATAACAATGACAAGTAGGGGATACATTTTTAGGGGGTGGGAACGGGCCATAAACCAAGCCCACTTTTATTACATATGACATTCATATCGGGCCATAAACCAGGCCCATTAATAAAACCAACAACAATAAAAACAAAATGTAAATTCCTAACATACACCTACAAAATTGGTCATGGCAATCGATCATCCTTATCCAATAACATTTAATTCAAAATTAATTTATTGGATAACATGCAGTGGCAATTCAAATTTAAACAAGATAAAATCATATTTTATATATAAAATCATATTTTACACATAAAATCATATTTTATCTCTATATCAAATAAAATCATATTTTATCTATAAAATCCAATTTTAAGATAAAATCATATTTTACTTAATATATCATAAGATCATATCTTATTATCAATTGTACCAAAAATAATTGATTTCAAAATTCAATTTAAGGATAAAATATTAAAATTTTCCAAAAATTCAAATTTATCCAAAAATCAATTTTAAAATTTACGGACTCGAACAATTCGATCTGAAATCTCGTGAACCAATCAAAAACAATTTTTGACCGGACCAAAAATAAAATTTTAACACATTAAAATTAATTTTAAATAAAAATTTAATTTTTCCCGCGGGCCGCCCGGGACACTCCCGGGCCGGCCCGCACCCGGGGCGCGGGCCGGGGGCAGCCCGGCTGCCCCCTTAGGGCAGCGACACTCGCTGCCCTGGGCGGCGCCGTGCGCCGCCCTGGGCGGCGACTGTCGCCGTCCTGGGCGGCGCCGTGCGCCCCCTAGGGCGGCGCTGTGCGCCGCCCGGGGCAGCAACGATTGCTGCCCCACCGGGCAGCGATCCAATCGCTGCCCGGGTTTTGCCCCGAAAATTTTTTTTTTTTTTATTTAAAAATATTTATTTTGTTTTCCAAAAACCGAGACTCAAAAATTTTATACAATAGATTAATTTAATCGTTTGATCTGAGCAACCTGGCTCTGATACCACTGTTGTAAAACTGGCGTTCAGATCAATCACGATTGATACCCGGTGCAGCGGAAGTTTAAAAATTTTTTTATCATGGAACAATTCCATGGTGTGGGTATCAACCATTCAACGATTAAATTATTGTGTGTGTAAAATTCAAATAACAATTAATTAAATTTTACCTTCAATCTCGAAGCGAGATTATTGGACACCAACAGAATTAATCTGCTCTTGTTGTCTCTCCCTGGAGCCGATGAACTCCTTCAATCAGGTCCACGAATGGGGTTTAAATCCCTCTGATAGATTGCACTAGAAAATCTATCAGAAGTTTTCTGCGAAGAGATTAAACGAATCTGATTCGTTATTCCTAACTGCAATTCAAAATCACAGACCGGAATTTCTCGGGCAGAGATAGGGAGTGTTCGGCCGATTGCTTTTGAGAGAGGCTAGGGTTCGAAATTTATCTCTCAAAAATAATGAGCTGTTGTGTCTAATTTCTGTACTGCAATAACTTATTTTATAATGCAGGCCACTAACAGCTTAGGGCCCATTAGTCATAAGTTGAGGCTCGACAAGCAAAGCCCGCACGTTCAGAAATTAATATAAAATTCATCGTGACTCCGATTGATAAACCGATTTTACCAATGTGCACAGAAACCATTTCTGCACATTTTAAAGTCAAGATAAATTTTCCTGAATCCGAATTCAGTGGTTTCCAAAAATGTCCATCCCTATGTCATTTTAGGAAATCCTACTCCCTTACTCTTATTTAAGAAGTCCAACTTCTTTATTCATTAAATTTAACTCTTTAAATTTAACTATCTCAACGGGGATTAAAAACTCCATTACACTGTGTGACCCTCAATGGTTCAGGGATACAGCTAGCCGTGGGCTCACAACTCCTTGTGACTCGGAACAACGATTTCCGACTTGCCCAACGAATCATGGTAAAGCGCCTAGCAACATCGCCCCATGATTCCCTAGGTATCACTAATAGTGCCTACAAGAACCAGTAGATTTTGGTTAGCGTACAGTACGGTCCCTTCATCCAAATATCCCGATCGAATCAACAACCATTGGTATATCGAGAGTCGCTCAAGATTCGATAACTATGCAATACATCTTGAAGATCAAATTAGTGACATCGCATGTGCTACTAAGAAACCATTTCTTAAATCACATCAAGTACTCTGGCCAGAGATTTTTCACACTAATATCTCCTCAGATCGCATAGGATATCCACACTCGCAAGTATGTGGTGAATCCTTGACAACAATGCATCGACTCCTATATGTGTCGTAACTGTACCCAATCTCGACACCTGATGACCCCCATAGAGTCGGTAAACGAGTCAAAGCACAACACTAGCATATAGAGTCTCCATGATGTTTCAAGTCGTAAGGACTAATGGTGTACAACCAAAACCGCGGACTTTATCCACTCGATAAGTGATAACCACTTGGAAAGTCCGGATAGGGTAGTTCGATTATTCATCCTATGAATATCCATTTGCATGCTTCGAACATCTCCATGTTCCCTACCAATGAAACGTGGTACTCCGCATCGCAAATGCTAGTCTCAAACTCGAGCGATCCTTATCCTTATTATCGGACGGCTCAATCGACTAGGAACAGTTTAGAATATACAGTGACTATAAGATGTATTTCATGATAGACATCTCCATGTTCTACCACATCTTACATACACTATAGTATATTCAAGGTCTTTATCAAAACAACAATAGTATATCACAATATAACAATATGAAGTAATATAAAGTCATTGCCATTAATAAAAGTGTAAATTACATTAAACAAAAGATTGTTTTTACAAAGAGTCATCAAAGCCCATAGCCACAAGTTGGCTCACTGGGCACCCACTCTTTCAGTATCACCTTTCAGGAAGGTGATGAGATTTGATGTGAAAGGCAAGTTATCTCCTCGTTTCATTGGGCCTTTCCAGATACTGGAGAAGATTGGAGATGTTGCATATCATCTGGCGTTACCGCCAAATCTTTCCAGTATACATAACGTTTTTCATGTGTCATTACTTCGACAGTATATAGCTGATGTATCTCATGTGATTCAGTCTACTGATATTCAGCTAGAGCCAGATCTGTCTTTTGTTGAACGACCAATCCGTATCCTAGACAGGAAGGAGAAAGTTCTTCGAAACAAGACTATACCACTTGTGATGGTACAGTGGCAGTGCCGAAGCGTTGAAGAAGCAACTTGGGAAATTGAAATTCGTATGCAAGCAGAATATCCTGAGTTGTTTGCTTTGTATTTTTGATTACCATGTAGTTGTAATTACAGTTGTTGTAATAAAACATGGTTTGATGTTTCATATTGTTATCTTGAATTGTCTTTAGGTGTTATTTCGCGGACGAAATATCTAAAGGTGGGGAGAATGTAGTAACCCAAATTCCATTTTAAGATAATAATATGTTAAATATAATTAAGGGTTAGTAATTAACCGATTTCGGAGTTTAATTGGGCTTCAGAAGAGAATTTGGGCTTCTGAGTTTGGGCCGGATCGGAAGCTCCGAACTTAGATCGAAAGCTCCGATCCCAGCCACTTCGGAACCTCAGCGGAAGCACCGAGATCGGAAGCTCCGATCCTGGAACGGAAGTTCCGATCTCCAGCTGCCAGCAATGCTCGATGACTAAGCCGCGAGTTTTGACAAGTGTTGAACGTAGAGCAGATCGGAAGCTCCGATCGCCCGATCGGAAGTTCTGATCCTGGCGTGTCTTGCATGCACGCAATGAGCTGGATCGGAAGCTCCGATCCCGAAATCGGAAGTTCCGATCCTGGCCGGGAATTTTGCCTATAAATAGGGCTTCTCAGATTCATTTCTGAATTACGAATTCCCGAGTTTCTTTCTTCAGTTATATAGTGTGAGATATACACTTGAGGGCCCTATCGGTTATAATAGAGGTTTTGGAATAACCAAGGTGTGGTTATAGTCATCCAGGACTAGCGACTCCAAAGGGCTAACTACAGACGAAGGTATGGTCCGAAAATCTGTTTAAGTTTTGGGAGTACTTATTAGCTTAGTTAAGGCTTATAGAATTTATGTAGTGATACGGTGAACTTTTGAATATAGGCTTGAAACCTAGGATCCTACTATACTTGAACTAGCCTAGAGGTACGTACACATTGACTGAGATTGCCAACGAGTATACATGTTTATATGTTGCATTTATTTGGCATTATTATATGGCATGATGTATGATTTACCGTTTTCTATACTCATATGTTATGTGCATATATACATTGAGCCTATACCTTGTTATACCTGACTATAGAGCCGCTCAGCTCTATACTCGATAGTCTATCACTGAGAGTACCGCGACGGCGGGGGCATTTATGTCTGTTTAATCTGGTGTACTAGACGAGTGTGGTTGCACCCAGAGGTTGATCCGTACGGTGTCAGCACTCATGTGGCGCCGGTTTTGAGCATGATTTTTCAGATGACCCTGTACCAGTCATCATGTTGCATGCATTATATACATATGTTTAATCATGTCTATGTACTGGGCGTTAGTGCTCACGTCCTAGTTGTTATCTTGGACACCCTATTCCATGGGGCAGGTCCAGGATGGACGGAGCTGGTAGTTCAAGGCAGGACTAGGGAGCAGGAGCCTTGAGGATTTTATTATACAGCAGGATTCGATATAGCTCTATAATATTTACTGTTTAAGTTTTCGATTTGGTTGTATCACTACAGATTTAAGCCTGGATTATGTTACTAAGCTGATATGTAAATTATGGTTTTGTTTTCGCATGTATTACTCTGTTAAGTTATTTTGTTGTATTAAGTTTAATGCATGTTATTAGTTGCCAGTTAGTAGGTGATACCATGCAGGGTCACTACATGGCGATTACCCCAAATTCTATGTTGAACTTTGCTACGACCTCGGTAGCACCTTGCTATCGCCCGACCCTCGATAAGACGCCTGAAAAGCCCAAAATATGGACTAAGAATGAGAGAGGAAATGCAGGGAATTGACAATTTTAAATGAAGTTCTCGGCCCTTATTTATAGACAGAAGTTTTAAACTTCCGATATTTGGTTCGGAGCTTCCGAACGCACTTCGGAGCTTCCGATTTCTAGCCACCAAATGTGTGTCCTCTGATTGGACAACTCACTGTACTTGTAGAGTTCGGACCTTTCGAACTGGGGGTTCGGACCTTTCGAACTCCCTCTAGTCCAATCACCAATCAAAACCCATATCCTGTCTTGTCTGGGAGAATTTGGACGTTCCGATCTCGAGTTCGGAGCTTTCGAACACAACATTGCCATCCGAACCAGTTCGGATCTTCCGAACTTAACATGCTCTAGTTTGGACCTTCCGAACTGCTCATACCCTAGATATCTACCGAACCATTTTCGAACATCCCGAATCCCATTTTCTATTTATTTATCTCAAATAAGGTTTTCTTAATCATTTATTAACCATTTAAACATGTTTATATAGTTTAATTACTCGATTGGGAGTCGGGTTACTACATTCTACCCACTTTAAAAGATTTCGTCCTCAAAATCAGGAAACTCTAGAACAACATCATATATTACAACCGAAATATATACATAGCAGAGGTTTACAACGAAATGCAACAAAACATTACAACTTAAAGAAACTCTGAATGTTCAGTACGCATGTGACTCTTTAGTTCCTAAGTGGCCTCTTCGGTGCCTCGGTGCCTCGGTGCCTCGGTGCTTCTGCTAGACTAGGACAAGAGGAATAGTATTGTTCCGTAATTCCTTGGACTTCCTATCCTTTCCACATATGTTGGATCTTCATTAAGTCGAACCTCGAACGGATGTAGAACATGAGACTCGTCTGTCACATACTGTCTCAATAGAGATATGTGAAACACATCGTGAATACCGACAGGTGCGGTGGTAGGGCTAGCCTGTAAGCTAGATCTCCAAAGCTAGTTTATCGGCTAGAACTGTCCAAACTCATCTATTAACTAGTTAGAATCTTTCATGGACTCTAAGCACATCTATGCAATTATAAAAGGCTACTTAGTTGACCTAATCAATAGAAGGATTCATTAGCCTCCACTTGATAACTTGTAAGTCAAGACTTTCCCTGCCCTCTCGAGCCTCTACCCTAGGCGGCCTCTGTAGTGGCCCGCACCGTGATTACCTACTAATTAGAAGCTTAAGAATGCAATTAAACAATAAATAAACTTAATCAGAGTAAATGCGGAAATTGAATAAACTAATACCATAAAAGTATAACCTAGTGGTCAACCCTGCAATCCTGCCTTGGTCACCACCTAACCACCCAATCCTCAAGAAAACTACCTTCAACTGCTCCGTCAAATGGGGTGTCCAAAAACAACATTATGAGGACGTGAGCATAAAACTCTCAGTACGAGAGTATGAGTATACGAATATTATATGTGCATGAATGCAAGTGTTCGGATACCAAGACACAAGGTCAAGAATATCTGATCAAGAACAAACTTGGGCCCTGGGTATATAGTACGTTGTGCCGTCGCTTCAGGAGATGACCTATATACCCAACTGATGGTGACCTGACATAAGTCCATGTGTCCAACCATCCACTAACAGGATATGGTAAACACACTATTACAGGATATCACAAGGATACAAGCTCAAGATAATCATGTATGAAACATAATATCATATCTTAATATATGCAGATAAAATCATGTCATATAAACAATGCATCACATAATACATGCATACTCAGTCAGGGTATCTCGAACAGTACTTTCGTACCTTTCTAAGGCAGATCCTAGAAGCTCTCATCTAGGCTCCAAGCGTACCATGCAACACTACAATACATAATAACCATCATTATCTAACATGCCAAACATAATCTATCATGCTCTAAAAGCCTTAATTAAACTATAGCATACTCCCTATTTTCTATGAGGAGCCAGAGCTATACCTTCGTCCGTCGTCAGCCCGCTGATGTCGAATGCCCCAGAGCTTGGGCACAACATTGCTACGACCCCTGGACACCTCGCCAAAGCTCCGCTGCTTGGCCACTACTACGGACAATGCCCGCTAACTATAAAAATACTACTACCTAATAAAGAGTCCCGAAGCCCTTAAAATAGAGCCATTACGGGAGAGGAGAGGGGAATGATTCAAAAATGGCAAAATCCGCCCCTATTTATAGACACAGATCGGACGCTCCGATCCCACCAACGGACGCTCCGATCTGCACGTTATTGCCAAGTGTCAAGATCCTGTTAACACCTGTCTCGACAACACATCGGACGGTCCGATCTTCAGATTGGACGGTCCGACCTTGCCACGTGTCGACTCCAACTTGACACCTAACAGGGGGAGATCAGACGCTCCGATCTTGTCCGAGTTCATTTTGTAATTTAGTCCCTTAATCATGTTTAAGTCCCTTAATCTTAAAAAATGGAATCGGGCTACTACATACGTATCCTAGCCGCTACCGAATCTTTTCTCTATCCCTAACACTTAAATTTTCACAAGCTTCCTAGTTAGTGGCGGAGCCACATTGTTGGCCCGGGTGGCCCGAAATGTTTTTTAAATTTTGCATATATAATTTTTAATAATTTTAGATTAATTTGGTATTAACCCGAGTAGATCAATTCAAAATATTAAAGTATTCGAGATTTTGAAATCTTAGCGCGGGTAAATTAAAAATCCTGGCTCCGCTATTGTTCTTAGTGTAAACTGGAAAAGGAAAAGAGAATCTATTTTTTGACCGGATTGCGTGGATTAAAGAGACTTAAGGAAATAAATTGTGTTCGTGTCCAACTGTCAAGAGCTAACTCCGCTTAAAAACCGCAATAGTTGGATTTTCTCATGCGTGATTCACTTGGAGGTAATATTCTAAACATCCTATTACATGTTTTATGTTCTTAAATCCAGATATACGAGTATTCAAGGAAATATTTGAATGTCAAATAAAAATTTAACTCCCACCACACTCATGGATGTGACAGTGTGAGATACACGATCCCGGCCCTAACATTATATATGTATGTTTGTGCTTGTGAAAAAGCAAAACATAACGAAATAACTGAATTTTAACAAAATATGGAACAAAATCTCAATGAAACCAATATGAAAGTTTGAAATTATATATTTTTATTTTCAATATATTATTATCTTATATGATGGTGCATGTTCTAATTAAAATTAAAATTGTGGCATTTTAATTTGTTTACTTTTCCAATGTGTGCTAGCTTCCGATGGAAAACTTAATTACATTTTCTATTTAATTGTGACCAAAGAGTTTAGATAAACTTGTCAAAAAATGTGGAAATAACTAATCTGACAATTAAAAGTGATAGAAATTTTTTTTTACCAAACAAACAAATGATTTATTATAACAATAAATCACAATTCAATTGTAAATATTTGACACCAAATTCACTCACAAGACGAGTTTAAATACATTAGAGTAAAGACAGATATAGCCTTAACATACATGCATGCGATGTACAAGCATATATAGAAGACATTTGGAACGAAACATCCAAGACAAATTACATAGAGTAGAGTAATATTATTTATGGTAAACTTATTTTCGAAGCATGATGGCCGGTGGTATTGAACTCGCAATGGAACTCAGAGCCACGGTGAATTATATATGGGGGTGGCAATAGATTTGGTTTTAAGGTATTTGTGAAGAGCATCCATCCCCATATCCTTGCCAAACCCACTCATTTTGTAGCCTCCGATAGGAAAGTCATCGTCAAAAGCAAAGTAACAATTGATCCAAACAGTACCAGCTTTGATGGATCTTGAAACTGTGTTTGCGATGTTCAAATCATTTGTCATCACGCCCGCAGCTAGCCCGTACTTTGTGCAATTAGCTCTCTTTATAACCTCTTCAACAGTTCTGCAAGGTCATTTTGTTTAATTTCATGTAAATAATTTTCAAACAAAAGGCTACATTTTGGGAAAGTTTTAGCTGCACTTGTAGTCACCTCGATCCGCTAAACGATGGATTTTTTGTGGTACGAGCGGAGCTTATTCAGGTCGAGTGTGGGCACTTGCCCACACTGAGCTAAAAAAAAGGATATATAGGCCTAGTTAGTAGTTAGATACCAGCCCAATAAATTTTTTTTAAAAAAATTGTGAAGCCCACTACACATTTGGCCTGACCCAAATTTTGATTTTCTTAATATTCAAATTACTTGCGCAGTTGCACTAATCTTCTTCTGCGCCCCTGGAGTCGGGACATTTTTGCCGGCAGCTGCTCTCATCCTTCAAACTTCAAAGATCGTCGTCCGGCCAGGCCCATGACTTTTCTGCTTTTTTTCTAGATTGGTCTCCTTATTTAGGTATGTAAAAATGTAAATAGGCTAATAATTTTGTTTGTGATGAGATTTTAGGTATTTAGGTTTCATCAAATTTAACTTCTTATTTATTGTTTAATTGACATTTTAATTATATGTAAATTATATACTAAACTTACAAAAATATGTGAATGGAGAAATGAGAATGAATAATCACGTGAGAGCCATTGACAATTTAGCATTCTTGTTTTTTTTATACAGTTGGTTTTTATTATTTTTTTGAATTTTGAGACATAATTATTGGGTTTGTTTGTTGAAATATTATTGGTTTTTAGTAGATCAAATATAAGTTGTTTTGTGTTGGTTTTATTCTAAATTATTTTGTTGCATTGGCCTAGAATTTGTTTAATTTCATTGTAGAGGTTCACTGTAAACATTTTTTTATATATTTTTTATTTCGTTAGAAAATCAACATACACTACAACAAATATGCTAATTAACCACACTAAAAAGACAATGGTTTTATACACAAACTGTTGTCTTTTGACCTTTAACAACGGTTTTTACGAAAACCGTTGTTGTTGGCCCTTTTTAATTGAAAAACGACAACGGTTTTTAAAAAATCGTTGTCATATATATGTCAAAGACAACGGTTTTTTAAAAATGTTGTCTATGAGCGGATTTTTTATGGTCTACGACAACGGTTTTAATTAACTATTTTCGTTTTCTATTGTTTTATGTAGTTTAAGACAACACTTTTCTTAAACCGTTGTCTTTGCTTTTTTAAAAAAAAAACAGACATATATATATACATATAATATAATATAACGCTAAAAAAGAATGAAAAATAGAAAGAGAAGGAAACCAAGCCCTATCCCAACCCGTCGCCCTTCGACCCAGCTCATCTCGTCGCCCTATTCGCCGATCGAACGCTGGGAACAGGTCGTCCGACCTCCTGCTAGCCCACATTTCTCGTGTTGCTGCTGGGAACAGGTCGTACTCTCTCATTCTTTTTCTTCTTTGTTTGGTACTCCGGATTTCGGCTTTTGTGTCCGAAAAATAGAGATTCCAGCTTCTCATGATTGCCAGAGTCTTCACATTTTTTTAGAGATAACCCTAGTTCTCCATTCTCTTTGAATGGCCGATTGGGAGTGAGTTGTCTTGGTTTTGGGATCGTTCTATCTATTTCACTATGGGGGTTGTGTTTTTGAATCCGAAGATGATTTTGCATCATTTTGTTACTGGATTTCGAATCATTTAGCTCTGGTTTTTTTGCTCGCGTTGTTCTTCATATGCGAAGGAAGATCTTTGTGCGATTTGCTATTTTCTCTTCTTTGGCGACAGGACATGTTTGAGGAGAAAAGGAGTATTTTAGAACCGGCCGGTGCTCTTTCTTTAGCTGGGGCCGAAGCTTACTGCAAGTACTACGGAATTAAGGGAGCAAATGTTGTGGCGGTATTCGCTATTTACATTGGTTTAAGCTTGTCTATCGAGACATTCTTTCATGATCTTGGCTTCAGTTATTGTTCTATTCAGGTACGTACAAAGTTACTACGCATATACGTACTTTCCAATCTATGATAAGTATAATATATATGGTCTGGTGAATATCCCATTTTTTTTCTTTTTTTGTTTGGATGTATATATATAGGCTAGAGGTTCAAGCAAATTTGAATTAAGATTTCATGTAAATGAGTACTTTTTATTTTAATGTTTTGACTATCTCTTAAATTTTGCTTGACAGTTGTCTTCTACTTGTATCAGGTTGGAACGGAAAATATTGAAAAAAAAACGAGTTATAGGAAAAGAGATTGTCGCAGGGTGTCCCAAGTTTATCAAGGTTAATGTATAAATTTATTTTCTAGTGTTCATTGAATTAGAATTAGATTATTTTTAATTTTGAATGATTTATAATGTTGAAAATTATATATTAATTTTATTTTTGAAATTTTTAATTTCGAGTGATTATAATATTAAAATTAGTGTTTTTAAATTTATTTTTTTTTTGTTTTACATCTTGAAAAAGACAACGGTGTTTCACCGTTGTCTTTGCTCAAATAATACTGTTGTAAAAAACATGGTCATTAAAAAACGCGCTTAAAGATAACGGTTTAAAACCGTTGTCGTAAGTCTCAAAAGACAACGGATTTAAACTGTTGTAAAACCGTTGTCGTAAGTTCCAAAAGATAACAGATTTAAACTGTTGCATAACCGTTGTCGTATGCCTTCAAAGACAACGGATATAAACCGTTGTCGTAGGGTATACTTTCGGCAACATAGAAAAGTACAACGGTTATAATCTGTTGTCGTTTGCCTTTTTTCTTGTAGTGATATCTACGATGCGAAGATTTTATAAAAGAAAAGATCCAGAACCATAAGTACAAAGCATTGCAGATGTTAAAGTGGTTGAAGAATTTGATTTCTCAAAACTACCGGCAGATCCTAGATTAAGGACTCCAATTTGTGCTTATAATGCCAAAATTAGAGATCAAGTTCGAATGACATATTTGCAAAAAGGTCCATGTCAACCATCAGGCTATGAATTTCCAAAATGAAAATTTGGAGTAAGCCAATGGAGACGGTTCAATCCTTCATGGTTTAAGGAATTTGGTGATTGGTTGGAGTTTAGTATAGAAAAAGATGTCTTGTATTGTTTGTATTGCTATCTCTTCAAGACAACTAATGGAAAACAAGCAGGAGGAGAAGCTTTTGTTAGTGAAGGATTTATAAATTGGAAGTGTAAAGATAGGTTAAATATTTATGATTATGATTATAAGATTTTATATTTTTTGCTTTATTAATTAGAGTATATCATCGCCTAAACTGAAAAAAATTCCTAGATTCGCCTCTGTTTGGTGGGCCGGCTCGTCCTGCCATGGGTTGGCCCGTCTGACAGCTCTAATTTTATTATAAATAGGATTATGGTATCCAAACGCGGAGTATACACATAAAGCACAATATCATACTATAGAACGTAGAAAACATATTCCTTGCACAGATTTCTCTAAGGAAACTCTAAAAAATTATATTAACAATTCACACTTAAATTCTTACCAAACAACAAAATGAAATTTCAATTTCACGAATTCCAAATCCAAATTCAAATCCAATTCCAATTCCAATTCCAATTCCAAATTCAAATATCATATTTTATAAATCCAAACATGGTGTTCCTACGTTTGGAAGTTTCATACCGCTCCAGATTTCTCAAGAGAATGGATTCAGGTATGCTTCCGTATTATTGATTTAGTTTTTAATTATCGGTAATTCTACATAAACAATATTCCATTATTTTTATTTCTCAAGGATATTATACATTTTCTATCAGAGTATCCATCAACGACGACAGGGGCTATGCTCCACCGGGTGTCCTTCACCTGGTGGGATCTTGGCCCTTCATTGGCCCAAGACCCACACAAAATTGTGTGGGTCCCGGGCCAATGAAGGGCAGATGCTGCACCGGGTGAAGGACACCCGGTGTAGTATAGCCCGAGCCATAAACGACCTAGTTTGGACGGTAATCAGTAATCACTATTTATGCAATTAATTTATTTAAGCATGTGTTTTAATTTTTGAATCAAAATCAATTAGTGATTGTCTCCGAGAACGATAAATCGAAAAACTTTTTAATTTCTGCTTTGTTTTCGATACGGGTTCTGGAGAATCCAACATTTTGTTTATCATTTAAAACCATGAAAGTTTTCGAAAAAAAAACCATGAAAAAAAAATATGTGCATCACATATCACATATTCACATATGCCAATTTCCCCCCAAGATTATTTGGGGTTAAAATCTTTTGGTCTCTTTTGTTTTCTTGCATGTGCTTTTTCCATAAGTTTTTATGGATGGTATAAAATCAGAACAAAAACGTTTAAAATTTATGAGTTGGTGTACATTTTTGTTGTATATGAAAAAAAAAATTCAAAACTTTGATCTCAAATTAATAATGGGGAAAACTGTAAATTTGGTCCTGTATGTTTGTCACTTTGCGATTTTGGTCATCAATGTTTTCATATTTTAGTTTAGTCCTGCATGTTCCAATTTTTAATAATTTCGGTCCGTTTTATTCGAAAATGCTTACGTGAAACTGTACACGTCTGAAAGGAATATTAATTCCTTGAAAATCTTTTCCTTAAGTGTGTTAATTATAAATATTGAATTTTTCCTTCTAGACAAAGGATTTGATTTGATATGGTTAAATATTCTATAATCTCGATAATATTTTTAGGATAGATATTTAACTTAATCAAAATATATCTTGATATCGAATTGAAGTGTTTTATGTTTATACAATAATATCAAGATATGCATTAATATGATAGGCTAAATATTTATGTGCTATTATCGAAAATATATGGATAGATATTTACCTAGATTAATTATTATCTTGATAAGGTATTATTGTTATAAAATATTATCAAGATAGTGTTAATTATATTTAAAAGAGTCTTATTCCTAACAAAGACTTATTTTCTTATTTATGTAGGACTCTACAAGGAATCCTTTCTTTACTTTGACTCTCATCTATAAGTAAAGGATTCTGTGCACAAACAAACGTACACATCAGAGGAGAATTCAGAAGAGCTTTCAAAGAAAATCACATAGAAGAATTCGAAGATTCTGAAGAAGTTTTGCAACCATCATTGTTGCTTGTCCCCGTGCTGCCGTTCGTGTTGAAGATATCAGAGACAACACTGTGGGAATAGTGTTGTTCGAAGATATTTTGTGTCTCTTCAAATTTAGGCTACGGGAGTTGCATCTATTGTTTTTACTCTGATTTATTTATGATGCAAGTTTGATTTCTCAACTTGTTGAGAAATTTAGGATTTAATGATTTTTTGTGAAATCACTAGGATTATCTTTGTAAGACTGATCTTACGTTTACTAGTGATATTTAGCCCTAAGGCACGCGCACGAGTTTTTATACTCGTGCAAAATTAATTTCTTGTGTTATTTATTTTTGTTTATTTTCCGCTGCACTGTGTTGTTGTTGATGTTGTGACATCGCGGACAACACTGACTCTTTATTTTAACCTACAATTACAATATGATTTCTGTCAAGTGGTATCAGAGCCAACTCTTGACCATACTAAGAGAGATTCTGGTTATTTTTGTTTTGTAGGTTTATCATGGACGTGTCGGTTGTTGACGTCAGATTCCGACCACCGAAAGTCAATAAGTTAGATTTATGTGATGATTCAATTTCCTTGATCACACAGAAGTTTGAAGATTATTTGAAGAGAAGAGACAAACAGAAAGTTGGACAACAATTTAAGCACCCTAGTTTTCCTGCTCCTAAAAATCTGTTGAGGGTGTCACCTACTCGAGAACCATCTCGACCAAGGTATGTTGTTAATTATGAATATAATACCAAAAATTTTGATTATGTGCAATGAAGGGAATGCAATGAATATGGACACTATGCAATTGAATGTGCAAATCGAGTCCACAAATGTATGACTATTTTCTCGAGAGATGATGACTCTGACAGAGATCAAGAACAGAATTATGAAGAAGATCATACCTCCCTGGATGCATTGCTGAAAGAAAAGAGATGTTTTCAAGTCAACCCACTGGGTGTTGCCTCCGGTGTTGCAACACCAAGTCGCAACACCAGTGAAAAATCAGTTTGCTTGAATACATCTACTCTTGGTAATTTTGGTGATCAGGAAGCTGTCAATGATGATATAAATCTAGAGTGTGTACAGGAACTTTATGAGGAGTTGTATGCTGATCAGATCAAATGGAACAATTTGAACACAACTCTCTCTAAAGAAAATTCTGATTTGAAGCCTACCATGGTCAAGCTTGAAGTGATTCTAGGTAAGAAAAATCTTGAATTCTGCAAGGATAAGGGGGAGCTTGAAAAGGTAACTCTAAAACTTGCTAAGTTTAATTCAAGTACATCTAAGCTTGATTTTATCATGGGTAAAGATGGTAAGGCTGGTCTAGGGTTAGAAAACAGAGTGTTTGAAGTTGGAGAATCATCAAAACCAACTGTGTTTGTGAAAGAAAGTAGCAATACTTCTAGCACACCCATTTTCGCTCCGCCATTCAAGAACTCTCCATCAAAAGAGCGTGTTCCTCCTCAAAATCCAAAGCAATGGAAGCGCCATGTTATGTGTCATTACTGTTTCAAACCAGATAACATCAGGTCCTTTTGTTTCAAGACCAGGAATGACTGCATGTATTGAAAGTCAAAGCTGATGTTGCCCCCCGTGTTTCACAACACTAGGCGCAACACCACAAAAAACAGGCCCACAACAAAGAAAATTTGGGTACCAAAGTTTGATTTTCATTGTTTTGCTGTTTATACTTCCTTGAAAACTAACATTACAGGTCACTGGTACTTTCATAGAGGAAGCTCACGCCACATTTCAGGTTCGAAAGAACATCGGATTGAATAAAGATGTGGTAAAGTGACTTTTGGAGATATTGCAAAAGGAAGGATTGTTGGTAAAGGAACACCGAACGTGGAAGGATTTTCAAAGCTTCATAATGTGCTACATGTCAAGGGACTAAACTCAAAATTGATATCTTTTTGTCAATTGTGTGATGATGATTTTCATGTCAAGTTTGATAAAAATACTTGTGAAGTTTTTGATAATGCTAACATATGTGTTTTGATAGGTACAAGATCAGCAAAGTACTACCAACTTGGAGAGCAACTTGCCTGCAACCACATGAAAGTGGATGGTCTTGATTTATGACACCAAAAGTTGTGTCATGTAAATTTGGAGACATTGAAAAATCTGTGTAAGTATGAAGCTGTCAAAGGTATTCTTATTTTGAATTCTGGAGTTCCATATGTTTGTGATGCATGCCAAATAGGTAAGAAAACTCTCGTGTTGCACCCCGTGTTACAACACTTTGGGACAACACGGTGTCTTGAACTTTTGCATTTGGATTTAATGGATCCTATGGAATTGGAAAGCTATGGAAGTAAGAAGTTTTCTTTTGTGTGTGTTGATGACTTCTCACGTTTTACACAAGTAAGATTCTTCAAAGAGAAGTTGGATATGTTTGATAATTTTAATAATTTACTCACAAAGATTACTAACCTACATAACTTGAAGGTTGGAAGGATCAGGACCGATCATGGTAAGATTTTTGAGAACTCTTTATATTTTTGTGATAAGAAAGGCATATCACATGAGTTTTTTGCCCCAAAAACTCCACAACACAATGGAATGGCCAAAATAAAGAATAGGACGTTGCAGGAGATGACTAGAGTGATGCTGAGCTCAAAGAATATCTCAAAAAGATTTTTGGGCAGAATTCGTGGTACAGCCTGTCGTGTATTAAATCGAGTATACTTAAGGAGTGGTTCTACTATGATTTCATATGACATTCTCATGGGAAAGAGGCCAAACCTTAAATTATTTCATGTTTTTGGCTGTATTTGTTTTGTTTTGAATGAAAGAGATCACCTAGCCAAATTTAATTCCAAAAGTGAAAAATTCTTGTTTCTTGGATATGCTTTGAATAATCATGCATGTAGAATGTTTAATCTGAGAACTGGAGCAGTTATGGAATCTATTAATGTAGATTTTGATGATTTTGCAGATATCAAAGGAAAAACTACTAAGGATGATCTGCTGGAAATTTTCAGTCCATTGAAAGATCCAAGTGTTGCCTCTGATGTTGCAACATCAAGCACAACACCGGGTCTAACAGTGACTGAAACTGATGATAATCAACCAAGCAATGCTTATGTTGTTTTGATAAATGATGGTAAGGACATTTCAAGCAAAATACAGAAGAACCATCCATCATCACAGACTTTTGAAGATGCTTCTGGAACAATGCAAACTCGGATGAAGGACAAAGTGGACTATCTCAAGGTGATTGGGTTAGTATGCGTGAGTTTCATGTCCACAAACGAGGTAAGGTTGATTGAATATCTTCTTGAAATTGGCTTCAAACGAGGTAAGATTGAAAAAAACTTTTTTATTCAAAATTACAAAGGTGAAATACCTGTTTGCCAAGTTTTTGTGGATGACATCATTTTTTGTGCTTCTTCTCAAAAGCATGTTGATGATTTTGTTGAATGCATGTCTTCAATCTTTGAATTAAGCATGGTAGTTGAGTTGAGTTATTTTCTTGATTTTGATGTTAAGAAAAAATGCATGATGGTATTTTTCTGTCCCGAAGAAAGTATGTCAAAATTTTGGTGAAAAATTTCTGTAATGAGAACACTAAAAGCATAAAAACACCAATAGGATCTAGTGAAAAGTTGGGTAAGAATGGTGTTGCGGCCGGTGTTGCCAACACCATGTACCACATTGTGATTGGAAGTTTTTTGTGCTTAACTGCAATTCATGCTGATATCATGTTTAGTGTGGGTTTATTTGCTAGGTACCAATCTGATCCTAAGGTCACACTTTTAAAAGAAGTAAAATATATCTTAAGATACATCTCCGACACCTTGGATTTGAGATTGTGGTACACTAGGGAGACAAATATCATTCTTGTTGGTTTTACAGTGTGTTTATGTGCTGGGGTTTTGAATGATAGAACATGCACTATGGGAGGGTGTTTTTATCTTGAAAATAGAAGTTTTTGTTCACAACTCCTTTGGATGAACCAAATGGTAGAGGATTATGAATTTAAAAGTGAACCCCACATTTTTTATTGTGATAATTTGAGTGCGATTGACATTTCAGAAAACCCAGTTCAACACTCTCGCACAAAACCCATTGACATTTGGCGTCACTTTATTCGAGATTTGGTAGAAAAAAAGTGTGATCCGAATGGATTTTGTTAGAACTAATAACCAACTGATAGTTATATTCACAAAATTTTTAGATTTCGAGAGATTCTCTACTCTTCGGAGGTCTCTCAGCATGTGTGCATTATAACCATTTACTGATGTTGTCCTCGGTGTTACAACACCATATAAAACACTGTTTTTCTTTTTCATGCATGTTTAGGGTTTTAGGCATTCTGCATTCACTTTGTGGTGTGTAGTGTTTTAATCTCTGTTACAGTAATTCGACAGGAACCAAGTTTTTCAGTAAAATTTTTAAACACACTGACCCTTGTTTATGGAACTCTGACTAAACCACTAAGTAGTTGAGAGATGTACGTGTATTCCATTTTCTTGTCCCATGTGAAAGGTGGTTTCGCAAATTCAGTGTTCAGATTTTTAATAAGTTTGTTGACCAATGTCATATGTACAATCTTTATCAATAATCGGAAGAAAATGGAAAAAGCTACCTAATTGAGTCCAATGAAGACTGTTCTTTTAGTGTGCAGGCTACCACTTCTGGAAATTTTCTAAAATCAAGGGTAATCAAGTGTGTAAGTTTCAAATACTTTTTGAAAAACTACGGTGTTGTTGATGATGTTGTCAACATGAGAGACAACACTACACTTGTGAACATATCATGTGCATGTGGTTGCATTTTATTTTTATGTTACGTTCTGTTTTAGGCATAAAATAAGACATATATGCATTCAGAATTGTGAATATTTTCTGTTCAGGGTTTGACGTTCTAAACGAACAAATTTGGTGAAATACTCTATCTACTGAAAATTGAATTTTTGTGATTAACAATGATTTAGTGGAGTTGAGCCGATGTGGATTTATTTATGGGAATTTTGATTGCTTTCAATCTCGTATTATTTTCATAATTGTTTGGATTTTATTTTCTTGATTTGAAAAGCTTTACCCGTAAGAATTTTCTTAGTAAGTGTTTTTGGATGGGTTTGTTAGAAGGTGAATTTTTGAATGAGTGAATTTCTTTTTACTGTCCAATGGATTTCTTTTAAGCATATATTACTCATGAATTTGATCATTCTTATGCTTAATTGGTCTTTGCAGTCACCAAATTGCCTTCCTACATTATCTCGCTTTGATTTTATTTAAGCTTATTTGCTTTCTGTGCTAATCAGATTGTCTTTTTGTTTTGGTTTCTCCAAACATGTGCCTACTTCTGCTATCATTGAGGAAGAACCTGATGCAGATATTCAACAGAAACTTGCAAATAACAGACCAAATATTTCTGGTAGTTCATCTTTCATCTCTGAGGATGATGAATTTGAGGAAGCGAACACTCAAGATTCTGCTGGTGATGATGTTGTGAATGGTGTTGCCAACACTGGAGGCAACACTGTTTATGCAGATTGTGACATGTCACTTTCCTTATCTCACGAGTTATATTAAGAAGCTTCTATTGTTGATTGACATCTGTATGTCAACCATGAGTTCATTGAAGAGAAGAAGATTGATCTGGATGCTTGCAAGAGGCAGAATTTGGTTGAATTTGTTCAGGACTCGAGGTCTTTTTGCTATTGTCTTTGCTTTTGTTCATCAAAGTCGAAAGCCTGTTTTGGAACTCTTTACAAACCTCGCTGCTGGTGTAGATGCTGAGCAATCTACCAATTTTGATAGAGTGTCTGTGCATGAGCGAATAGAGTTTGATCCAGTTTTTATCAATGCTCTATATCGCACTTTTGATGTTGAAGAGAAAGGGGTTCTGCTGAAAATCAATTAGTGTTGTGAAGAACGAGACTCCTTCAACCAATTCTATTGTGGTAACCAAGTACAAGGTGTGGTACTTTTGCAGTTGGAACTTGATGTCCTTTCAAGTTTGGTGAAGTTGATATTCAAGTTCATATTCTAATTTGCTGACGAAGGTTGATAAATTCAACAAATTTGCCTTTTCCATCCCTCATCTTTGGGATTCTGGAATAATATGGCTTTATCCGAGACATTTATGAGTCTTTGTCTCTGGTTGGTTAAGAATTGAAGGCTGCTCATATTTTGCTGAAAGGAGAAATAGACCTAACTTGGTCTGAATCTGATGTTGTGCCTCGTGTTTCCAACACTGCGCGCAACACTGCGCGCAACACTGCTCCCACAGCTGATTTTCTGCAGATCACTCATACTGCTATACAATTTTCGATGGATCATGCAGTGAAGAAAATAAGTCAGGAGAAGGAAGATAATGTATACTATGAAGCCTTATTGGCTGAGTATCGATTAATGATAGAATTTGATGTTTCGTTCCTCCCATTACTACTCAGGAAATTGTCTTTTATGATGATGATGAATCTTCCTTGACTCAAGTTCTGGGCATTCTAAAGCAAGGGAAGGCTGATATTCTGTGGTTGTTTCTATTCAACCTTTCGATGATGAGCTTGATAAAGAGATGCTGGAATAATTTGCTGTAATCAGGTCCGATGTATCTGATAATTCCTCCACATTTAAAGATGAGTCTGATGCTTGAGCTAGTGAGGAATCAAGTCTTCTGAAAAAGATGATGATGCTGATGATGATGTTAGTGTTGTTGATGGTGTTTCCAACATCACAGACAACACGGATGCTGCTGAGTTTTATTTGACTACTGTCTTTTCCTACAAGTTCTACTATGGAGAAGATACTTATGTGTGACTTTTGTATGTGAATTGAGGCTGATTGATGGGAAGAATATTGATGTGAACGCCTATGAAAGGTTCAATTTGTGTTGAGTTTTTGAAAGGCTCAAAAGCTATTTTATAGTTTTTCTCCAGTGGTGCCCTACATCAAGAAACCAAGCTGGAATTTTTGTGAGAGAAAAACTTTTTGTGTTAACCCTGCCACAATCAATACTCTTTGTGACACACCGGATGTTGAAGAAGGGAACCACCCTGATATTCATGAAGTCATTGATGTACTCACCAGTGGTTTGCTCAAAAGTTTCATGGACAACTCTTTGTTTAACAGCTCACATCCTTTTACTCTATCTTACGCAATTGGATTCTTTCTACATGCTCCACTGTGGTGACTAGACCACAAGCATTTGTGTCATTTGCTATAGTGACGGAGAGCACTTTCATTTTTAGCAAGCTCGTATTCAAGACTATACTCCAGTTTGCAGATGGAAGATTAAAATCCATCAAGTTGTCTTTTCCATCTTTGATCTATGGAATTTTGGAGTTTCAAGGTTTGCTTTGTGATATTGGTGAAGGTATCTCAAAACTGACTGAAGATCTGCAGGTTGCAGCTGCTTTAATAAGAGGAAAGATAAAGTTTGACCTTGACCTTCCTTGGTCTGAATCTACTGTTGCTGTTACTGATGTTGATGTTGTTCCCGGTGTTTCCAACATGGGAGACAACACTGAACAACCTGAAGAAACCGTGCCTCACAAATCCACTCTGGATTTCTCTCTCACTATCATTCAGGCTCTCATGGTTCATGCTGAAAGCTGTTTGCCCAAGCCCAGGAGGACTTGGCATTTCTGGCCAAAAAGGGGGAGAGAATGCACAAGATGAGGCTGGTTCATCTGGGACTAAGGACGATGAGGATGAGGACACTGAAGATCAGGAGGGATCTGATACTGATCAATTTTAAATTGATTGGTGTCACCCCATATTTTTTCCTTATCTCATCTTAACCTTAATTTTCTGATTTTTATCTCTTTTTGTTTTGATCTAGTTATGTGTCTTAATTGCTCTGATATGCTTTAACTAGACTAACTACTTCTACCCCTCTCATGCTCTGATATATGAATTATAGAATCCCTAAGCGTCAAAGTTCGTGTTATCCTTGGTGTTGCCAACACGAGGAACAACACCTTCAGGGGGAGACTTAAAATTCAGGGGGAGAAGTGTTTTAAACTCAGGGGGAGTTTATGTTTATAATTGTTTGTGCTGGTTTTGTCCAGAAAGACAAAAAGAGGGAGATTGAAAGGAATATTAATTCCTTGAAAATCTTTTCCTTAAGTGTGTTAATTATAAATATTAAATTTTGCCTTCTAGACAAAAGATTTGATTTGATATGGTTAAATATTTTATGATCTCGATAATATTTTTAGGATAGATATTTAACTTAATCAAAATATACCTTGATATCGAATTGAAGTGTTTTATGTTTATACAATAATATCAAGATATGCATTAATATGATAGGCTAAATATTTATGTTCTATTATCGAAAATATATGAATATATATTTACCTAGATTAATTATTATCTTGATAAGGTATTATTGTTATAAAATATTATCAAGATAGTGTTAATTATATTTAAAAGAGTCTTATTCCTAACAAAAACTTATTTCCTTATTTATGTAGGACTCTACAAGGAATCATTTCTCTACTTTGAATCTCATCTATAAGTAAAGGATTCTGCGCACAAACAAACATACACTTCAGAGGAGAATTCAGAAGAGCTTTCAAAGAAAATCACATAGAAGAATTCGAAGATTCTGAAGAAGTTTTGCAACCATCGTTGTTGCTTGTCCCCGTGCTGTCGTTCGTGTTGAAGAAATCAGAGACAACACTGTGGGAATAGTGTTGTTCGAAGATATTTTGTGTCTCTTCAAATTTAGGCTACGGGAGTTGCATCTATTGTTTTTATTCTGATTTATTTATGATGCAAGTTTGATTTTTCAACTTGTTGAGAAATTTAGGATTTAATGATTTTTCGTGAAATCACTAGGATTATCTTTGTAAGACTGATCTTACGTTTACTAGTGATATTTAGCTCTAAGGCACCCGCACGAGTTTTTATACTCGTGCAAAATTAACTTCTTGTGTTATTTATTTTTGTTTATTTTCCGCTGCACTGTGTTGTCGTTGATGTTGTGACACCGCGGACAACACTGACTCTTTATTTTAACCTACAATTACAATACGATTTCTGTCAACGTCAGCTCCACATCAGCACTGAATTGATGCCACGTCAGCGCCACGTCGGAAAAAGGGCTAAAATTGCAAAAAAATAAAGATAGCGGACTAAAATTGAAATTTGAAAATATAAAAGACTGAAATCGCAAAGAGACAAACATACGAGACCAAAACAACAATTTTTCCTTAATAATGGGAATGGAAAATTGTAACTATCTTTTGTAACTAAAATCTTATAATTTGTGCAATTGATATGCATATGCTGATGTGATAATTAGGTCAAGAATTATTATTATTTTTTAATAATTTGATATACGTAATGTAACAATGGTTTGAATGAGCAAGTGATAAATGTAAAAGAACAAAAATAAAATGTTTCTTCATAAATAAGAAATTTAATCAAAATAAGGATCATACTGATGATTATATATTACTTACTTGAATTTCATGACCGACATAACAGGCCCGAATATTTCGTCAGTAGCAATAGCCATATCATCCTACAAAAGTAAAATTATTCATGATTTAACTATGCATATTCTTGCATGGGGGAATTGGCCTATTTCGGTCGAAAACATTTATATAACCCTATATTTGATTTTAGACTAATAAATGGGTCATTTGTTTACTTTTTGTCAAGAGTGCTAAAATAGTGCTCCATACGTTAATAATTTTCAACGTTATATTATCAATGTCTATCACCGTGTCAAGAATATATATCCAATCCTATGTCTGTATTTTCAACAAGAAAAAAAAATGACTAAAACTTTGAGAAAAAGGATCACTGTATTGAATAAAAACCAAAATTTGACTAACTAAATGACAAAAACCAATATATATTATATTAACTTAAAAGGACGATTTTCTGAATTTTTCTTGTATTTTTTTAGATCAAATTAAATGCTTACCGTGACATCAGTAAATATTGTTGGCTCGATATAATATCCCTTTCTGTCTACAGCCTTACCACCACTGAATAGTGTGGCACCTTGCTTGATGCCAAGTTCAATGTATGACAAAACTTTGTCGTATTGTTTTTTGTCAATCTGTAAACAAGAAATCACACAAAATGGGATTTCAATTTTCAATTTTATAGCAACTCCATACATATTATGACAATATCGACTGTTTATTTTCATCCCACGGTATATTTTAAAATCCTATGATGACATCAATATTTTTACCAGAAATTATGCAATTAAAACGACGCAAATTGCATTTTCTATCACTAAAAAATTTAAAAGAACACAAAAAGCTCAATATATAAAAATTATAACATTATTGAGTATCACTAGCATAAATCGTTTGAAAGTAATTAAAATACGAATGAGAACTATGTGCTAGTGATTTTTTTTAAAATAAATTGAATTTTTAGAAAATACCGAAGGATTATAAAACCAATGGGAGTAGGATTACGTTGGGAATTGTAAGATGTACCATATTACTCAAGTTGAAGATTGAACTAATTAACTAGTCAAGGACCTAGTGCATGCATATATTAAACTACCTTCAAGTTTTATTTTATCAAATCCATATACTATTTTATCATGCTATATATGCTAAGATTTATCTTATATTGGTGGTGTATTGTTATCACATATACATTTCCTGTTATCAATAAAATAGTGATTTTTATAGTTTTCTCTTATATATTTTAATTTAGCAAATCAAATCTATCGAGATTAATTTGTATCTTTCTACTTCCGAAATAATGATTTTTATTATATTCTTTGACTAAGTCTCGTGTAAAATCGAATTAACAGGTGTTAAGTCGAGCTAGATTTTAACTTAATATTTTTAAAGAAATTCGCCTCACATGACATAGTTTTTGTAAAAAAAACACGATAATCATATCCCAGATACAATAACTTACGATTGTAACATGAGCACTTCAAATTACAAAAACTAATTTTCAATAATTGATATTTGTAAACGGATTGACATAATTAACTCATTTTTAGAATAAATGAGTAATTAATGGAATTATGAATGTGGTTGGTGTTGTAAATTATTTTTAGCAAACATATAGGGGTTTCGGCATTTCTTCTTGTCTATCTTCTCTTGTGTATAAATTTTTGTATTTTTACTTTACTTTTTCCCCTCACTTTCCACCTTTTCACCGATTTTCGAGTATGTAAAAAGGAAGAGAATAGAAACCTTAATTTTAAGTAGAGAATGAAAACTAATAAAGATGTTCGCACACGTACTTGTGGGCCTTGGTGAACATTTGGATCGAAAGGATCCCCAACAACCCATTTATTGAGCTGCTCCTCCAACTTTGAGAGAAATGTATCATAAATCTCTTCTTGAACAAAAACCCGAGAACCAGCAACACAAATCTGACCCTGCAGGTATATATAATTAATGTGCTTATTATAATATATAGTTAATTACAAGTGATTTGTTCATGTCGATAAATAAGACATGAAATTTTAATTAATTACCTGGTTGTAAAGACATCCAATGAGAGCAAGAGGAGCAATTTTGTCAACATCCACATCTTTGAAAATAATGAATGGGGACTTTCCTCCTAGCTCAAGGGATACTGATTTCAAATTACTCGTTGCGGCGGCTTGCATTATGCGGTGCCCTGTCGCGGTGGATCCCGTGAAGCTAATCATGTCTATGTCCATGTGTGAGCTAATGGCTGCACCAGCTGTGGGTCCCAATCCGGTGACAACGTTGATCACCCCGTCCGGAACGCCTGCCTATAGTCATTTAAGAAGAAGTACTTAAGTGCATAAAATGTACATATAGTCATGTAAGCTTGAAAGAATGGATTCAACGCGAAGTTATATATAATGTGTGCACTTTGATCATGTACCCTACCTGCTGCTGTGCTCTCAAATGTGTCATCCATTTGAATTTATTACTTGTTACAAAATAATACTTTAATAGATTGATCTCTCAAACTTATGTATTGCTGTGTACTTGTTTCCTTCACAAATATTCTCCAATTTTTACGATAAAAATTGCTAAAATTCTTGTGCACTAAAAATATATGATTTATAAAGACCCAAGAAAAATTAAGGATGCAATATATAGGTATACCTGCTTAGCCAAATGGGCATAATAAAGAGCAGAGAGAGGCGTTTGCTCAGCAGGCTTGACAACCACGGAACAGCCAGCAGCTAAAGCAGGGCCAACTTTCAACGCAAACATCGTACTCGGAAAATTCCATGGAATTATGAGTCCGACCACACCCACAGGCTCGATCAATGTATACCCTTGTAATTCTCTAGACATTTTTAATGTTTCGCCATGAATTTTGTCTGCTGCACCAGCATAGAACCTTATATGGTTAGCTGCACCGTGGATGTACTGGCCTTTCGCAAAACTGTACAAGTTCCCAGCATCCATTGCGTCTATGGCTGCTAATTCCTCTGCGTTTTCTTCCACTAAGTCCGCGAATTTCAGCATTATCTTTCGTCTTTCCTGTCAATATATATCATATTCAAGTTTAGTCTAGCTACGTACATTATGTTTCTGATCAGTTTCAAATCTAATAGTTTTAAGTTCGATTTTCAAAGTTTACTAAGAATTATTTATGTAACGTGAATTTCAAATTTGACACTAGAGAATTATATATGTAGTGTGTTGCTCACCGCGCCTGGCAATCGAGGCCAAGGTCCATCATCAAAAGCATGACGAGCAGCCTTCACAGCTAAATCAACATCTTCCTTGTCTCCTTTTGCTATTTGTGCCAACACTTGTTCTGTTCTTGGATCTATTGTCTCGAATGTTTTCCCTATTTATTTTTTAATCACATTTAAGTAAACACGTCTGATATCCCTTTTTCGGAGCATTAATCTTTCTTATAAACCAAATTATATATACATATACATGTATATATAGTCTTACCTTAAGGTGCTAGAAATTTGTAGACGACGGATAAAACAATTTCTAATTTTTTTTTAGAACTACATTGTCATATTTAAAAGTGACTGACGAATCTCCTGCACAATCAGCTTATTTTTATTATTTTTAATTACAAACATTTGCTTGTGTTCCTCATTTGCCCTATTTCCCCTCTCAACCGCCTCGCTTTCTCTAGGTAATTGGTCACGACCGCCGCGCAGCTGCGGAGTGTAAATGACTTCTCAACAGAGTTTTTTTTTTTTTTTTTTTGGGACTATAGATATTGGTTTGAAAGATGTAGAGCCTCCCCTTATTAATTAGAATATTTCGCAGCATATGAACCAAGTTCAAGCCTCACAATTGGACATATATAATCTTTAATTACCACAACTTCTCACTATCTCAATTCAAAATCTGACAAATGAATACGTAAAACTATTGTCCATTGTCAAGAACAAATTCAAGATATATATTACACAAGACCCATTCTTTTTTTTTTTCAAGATTTCAGAGCAAAAAAGAAATTCAGATTCGCATCCAAGAATCACAAACCAGTTAATAGTATTAGAATATATATTTGAATAAAAATTTATTTGTCAATTTTTATTTTTTATCATGTCTGTTATCGGACTATTCAAATATTCGAATTAAATCATGTTATAATTTTTTGAATCATATATTATTATCATTAAATATTATAATTATTGATATAAACCATAAATTAAAAAGCACAAAATAGTTCAAAATTTTCAAATTTTTGAATAATATTTTTTATTTTAATTTTAAACTATCCCAAAAAATTTAGGAAAAGAACGAAAAAATAAATGAAAATATATATATATATATATATATATATATATATATATATGCATTTTGAAGGGTAAATTGTATATATCACCCCTGTGAAATCGCGTGTTTGCTGATAACCTCTATGAAAATTTTTTGAGCTAGAAACCCCTTATGATTCTAAATTTGTAGCATGCAACCCCTTCTGGCTAAAAAATGACTAAAATGCCCTTAATGTTATAAGATAATTTAATATTAAAATATATTTCGTGTATGACAAATATTATGATAAAATAATTATATATAATTTTCATAGTTATTTAAATAAAATTTGATTATTTTACTCAATTAAATATAGAATTATAAAACAAAATTAATTTAATTATTTATTTAAGCAAGGGTATTTTTGTCAATTTTTAACTGAAAAGGGTGTGTATGCTACAAATCTAGAATCACAGGGGGTTATTAGCTTAAAAAAATTTCATAGAGAGTTATTAGCAAACTCGGGATTTCACAGGGGTGATATATGCAATTTTTCCTATTTTGAATACGGGAGAGAGTGAGATAGAGAGGAGTGAGGAGATGTGAAAAAGAGAGAGAAATTATGGATTTTTAACTCACCTCAAAAGCTAGCTCAAGAGAGGAGGTTTGCCCAAAACTATATATTAGGCTCTCAGGCTATTAAACACACCAACGCACCCCTCGTATTAGGCTCCCAGGCTATTAAACACACCAACACACCCCTCGCACGTCCAGGAATGAAACGACTGGAACGTGGAGATATTAACATGTGGCCCAACTATGGGACGAGTGGACCCAATTATGGGCAGTCCAACACATAACGGTGGAACCCAGGCTCTGAAACCATGTTAAGAAATGAACTTGAACCTAACTCACCTCAAAAGCTAGCTCAAGAGAGGAGGAGGTTTGCCATTTTCTATATATTAAACTCCCAGGTTATTTAACCAACCGATGTGGGACAAATAAACACAACACACCCCTCGCACGCCCAGGAATAAAAGGACTGGAACGTGAAGAAATTAATGTGTGGCCCAATTATGGGACGGGTGAGGCCAACTATGGGTCGTCCAACACATAATGATGGAACCCAGGCCCTGATACCATGTTAAGGAATGGACTTAGACCTAACTCACCTTAATTTTAGAAATACATCCAAATCTTTGGGTTAGACCAAAGACATTTTTTTTACAAATTATAGTTGTACCTTAAGCATTAATGTTTGTATGTCAATGATTTTCATGAAATTATTAAAAGTCCATTGACATTTTGAATAACACTAAACTTTTGTAAAGTTTTTAAAAGTCAAGGTTGAATACCACTTGACTTTTAAAACTCTAAAAAAATCTATTTTGAATACCACTAGATTTATATAGAGTATATAAAAGTAATGATTGAATACCACTAGAATTCTAAAATCCACAAAAGTTATTAATTCTTTTAGATATTTTTACAACTCAGAAATCAGAATTGTGTCAAAGGAGTATACTACATACAAACAAATTGTTTACTTTCTTGGCTAATAACATTATGAAGATAAATCACACAATTCATAAAAACTTATTATTATCTTTATACATCATACGTAGTGTATAGTTTATACATCATATATATCTACAAGATGATGTCTTAATCCGTAACCAAGGGTAAATTATACGCATATGTATTGCTATTACTGTCGAGCAAATTTTGAAAACTTTGACCGAACTAAATCTATAAATATTAAATTAGAAAAAAATTCTTGTTGCATTAAGAACAAAAATTTGACCAATTATAGGCAAATTTTCAGAAGGATGATAAACACTAGAATAAGCGATATTGACCCGAGGAAAACAAATTATCAAATCAAAATAATAACAATAAAGCACTCATGTAATAGTAAAAAGTTAATCCTAATAAAAAAGATGTCTTTTGAGAACCTGATACAGCATCAACGAACTCTCCATTAATGAACAGCTTCGTATATTTTATATCAGGAATCTTCACAGCATGCTCCAACTTTCCATTGATTTCTGCCATTTTTCTCTACCTCAGCTTTTACAAAATATATACGAATATATTTGTGGTTTATATAGAAATCATGATAATAGTACTAGTCAACTTTAGGAAATGACAACGATCGAGTTTAATTTTAAAAAATGATCAGTACAGCAAACACAATTAATGATTGATTGATTGATTTAATAATTTTTCCACATAAAAGTGTGGATCATGACAGTGATTTATCATTGTTTTTTAACATTAAAAATGTTAGATAAACACAAAAACTCCTGTAATTAGGTCGTCATTTTGATCATTTTTGAGATTGATATTTGATTCAACCAAAGGCATGAAAATATTTTTATATCAAAATTATTAATTTCATTGTATGTATGGACCGGACCGGACCGACGCGTCTCAATGAGACATACTCATTAATAAATGATCAAGATGGTTTCAAATGTCTTAAATATTTTTTAAAATGGGTTATGTCCCGGAGTTAGTTGTTGAACCAATTAGCCGATTAAAGTATGACCTGATATATATTTATTTTAAAATTTAGGCATAATCATTTAATTATGTTTGTTTTCAAGAAATCACGCAAGTGCTCTTGTTCTCAGGGGATAATAACGAAATTCGCTCTTTGGATTTGCTAAGCCTGGAGTATTGGCTCATTACACATTCCTTGGTTGTATCGCTATCCTATAAAGGAGTTGACTTTAACAACGTTAGAAACCAATAATCAATAATCACTAATATTTTAAAGCCATCACGATTGATTGATTTATTCATTTTTTAATTCTGTGTAAGAGCTAGGATAATGAAGATGATTATTCATGATCTTTTTCTGAATTAAAAATGAGTGAAATCAATAATCACGATCGTCGTCTTAATTTTAAAAATTTTAAGTGAGATTATGAATCATTAAGATACTTATGTTCATGGGTTTTTATTAAATTTAATGTAAAATAAAAGTCTAATTTCAAAAATAATGTGTTTAAAATTATATATCATAAATACAGCAAAAAACTCTGTCAGAGACAGCGGACGCTGGAATAATTTGGCAATTTATTATTATTATAATTTTTATTTTATTTTATTTTTTAATTAATTATATAATTAATAAATATTTTTATAAACTTATAATTTATTTATTATTAACTTGTAATTTTGTTTCTCAAATTTTTTAAATTTTAATAAAATTTTGAATTTTTTGTCCTAAAAAATTATTAAAGAGACTGAAATAAAAAAGTAAATTGATTAAATGATTTTTTTATCAGTTATATTTATAAAAATATTGTTAACCTAAATAAAAATATTTTATAAAAATTCTACATTTACCATATTAATATTATTTTTTAAAATTTAAACACATAATAAAATTCTCGTTTATATATAATTAAAATTCGAAAAAGATATTTTTATTTATGTTAACCAATATTTTTATAAATATAACTGATCAAAAAAATTTCATTTAATGACTATACTTTTTTATTTTCGTCTCTTTAATAATTTTTTAAATGGATATCAAAATCGAAATTTAAAATTAATATTAATCAATTTTGAGAAACAAAATTCCACATTTAAAATAAATAAATTATAAGTTTATAAAAATATTTTTGTGGAATTTTTTTTTATCTCAAAAGTGATTAATTTTAATTTTAAATTTCGATTTTGATGTCCATTTAAAAATTATTAAAGAGACAAAAATAAAAAATTAAAGTCAGTAAATGAAATTTTTTTATCAGTTATACTTATAAAAATATTGGTTAACATAAATAAAAATATATTTTTATTATTTTTATATTTATTATAAATTTTATTTTTTAATTACAAAGTTGTTATATCAGTTGTTGTTGACTTATTTTAATTTGTTTGGATTTATGATAGTATTTCAATTATATTAACAAACCTAGATGAGTTCATTCGGAAAATATTTTATGTTTGAAAAAATTGTATATTTAAAACATATTGTTATCATTAATATTTATTTTGTAAAATTTTGGTTTTTGTTAACAAATATTTATTTATTTATACTAAGTATACTTTAAATTTTTACAATTAAACTTTCACATTTTAATTATATATAAACGAGACTTTTTATTATGTGTTTAAATTTTAAAAAATAATATTAATATGGTAAGTGTAGAATTTTTATAAAATATTTTTATTTAGATTAAAAATATTTTTATAAATATAACTGATAAAAAATCATTTAATCAATTTACTTATTTATTTTCGTCTCCTTAATAATTTTTTAGATGGACAATAAAATCAAAATTTTAAATTAAAATTTAAAATTTTGATAAACAAAATTACAAGTTAATAATAAATAAATTATAAGTTTATAAAAATATTTATTAATTATATAATTAATTAAAAAAGAAAATAAAATAAAATAAAAAAAATTATAATAATAATAACTTGCCACATAGGCAGCGTCCTCTGTCTTTGACAGCGGATGCTGCCCATGTGGCATTGTCCTCTGTCAGAGATAGCGGACGCTTGAATATAATATTCAAGCATCCGCTGTCTCTGACAGAGTTTTGCGGTATTTGTAATATATAATTTTAAACACATTATTTTTGAAATTAGTTTTTTATTTTACATTAAATTTAATAAAAACCCTGTTCATATATCTATCTATTCTATTATATTATATTCTATTCTATATTATAAATAAGCCAACTTTCAATTGTGAGCTTAATATTTTACCCTTTTGTTTGTTTTATAATTTATCATGCTCATGAGATTCTTTAAGTCACTTCTTATGTTACTTTAATATAGTGTCATTAATAATGTATTTCACTCAATATATATATATATAATATTATATTATATTATATATATAAACATATATATTAAAAAAAAGTCACTTCCAATTGTGAGCTTATTATTTTATCTTTTTGTTTGTTTTATAATTTATCATGCTCATGAGGTTCTTTAAGTCACTTCCTATGTTACTTTAATAGGGTCATTAATAATGTATTTCACTCAATCAAAATAATTATTATTTTTAATTTTAATTTTAATTTTAAAATTTTATTTTATTTTAAATTATAATTAAGCCACTTCCAATTGTGAGCATACTATTTTACCATTTTGTTTGTTTTATAATTTATCATGCTCATGAGGCTATTTAAGTCACTTTTTATGTTACTTTAATAGGGTCAATATATAATAATGTATTTCACTCAATATATATATATATATATATATATATATATATTATAAATAAGACACTTCCAATTGTGAGCTTACTATTTTACCTTTTTGTTTGTTTTATAATTTATCATGCTCATGAGGTTCTTTAAGTCATTTCCTATGTTACTTTAATAGGGACATTAAGAATGTATTTCACTCAATCAAGATAATTATTATTTTAATTTTAATTTTAAAATGAAATTTTAACTTTATCATGCTCATGAGGTTCTTTAAGTCATTTTCTATGTTACCTTAATAGGGTCATTAATAATAATGTATTTCAAATAAGACACTTCCAATTGTGAGCTTACTATTTTACCTTTTTGTTTGTTTTATAATTTATCATGCTCATGAGGTTTTTAAGTCATTTCCTATGTTACTTTAATAGGGTCATTAATAATGTATTTCACTCAATCAAGATAATTATTATTTTAATTTTAATTTTAAAATGAAATTTTAACTTTATCATGTTCATGAGGTTCTTTAAGTCATTTCCTATGTTACTTTAATAGGGTCATTAATAATGTATTTCACTCAATCAAGATAATTATTATTTTAATTTTAAAATGAAATTTTAACTACTTAAATTTATACATTGCTGTAAAAAAATTTATACATTTCCGTAAAATTCACGGAAAGTTCAAGCTCATGAGGTTCTTTAAGTCACTTTCTATGTTACTTTAATTAGGTCATTAATAATGTATTTAACTCGATCAAGATAATTATTATTTTAATTTTAATTTTAAAATTTAATTTTGACTAATTAAATTTTTACATTGGCGTAAAAAGATTTATACATTGCCGTAAAATTCATGGAAAGTCCCTACCATAATATTATATCTATTATTATTATTTTATCTATACTATTTATAAATAGTCTTTCTCTTAATTGTTGTTTCATTTGAATTATGAAAAGTCGAGGGGGTATTAAGTCATTTTCGCAAATTTTAATAAAGCTAATTTAATACTTCATTGTTGCATTAATTATGGTCTTACTATTACTATTGTTACTAAAAAATTTAAACATGTTTAAACCATTATTATCAAGTTTGGATTAATAATAACCATTAATATTATTTAAAATATTATTATTAAAATATGTCTAATTGTTCTTTTAAATTTTTTTAATATTTATAATTAATCATGTAGGAAGAAATGTGATTTGCATAATTAATGATTTCGAGAATAAATATGAAATCATATCAATATTATCGGAGTTATTTGAAATTTAACTCATTTCATATCATGTTAATTTTAACTAAATTAATGTTCTTTAACAAAATATTAATATAAAATAAATTTGAAAATATTATTTATTTTATTTTTCTTACATATTATTCAAACCCCTAAATTGTATATAATCTACTTTAGAACGGAATAATTCGAAATGTCTTATCAATTGTCTTTTAAATGCAACAACATTTATTAAAAATTAGTCACAATAGCTTTATATATACATATGCGTATTTATGATCGCATGGAATATAGCTAAAATTTAACTTTTTGAAATAACTTTTAAATCATGAACATATGTACCATAATAAAATGGTTTTAAAAAGAAAATACAGTAATTTTTTAAAAATTCTCGAATGATGGATTGTTTCAAATATATTTTTCTCCCGTCATAAAAATATATTCATCCCTAATTACAAAGAGTTTTTGTTGATCTATTAAATTTCTTTGTATTGTCGTATATCTTCGCTTAATTAATTTTTATATAGAGTAATTATATTAATTTTAAATTTTTACACACATCTATTTCAATTTTAATCAATCAATTTTCAACACTCTTCTATAATTTTTACTTCAAAATTGATGTGCGCAATCTTTATCTGAACTATAAATTTCACGCACTCATTATGTTTAAGAAAACTGCATTTTTTATCCTATAATTATGTTTGTAATTTTTGTTATCACATTTCAGTTTTAGCCCTGCAACTTTTATTTTTGGCAATTTTAGTCATATTTCATTGGTAGTGCTAATGTAATTGTTGCGTATTTTTGTGCCCGCAAGTGCACGGTGTCAAGTTTTAATATATGATGAGTAGAGTATCGTTCCCACGAGGATTGAAAATATATATTCACACCAAGTCCTGTAATTAATATCTCAACTTTGTTTAGAAAATCAAAGTTTAAAATTTAATAAACTAAAATAAAATAAAATAAAGAATCCAGAATTTGAAGGATGGCTTTGGGTACACGATCTGAGACGGGTTCTAGATACAAGATATCACTCGATTTTCATTCATGCAAATCATATCAATTGATTATATCATCTATTCTAATTTATAGGCCAAGAACCCTTAATTGTTATTTATTGCTTCTCTCAAGTGCCGAGTAAACGTTATTATTCTAATGCTAATTTCGATATCTCTATCAGAAATCAAACAACAAAATAATTTAATCAAGTTCTATGGTTCTCTTTAAATGACCTCAAAAGAACTTGTAAGCCTCTCGAACTCTACAAAAAACCTAGGTTGTGTTTTTCTATGATCCTATTCAAAATCGCCTCTCTCGAGTGCCAAATTTCAAATAAATATAACAATTCAATTATTGATCAAGTAATTGAAAGACAATCAAAGCAGGAATACACAAATAAATTGTTAAGAACAAATAATATTAGGCAAAATAATAGTCAAAACATGAAACTCCAATCAAGATCCGTCAATCTCTAGAAACAACTAATAAGTTTATAATGAAATAATCAAACACATAGACATATCCAAAAATCTCATCATAAATCAAGGCAGATAATAAAAATCACAGAGTAGAGTTGATTCTCCATCCCCAGATGAATTTCCTCTGTATGGTGATTCGATTATCCCTTGTCTTTCGCTCCCACGTCTCAAATCCGTGTCCCAAGCCTACTAGAATGCGTAGTTGTGTGGTTCTCTAGTTTGGGTGTCGTTTCTTCTCCTCTTGATTCTCTCCAAAACGTGCAGCTGATTTGTGCGGCTCTTCCTCCCCTATTGTGTCTTTAAAATCTCTTTTATATGTCCTCGAAGCCCATCAAATAAAGCCCGACAAATCATGTATTTTAAAAACTCAAAAATCTACAAATATCACGCACAAAGCGGCGCGGGCGCGCTAGGAAACAGCGAGGGCACGCA
This sequence comes from Henckelia pumila, assembly GCF_033568475.1. Taxonomy (NCBI): domain Eukaryota; kingdom Viridiplantae; phylum Streptophyta; class Magnoliopsida; order Lamiales; family Gesneriaceae; genus Henckelia; species Henckelia pumila. The sequence continues at coordinate 57,425,385 of NC_133120.1, read as the reverse complement.
GGAGCTTCGAATTTACACTTCTTTTCACGTCTAGAGATGGTGCGGGCACGCCTAAAAGCGGCGCGGGCGCGCCCTCTTCTCGCATGTGCTATTCTGCAGCGCGCGACAATTTTCAAAAAATAATATCTCCCAAACTAACCGTCGGATTGAGCTGAAATTTTGACTGCAGCTTCAAAACATCTTTATGGACGGTGGAGATCAGATTTGGATGTTTCAATAATTCCCAGTAATTTTCTGAAATTGCTGCTCCATAATTAATTCATCCGCTTCTTCTCGCTACTTTTGCACCAATCCTTGCAATTCACAAAAACAACAAAAAATATTCATAATACCCAATCAATACATCACAAAAGCCAAGTCAAATCATATATAAATTAAGTGCATAAATTGCACTTATCAAATTCCCCCAAACTTAGACTTTTGCTAGTCCCGAGCAAAACAATAATGAGTAATATAATCGGCCTCCAAATTTTTACATTTCAAGATTGAATACACATGTCAGCTAATTTTCTCAAGAGTTCTCGTGTGTGTGTGATTTGCCAATTTTTTCTATCCTCCTCGCTTTCGATACACTAGTGCAACAAGTTTGTTTCATAGAATCATCAACTCCGCTATCTAGTTTCAAAACAGTCTTCACCATGTTCAACTTCTACTCACTAAGATCAAAAGGACTTTTCAAGTTATATCAAATATTTTTCATAACATCGCTGGATTTTGCACCCAATTTTATTTTAGCCCCATAAATTACCTGCAAACTTAGCTATAACTAAAGATAGGATTCGGATTTCAATCCTCTCGTCTATAGCCCGGATGGAGCATCAACCCCATTTTGTCTGCAAACTTAGCCATGGATTGGTTATTAGAATTTCAATCCCTTTCCAGGCCCGGATGGAGTTTGTTTTAACAAAAAATTTCTATGTTGCTTTGGCAACTTTTTATCATTCAATAAAAATTTTTCCTAAATCATTTCTAAGCTTGTAGAAGTCTACCTCGGTTTCAAGTATAAATCACCAAAGTTAAGAATCAAATCATCCAATTCACTCACAATATCATAAAGTTTCTCTAATTACTAGGGTCTAGACAATCAATGCATAGTGCATATGGGTGAGAACTCAAGATTAAATATAGCTAACATTGACATTTTTAACACCAAAAATTATTTTCATCATAGGCCAACACAATTACTTATCATGCCTATAACTCAAACTAACTCATCAAAAAATTTTCAAAATTTTCAAACTTTTTAAACACCAATCCCCCCAAACTTAAATTGTGCATTGTCCTCAATGTAAAATAAACAAATTAAATTGCAGAGGAATACATGTACCTGTGACAACGACCATCAGTAGTCGTCATCCTTTTCATCGTCATTTGTAGCGCATTGGGGTATAGTAGGGGTAACACAACCAAACTTCATCTCCACACATCCTATAAAAAAAATGACAAGGGACAAAAATTTAAGAAATAAACACATAAAAATCAAATAAACATAATAAATAAATAATACTAAAAACTCTTGGGTTGCCTCCCAAGCAGCGCTTAGTTTATAGTCCTCAACCCGACTGTGTCTGCACTTTCAAAACTTTAAGATATGTGAATCAACTGCAGACATAGACAAAACAAAATAAATTAATCCAAAAAATAATGATAATAATAAATAGACAATAAAAATAATAATTCTAAATCAAAATCTGAATCACTTGGTAACAATATTAGTACACAATAAATTGAATCAATCCTCGGCAACGGCGCCAAAAACTTGTTGCATATTTTTGTGCCCGCAAGTGCACGGTGTCAAGTTTTAATATATGATGAGTAGAGTATCGTTCCCACGAGGATTGAAAATATATATTCACACCAAGTCCTGTAATTAAAATAATCTCAACTTTGTTTAGAAAATCAAATTTTAAAATTTAATAAACTAAAATAAAATAAAATAAAGAATCCAGAATTTGAAGGATGGCTTTGGGTACACGATCTGAGACGGGTCCTAGATACAAGATATCACTCGATTTTCATTCATGCAAATCATATCAATTGATTATATCATCTATTCCAATTTATAGGCCAAAACCCTTAATTGTTATTTACTGCCTCTCTCAAGTGCCGAGTAAACGTTATTATTCTAATGCTAATTTCGATATCTCTATCAGAAATCAAACAACAAAATAATTTAATCAAGTTCTATGGTTCTCTTTCAATGACCTCAAAAGAACTTGTAAGCCTCTCAAACTCTACAAAAAACCTAGGTTGTGTTTTCCTATGATCCTATTCAAAATCGCCTCTCTCGAGTGCCAAATTTCAAATAAATATAACAATTCAATTATTGATCAAGTAATTGAAAGACAATCAAAGCAGGAATACACAAATAAATTGTTAAGAACAAATAATATTAAGAAAAATAATAGTCAAAACATGAAACTCCAATCAAGATCCGTCAATCTCTAGAAACAACTAATAAGTTTATAATGAAATAATCAAACACATAGACATATCCAAAAATCTCATCATAAATCAAGGCAGAAAATAAAAATCACATAGTAGAGTTGATTCTCCGTCCCCAGATGAATTTCCTCTGTATGGTGATTCGATTATCCCTTGTCTTTCTCTCCCACGTCTCAAATCCGTGTCCCAAGCCTACTATAATGCGTAGTTGTGTGGTTCTCTTGTTTGGGTGCCGTTTCTTCTCCTCTTGATTCTCTCCAAAACGTGCGGCTGATTTGTGCGGCTCTTCCTCCCCTATTGTATCTTTGAAATCTCTTTTATATGTCTTCAAAGCCCATCAAATAATGCCCGACAAATCATGTATTTTAAAAACTCAAAAATCTCTTTTATATGTCCTCTTCTCGCATGTGCTATTCTACAGCGCGCGACAATATTCAAAAAATCATATCTCACAAAATAACCGTCGGATTGAGCTGAAAGTTTGACCGCAGCTTCAAAAATCTCAAATTGTATTATGGACGGTGTAGATCAGATTTGGATGTTTCAATGATTCCCAGTAATTTTCTGAAGTTGCTGCTCCATAATTCATTCATCCGCTTCTTCTCGCTACTTTTGCACCAATCCTTGCAATTCACAAAAACAACAAAAAATATTCATAATACCCACTCAATACATCACAAATGCCAAGTCAAACCATATATAAATTAAGTGCATAAATTGCACTTATCAGTAATACTATGAGACGCCTTGTTGGAACACGCGTTCTCTGATCACACGGATGTGATACCCGGAGCAGCGGAAGTTTAAAAATTTTATTTTTCGATATGGAACGATTCCATATCGTGGGTATCAAATCCAAACGATTAAAATCTTGCAAGTAAAAATATAAATTCACAATTAAATATTTTTACCTCTTCAAGCTAATGCTTGATTATGGACTCCAACAGAATTTAATCTGCTCTTCTTGTAAATCCCGGGAACCGATGACTTGCTCGATCAATCTCCGGAATTAGGTCCACGAACAGAAAAACTAAAACCTTCTGATTGATTGCACTAGAAATCAATCAGATGTTTATCGAAGAGAATAAACAGATTTGATATGTCAATTCAGAATGTATTTTTTCACAAAAATCACAGCCTGAATTATCTCAAAAAGGAGAAGAGAATTTCGAAAATTCCCTTAGAATATTATAAGTGATTTTCGAAAATTTCAAGTATGGAATACATCTACATCTAATTTTCGAACACTACACCTATATTTATAGATAATTTCTAGACTAGATTAAGTTATAATTATATTAGGACTCTAACTCCTTAGGGCCCATAATCCATAACTTAAGCCCAACAAGCCAAGCCTGTTATTATAGAAATTAGTATAAAATTCATCATGACTCCGATTGATAAACTGATTTCACCAATGTGCACAGAAACCATTTCTGCTTCTTTTAAAGTCAAGATAATTTTTTTTGAATCCGAATTTAGTGATTTCCAAAAATGCCCATCCATATGTCATTTTAGGAAATTCCACTCCCTTTAGTTAAGAAGTCCAACTTCTCTTTCATTAAATTTAACTCTTTAAATTTAACTATCTCAATGGGGTTTAGTAATCCATTACTTGTGTGACCCTCAATGGTTTAGGGATACAGCTAGCCGTGGGCTCACAACTCCTTGTGACTCGAAACAACAATTTTCGACTTAACCATCGAATCATGGTAAGAGCGCCTAGCAACATCGCCCCATGATTCCCTAGGTATCACTGATAGTGCCTGCAAGAACCAGTAGATTTTGGTTAGCGTACAGTACAGTCCCTTCATCCATATATCCCGATCGAATCAACAACCATTGGTACATCGAGAGTCGTTCGAGATTCGATAACTATGCAACGCATCTTGAAGATCAAATAGTGACATCACATGTGCTACTAGGAAACCAAGTAACCTAAATCACATCGAGTACTCTGGCCAGAGATTTGTCACACTAATATCTCCTCAGATCGCATAGGATATCCACACTCGCAAGCGTGTGGTGAATCCTTGACAACAAAGCATCGACTCCTATATGTGTCGTTACTATACCCAATACCGACACCTGATGACCCCATAGAGCTGGTAAACGCGTCAAAGTACAGTACTAGCATATAGAGTCTCAATGATGTTTCAAGTAGTAAGGACTAATGGTGTACAACCAAAACCGCGGACTTATCCACTCAAATAATAATAACCACTTGGAAAGTCCGAATAGGGCAGTTCGATCATTCATCATATGAATATCCATTTGCATGCTTTGAACATCTCTATGTCCATTACCAATGAAACGTGGTACTTGGCATCACAAATTCTAGTCTCAATCTCGAGCGATCCTTATCCTTATTAGAGGACGACTCAATTGACTAGGAACTGTTTAGAATATACAGTGACTATAAGATGTGTTTCATAATAGTGATCTCTCTTTATTCACTATCTCATCTTACTTACACTATAGTATATTCAAGGTCTTTATCAAAACAACAATAGTATATCACAATATAAGTTATATGAAGAAAGAAAAAGAAAATGCCATTAATGAATGTAAATCATATTAAACAAAGATTGTTTATACATAGAGTCATAAAAGCCCTTAGCCACAAGTTGGCTAACCGGGCACCCACTCTTTCAATCTCCCACTTGCCCTAAAGCCAACTAGTCATACTACGTAATCCCATTTCTTCAGGATGTTTGTCAAACAATGGTCCTGGCAAGGGCTTAGTAAGTGGATCAGCGATATTGTCTGTAGAGGCCACTCTCTCGACAGTGATGTCTCCTCTTTCCACAATCTCCCGGATGATGTGGTATTTCCTCAGTACGTTTTTGGATCTTTGATGAGACCTTGGTTCCTTTGCCTGAGCAATGGCACCAGTGTTGTCGGAGTACACCGGAACTGGACCAACAGCTTTAGGAATTACGCCCAACTCTTGGACGAAATTCCTCATCCAAACGGCCTCTTTAGTAGCAGTTGATGCTGCAATGTATTCTGCCTCAGTGGTGGAATCCGCTGTGGTGTCCTGCTTGGAACTCTTCCAAGAGACAACACCGCCATTGAGCATGAATACAAATCCAGAGGTTGACTTCGAGTCATCCATGTCGCTTTGGAAGCTAGAGTCGATATAGCCTTCCAATTTCAATTTTCTTCCTCCATAAACCATGAATATATTCTTAGTCCTTCTCAAGTACTTAAGAATATCCTTCACGGCTTTCCAATGCATTTGACTGGGGTTGGCCTGATATCTGCTCGTGACACTCAGAGCAAAGGCTACATCCGGTCTGGTAGATATCATCCCATACATAATACTACCTATGGCTGACGCATATGGTATGTGTGTCATTTTCTCTATCTCTTCATCAGTCTTGGGACACATAGACTTGGATAGAGAAACTCCATGACACATAGGTAGATGCCCTCTCTTGGACTCATCCATAGAAAACCTTTTCAATATGGTGTCGATGTAGGTTGCTTGAGTTAGTCCTATCATTCTCTTATATCTATCTCTATAGATCTGTATCCCTAGAATATAGGAGGCCTCACCCAAATCCTTCATCGAGAATCTACCTGATAACCATATCTTTGTTGACTGCAATATCCCTACGTCATTCCCAATGAGTAGGATGTCATCAACATAAAGCACTAAGAACGTCACCGCATCCTTAACTACTTTCTTGTACACGCACGGTTCCTCCGGGTTTTTGATGAAACCAAAGTCCTTTATTGTTTCATCAAATTTCTGGTTCCAACTTCTTGATGCTTGTTTGAGACCATAAATTGATCTCTGAAGCTTGCATACCTTATGCTCACTTTCCATGGATGTGAATCCCTCGGGCTGCATCATATAGATTTCTTCCTTAATGTTTCCATTAAGAAATACAGTCTTCACATCCATTTTCCATATCTTATAGTCATACCATGCTGCTATGGCAATAAGGATTCTTATGGACTTGAACATTGCGACTGGTGAAAAGGTTTCATCATAGTAAACTCCTTGTCTTTGAGTATAACCTTTTGCTACCAATTGTGCCTTGTAGGTTAGTACCTTGCCATCAGGCCCAAGTTTTCTTTTGTAGATCCATTTACACCCTATTGGAACAATTCCATCGGGAGGATCTACTAAAGACCAAACTTGGTTTGTATGCATCGAGTCTATTTCCGACTGCATAGCATCAAGCCATAAATTCGAATCCGCATCAGAAATTGCTTCCTTGAAGTTTCTTGGATCACATCCAATGTCGGGTTCACTTTGATCCCCTTCAAGAAGAAGACCATATCGAATAGGAAGTCTAGAAGTCCTCTCGGATCTCCTAGATGTAGGCGTGTCCACTGAAGGTTCTTGAGGTGTGGGATCGTTATTTTGTATCTCAGGTTCTTCTCGAATTTTTTCGAGTTTCATCATCTTGCCTTTTTTATCTAATAAAAACTCCTTCTCCATGAAGGTGGCATTCCTCGAAACAAATACTTTTGTTTCAGTAGGATGATAGAAATAATATCCGATTGAATTCTTCATATATCCTACAAAATAACATAAGGTGGATCGACTATCCAACTTATCTCCCACTGTCTGCTTCACGTAAGCAGGACATCCCAAAATCCTCAAGTACGAATACTTAGGAGCTTTGCCATTCCATAACTCGTATGGAGTTTTATTCACTGCTTTGGTGTGAACATTGTTCAACAACAACACCTCCGTTTCAAGTGCATAGCCCCAAAATGAAGGAGGGAGCTCAGTGAAGCTCATCATAGATCGAACCATGTCCAACAAAGTTCGATTGCGATGCTCCGAGACACCATTCAGCTGAGGTGTCATAGGAGGAGTCCACTGAGAGAGAATCCCATTCTCTTTTAGATAACTCAAAAACTCGGTACTTAAGTATTCTCCACCTCGATCCGATCGAAGTGCTTTAATACTTCTACCTTGTTTGTTTTCTACTTCAGCCTTGAATTATTTGAACTTTTCAAATGATTCAGACTTATATTTCATTAAATATAAATACCCATACCTAGAATAATCATCAGTAAAGGTAATGAAGTAGGTGTGACCAAATTTAGTACCGATACTAAATGGTCCGCAAACATCTGTATGGATCAAATCCAACAGATTTTGACTACGCTCAGGCTTCCCTTTGAAAGGAGATTTAGTCATTTTTCCTTTTAGGCAGGACTCACAAGTAGGTAGAGAGTTAATATCAGACATATCAAACATGCCCTCTCCCACTAGCTTGTTCATCCTCCTTGAGGAAATATGACCTAGCCTAGCATGCCAAAGGTTTGCCTGGTTTTGATTATCGTTTTTCCTTTTATTTGTTGTTATCGGTTTATCAACATAATTAATTGGAACGTCTTTTAATTTTAATTTATATAGATCGTTTTCAAGTTGTCCATTTCCAATCAAACATTCATTCTTGTAAATATTGCAAATCCCATTTACAAAATTACAAGAAAAACCATCTCTATCAAGCATAGAAACAGAAATAATGTTTTTAACTAAATCTGGCACAAATAAAACATCTCTAAAAAATAACTTAAAATTGTTCTGCGAAACTAAATAAACGTCTCCCACTGCTTTGGCTTCAACTCTGGAACCATTTCCGAGCCTCAGCTGGGTCTCACCCATCCTAAGCTTATGACTTCTTGTCATCACCTGCAAATCATTGCAAATGTGAGATCCACATCCGGTATCCAATACCCAAGAAGTAGTATTAAGTGAAACATTTATTTCAATGTAAAACATACCCTTTGCAGTTCGCAACTGCTCGAGGTATTCATTGCAGTTACGTTTCCAATCACCGGGTTTCTTGCAGTGATGGCAAACATCTCCAGATATGTTCACGTTTGAAGCTTTTGTCTTGCCCTTCTTATGTGGTACAATTTTCTTGGGTGGGGCAGAACGTTTCTTACCCTTTCCACTTGGACCCTTCTTGGAGTAAGAAGAGGAGCCAACCAAGAGTACCGGTTTTTCCTTCTTTAATGTGGCCTCATAAGACACAAGCATATTGACCATCTCTTCAAGGGTGGCCTCTATCTTGTTCATATTGAAGTTCACCACAAATCCGTCAAACGACGAAGGAAGAGAAAGAAGTAACAAGTCCGAGTTTAGTTCATGCTCCAATGTCAAATCGAGTGTTACCAACTTTTCAATGAGCCCAATCATGTGTACCCCATGCTCACAGACCGAAGTCCCATCTCGCATGTGGCATGTCATGAGCTCTTTGACGGTGGCATACCTCTCCGACCTTGACTGAGCTCCAAAAAGTTTCTTGAGGTGCATGTGTATGTCAGCAGCATTCACGGCATCCTCAAATCGCCTCTGGAGTTCATCAGACATTGAAGCTTGCATATAGCATTTAGCCTTGATATCATGGTCCCACAATTGATCAAGTTTTGCCAATTCTTCCGGAATTATATTAGTCGGTGCTTCCTTTGGAGGATTATTTTCTAACACGTAGAAAATTTTCTCCGAGTTTAGAACAATCTTTAATTTACGGAACCATTTCGTATAGTTTGCGCCAGTCAATTTGTTTTGTTCGAGAATTGAGTATAGTGGATTTCGCGAATTCATTGTAATGAAATACTGAAAAGAAACAGAAAATAATCAGTGATTGTTTAATTAATTTACTAAGACATAAAATATGGCGAGATTTAATTTTATGAATTTCACTCCCACTATTTTAACGATTTCACTACCCTCTAGTGAAAACGGGAAACTTGTTTCCTTAGTGGGAACATGGAGTCCAATTGACAAACTATAGTCCCGAATAATATCAGCCAGCCATAATTTTCAAAAGGTAGAGCCCAATTGCTTCCAAAGAAACCCCCATGTTTTTACCTCATGTCCAATAAGGGCCCAATAATATGACGCCGTTTAATGTGACATGTCAAGATGACCCATCAATATTAAGTTGTGATGGACGGTCGCCATGTGGATCCCCAATAATATGAGCCAATCCCATGGGAGTTCCACCCAACTTACAACATGTGTCGATCCAATGTACAGCTTTCCGACGAACGGGCCCCCCCAATAATATGAGCCGGACCGTGCCCGCGGGTAGCATCTCATACATTGATCGTTGATGGAAGGTAGGAACATTTAAACAATATTTAAATTCTCTTTTATTTCTCTTGATATCAATTTTAAATCATATTTAAAATGAGGGATTTTTAATTTTAAAAATTGTCTCATCATGCAATATTCGTATGCTTGCGGGATTCATACAATTTAGTCTAAACATGCATACAACAATAATATCATATATTATTTAAAGGATGATCGATCCCAATCATTAATCAACCCGTGGTTGCCAATCACGAGTCTAAGTCAAATACTAGGTGATATGCAAGTATGCAATGCAATCCTATTACATTGAGCTTCCAATTTATATTTCTTCGGTCTTTATTGTCTGCTGGGCCTACCTTTGTCTTCAAATCTTTATCTCCCACTAAGTCTCTTAAATTTACAATAAATTTCGATGACAAGTAAGGGATACATATTTAAGGGTGGGAACGGGCCATAAACCAGGCCCACTTTTATTACAAATGACAATTCAAATTGGGCCATAAACCAAGCCCATTAATGAAACCCAACAACAATAAAAACAAATGTAAATAACCTAACATACACCTACAAAATTGGTCATGGAAATCGATCATCCTTTTATCCAATAATTAATTCAATAATTAAATAATTGGATAACATGCAATGACATCATAATTAAAAAGATAAAATCAAATTTTATCTTATCATTTCATAAGATCATATCTTATCATCAATTGTACCAAAATAATTAATTTTATAAAATCTAATTTAACGGATAAAATTTATAAATTTTCAAAAAATTCAAATTTATCCAAAATCAATTTTAAAAATTTCGGACTCAAACAATTTGACCCGATGCCTCGTGAACCAATCAAAAACAATTTTTGATCGGACCAAAAACTAAAATTTCAAAAATTTTAAATTCTTAAAAAATTAAAATTTTAATTTTTTTTCCGAACTGCCCGGGACATTCCCGGGCAACCCCGCCTCCACGTGGGATAGGGCTGCCCACGTGGAGGTGGGCAGCAGCGACGATCGCGGGCATCGATCTAATCGCTGCCCGTGATGCCCTGTTTCCTTCAAAATTTGAATTTAAAAATTTGTTTTGTTTTCCAAAAACCGAGGCTAAAAATTTTGTACAATCGATTAATTTTAATCATTTGATCAAAGATTACAACCTGGCTCTGATACCACTATTGGAACACGCGTTCTCTGATCACACGGATGTGATACCCGGAGCAGCGGAATTTTAAAAATTTTATTTTTCGATATGGAACGATTCCATATCGTGGGTATCAAATCCAAACGATTAAAATCTTGCAAGTAAAAATATAAATTCACAATTAAATATTTTTACCTCTTTATGCTAAGGCTTGATTATAAACTCCAACAGAATTTAATCTGTTCTTCTTGTAAATCCCGGGAACCGATGACTTGCTCGATCAATCTCCGGAATTAGGTCCACGAACAAAAAAACTAAAACCTTCTGATTGATTGCACTAGAAATCAATCAGATGTTTATCGAAGAGAATAAACAGATTTGATATGTCAATTCAAAATGTAATTTTTCACAAAAATCACAGCCTGAATTATCTCAAAAAGGAGAAGAGAATTTCGAAAATTCCCTTAGAATATTATAAGTGATTTTCGAAAATTTCAAGGATGGAATACATCTAATTTTCGAACACTACACCTATATTTATAGATAATTTCTAGACTAGATTAAGTTATAATTATATTAGGACTCTAACTCCTTAGGGCCCATAATCCATAACTTAAGCCCAACAAGCCAAGCCTGTTATTATAGAAATTAGTATAAAATTCATCATGACTCCGATTGATAAACTGATTTCACCAATGTGCACAGAAACCATTTCTGCATCTTTTAAAGTCAAGATAATTTTTTCTGAATCCGAATTCAGTGATTTCCAAAAATGCCCATCCATATGTCATTTTAGGAAATTCCACTCCCTTTAGTTAAGAAGTCTAACTTCTCTTTCATTAAATTTAACTCTTTAAATTTAACTATCTCAACGGGGTTTAGTAATCCATTACTTGTGTGACCCTCAATGGTTCAGGGATACAGCTAGCCGTGGGCTCACAACTCCTTGTGACTCGGAACACCAATTTCTGACTTACCCATCGAATCATGGTAAGAGAGCCTAGCAACATCGCCCCATGATTCCCTAGGTATCACTGATAGTGCCTGCAAGAACCAGTAGATTTTGGTTAGCGTACAGTACAGTCCCTTCATCCATATATCCCGATCGAATCAACAACCATTGGTACATCGAGAGTCGTTCGAGATTCGATAACTATGCAACGCATCTTGAAGATCAAATAGTGACATCACATGTGCTACTAGGAAACCAAGTAACCTAAATCACATCGAGTACTCTGGCCAGAGATTTGTCACACTAATATCTCCTCAGATCGCATAGGATATCCACACTCGCAAGCGTGTGGTGAATCCTTGACAACAAAGCATCGACTCCTATATGTGTCGTTACTATACCCAATACCGACACCTGATGACCCCATAGAGCTGGTAAACGCGTCAAAGTACAGTACTAGCATATAGAGTCTCAATGATGTTTCAAGTAGTAAGGACTAATGGTGTACAACCAAAACCGCGGACTTATCCACTCAAATAATAATAACCACTTGGAAAGTCCGAATAGGGTAGTTCGATCATTCATCATATGAATATCCATTTGCATGCTTTGAACATCTCCATGTCCATTACCAATGAAACGTGATACTTGGCATCACAAATTCTAGTCTCAATCTCGAGTGATCCTTATCTTTATTAGCGGACGGCTCAATTGACTAGAAACTGTTTAGAATATACAGTGACTATAAGATGTGTTTCATAATAGTGATCTCTCTTTATTCACTATCTCATCTTACTTACACTATAGTATACTCAAGGTCTTTATCAAAACAATAATAGTATATCACAATATAACAATATGAAGAAAGACAAAGAAAATGCCATTAATGAATGTAAATCATATTAAACAAAGATTGTTTATACATAGAGTCATAAAAGCCCTTAGCCACAAGTTGGCTAACCGGGCACCCGCTCTTTCACCCCTGTCCCAAATGAAAAAAAATGAAAGCTTTTAAATGAGTTTAAAATGGGCTACAATAGAATTCTATAGCAATTTGAGTTAATCATTTTTCTAAAACGAGAACGAATACGAAGTAATTTCTATAGAGGCTCAATGTGTAGTCACGCAAGAGCGGACCTGGGCCCGGGGCGTTACATAATGGTATCAGAGACGGTCACCAACAGGAACCCCGGGAAATTAGTGCTATGCTGGACAAAGTGCTACGTAGAGTTTTCTTTGTGTGAGATTATGTTGAGGACACATCCTCAGCATCTTCTTAAACCTGGTCTATGCTGCATGTAAAGATTCACCCTCCTTTTGCTTGAAAGAAATAATATCTGAAAACAATTTCACCATCTTCGTGGGAGGAAAATACTTGTTCAGAAAAGTATGAACAAGTTGATCCCATGTAGTAATTGAACCAGCAGGCAGATCATCTAACCACTCAACAGCTTTGCCTTGTAGAGATAATGGGAATAACCGCAGTCTTACTGCATCAGAGGTTATCTCGTTAACTTTGAACGTGTCGCAGATCGACAGGAATCGCTCCAAATGAGCGTAGGGGTCTTCCACAGATGTGACCCCAAATCTTGCTTGCAATTGGATCAGCTGAATAGTAGAGGATTTCAGCTCAAAATTGTTCGCCTCAACAGCGAGGCGAACTATGCTAGATCCATAACCTTCAACTGGAGGCCTAATCAGATCCCAAACAGTACGGTTGTCCGCCATGTATTCTTCTGATTCAGATTATGCTTCAAGTCCTAGATTAAGATTCTTCCTTGCTTTCCGGATCTTGCTGAGCGTGCGTTCGATCTCCAAATCAAGTGGTAGAAGCTCCTTAGATCGAATGTTATGCATGCACAACAAGCTAGTACCTGAAAATCACAAAGAAAATAAGAAAATTCAGAATTTTAATAAAATAAAAGCAGTCTAAGCTCAAGAGAAATAAAAATTCTGATATCAAAAAAGTCCCCGGCAAAGGCGCCAAAAACTTGACCGCTAAAATCGGTATGATAAAAATCAACTGGAAAGCGTATCAGGTCAAGTTATAGATAGTGAATAAAATCAGATGTCGAACCCACATGAACTGTATAAATATGACTACCAGAATATAATTATTCCTACTTAATCTAGACGAAGCAAAAAGAGTGATTTTAGATTTTAACTAAAAAACTAAATTGCAATTAAATTTTAACTCAATAAAAATGCAACATAAAATTTTAGATTAAAATTCAAATTGGAAATAATTCGATCAAGGACACACGTAGGTACCAAACAATTCATGTAACAAGCAATCGATCTAAGACATCAGACTTAATCTTAATTCACGGGAATTTTCCTAATTTGATCAAAGGACTATTTCTAGAACAATCAAACCTATTCAAATATTGATGGATTAATCGTTCGTAATTCTAATCAAATTTGAATGCATGATGAACTGTGAAAATTCAGTAAACACCTAAACCGCACTTTGAAACCAAATTCTATTTCTAGTTGGTTTTACAACATGTTGAATATCTAAGTGATCAAAATCAAAACCTCCTCTGTCGAATTGGAATCAATTAACATGCAAACAAATAACTGGCCAGGAAATTCACAAGACAAATATAAATTCGATAATCAATAAAATAAAATAAAGCCTAAAAATTCTGGAATAAACCATCAAGTTTTCTACATAAATTTTCTGGCCCACTCACGTGGCCTTGATCAAAGAAAAACTACTACTCACTAATAAAAATAATTAATCAAACCAAGTCTAAAATCATAAACTAGAAAATACGAGAATAGAAGAAAAACTGAAGAAGTGTTCAAGCAGCCGCCTTCAGCCTTCGCGTGCAAAAATCAAAAGACAAAAAGTCCCTAAAAACTTCATAAAACTTCTATTTATAGGGTCCGTGCCAATTAGAATCCTGCTCAACCTAAAATTCTTGAACAAATCAAGCTCCCGAATACGCGCGCGCGCTTGGAATGGATCTCGCGCGCGCGCAGTTCAGTAAAATAGTGGCTCTGGTAACCTCGCGCGCGCGCGCGAGGAAGAAGCTCGCCCGCGCGCACCTTGAATTTTATGTTTCTGGAACTTAGTACGGCGCATGCGCGAGGAGTCTCGCGCGCGAGCGAGTCTTTATCAACGTTGGTTCCTAAAAGCTCCATTATCCTACAAAATTCAACCAGGAGAGTAGAATACATGCACATAAAATAAAATACCAACAAAACACACGAAAATAAAATAAATGCATGTGAAATAAATATAAAAATGATACAAAATAATGTATACACAACACACTTATCACTCCAGATCTAGTAAGTATGGGGGGTGTTTAGTTATCATGTTTTGTGTTCATTCTGTTTGCATTCATTTGGTTTAGTTTTTGTATTTTGTTCGTAATCATGCATATCATTTTGTTGCTCTTTGTGTTGCCGATGCGAGTCGAATGATGCATGTTAGTCAATGATGATTGAGTTGAAAAGGAAAATTTTTTTTTGGAATTTTTTTTTTCTTTTGATTGAACATAAAAAGCTGTTGGTTGTCTCGTGAATCATATTAAGCACGCATGTTAGACGAGTGTAGTGTAGCAATGTAATTGATGAAGTTCGTGTTTGTTTGACCATTGCACGACAATAGATGCTTGTTGATCATGATAGTGTTTTTGATTCTTGATATTTGTTGGACATTGCATGCATGATTTTGGGCGTACCTTTAAAATTTTTACTTTTGTTGTAAGCGTAAGTTATCTCCATCCGGGTTACGAGTGATAGATTGAAATCCTTATCCTTTGTTCTTGACTAAGTATGTGGACTCCATGTGGTTACCAAAATTTTGAAATTTTTAAAATTGCGATTCCATCCGGGCTTGGACA
Source organism: Henckelia pumila (assembly GCF_033568475.1). NCBI lineage: Eukaryota > Viridiplantae > Streptophyta > Magnoliopsida > Lamiales > Gesneriaceae > Henckelia > Henckelia pumila. The sequence continues at coordinate 57,409,912 of NC_133120.1, read as the reverse complement.
ATGATTGAAATAATCCTAATCATTGCTCCATAGCTAAGTTTGCAGGTTAAATGGGATTGTAGCTCTATTCGGGCTATAGACGAGGGGATTGAAATTCTAATCCTATCTTAGTTATAGCTAAGTCTGCGCGTAATTATTGGGGCATAAGAAAATTAATTGCAAAATCAAGAGGTATGTTTTAAATTTCAAGAAAGTGCATGTTTTTGTTTGGGATTGTTGAGATGACAGAGTGCTAGATTGAGATACTTGCATTGAATTGTCATAGGTTGCTAAACATTCTTAGGATTGATTCTTTTGAAGTTGCACGAAACTGGAATAACATGGCACACACACATGTTTGCGTTCAACTCACAGTGTATTGTAGAAAATCGAAAGTTGTTTTGGTTGTTGGAAAATTGAAGTAGAGCTCGTCTGAGGCTATCTTGAACATGATTCATTCATACTTGTGTTATTGCATTGTGTTTTTGCATGTCTTGCTCGAGGGCGAGCAAGGTTCAAGTATGGGGGTGTTGATAAGTGTGTTGTGTATACATTATTTTGTGTCATTTTTATATTTATTTTGCATGCATTTATTTTATTTTCGTGTGTTTTGTTGGTATTTTATTTTATGTGCATGTATTCTACTCTCCTGGTTGAATTTTGTATGATAATGGAGCTTTTAGGAACCAACGTTGTTAAAGACTCGCGCGCGCGCGAGAAGTGCGCCATACTAAGTTCCAGAAACATAAAAGTCAAGGCGCGAATGCTAGCTACTTCCTCGCGCGCGCGCGAGAGGTTACCCGAGCCACTGTTTTATTGAACTGCGTGCGCGCGAGATCCATTCCAAGCGCGCGCGCGTGTTCGGGAGCTTGATGTGTTCAAGAATTTTAGGTTGAGGAGGATTCTAATTGGCGCGGACCCTAAAAATACAAGTTTTATGATCTTTTTGGGGACTTTTTGTCTTTTGATTTTTGCACGCGAAGGCTGAAGGCGGCTGCTTGAACACTTCTTCAGTTTTTCTTCTATTCTCGTATTTTCTAGTTTATGATTTTAGACTTGGTTTGATTAATTATGTTTATTAGTGAGTAGTAGTTTTTCTTCGATCAAGGCCACGTGAGTGGCCAGATAATTTATGTAAAAAACTTGATGGTTTATTCCAGAATTTTCAGACTTTATTTTATTTTATTGATTATCGAATTTATATTTGTCTTGTGAATTTTCTGGCCAGTTATTTGCTTGCATGTTAATTGATTCCAATTCGACAGAGGAGGTTTCGATTTTGATCACTTCGATATTCAACATGTTGTAAAACCAACTAGAAATAGAATTTGGTTTCAATGTGCAGTTTAGGTGTTTACTGAATTTTCACAGTTCATCATGCATTCAAATTTGATTAGTATTACGAAAGATTAATCCGTCAATATTTGAATAGGTTTGATTGTTCTAGAAATAGTCCTTTGAACAAATTAGGAAAATTTTCGTGAATTAAGATTAAGTCTGATGTCTTAAATCGACTACTTGTTACATGAATTGTCTGGTACCTACATGTGTTCTTGATCGAATTATTTCCAATTTGAATTTTAATCTAAAATTTTCTGTTGCGTTTTTATTGAGTTAAAATTTAATTGCAATTTAGTTTTTTAGTTAAAATCTAAAATCACTCTTTTTGATTCGTCTAGATTAAGTAGGAATAATTATATTCTGGTAGATATATTTATACAGTCCTTGTGGGTTTGACATTTGATTTTATTCACTATCTATAACTTGACCTGGTACGCTTGCCAGTTAATTTTTATCATACCGATTTTAGCGGTCAATAACATTATTCGCATTATTTGTGTTGCGGGTGCTGAATGGAAGCTTGACAGTGATTATAAACCATCGAAGCTTCGAAAAACTGATTTGACTACGAACGCTAAGCGGTGGTATAATCTTATCTGTGCTCGACTGAAGCCCACTTATCACGATCATGAGGTCACCAGGGAAAGGGCTATTCTTGTTTATTGCATTGTTGTGGGAAAGGCTGTTGATTTGGGATAGATATGCCAGGAGACGATTCAGAATTCTATTGCTGGTCATTCAAGTTGGGTGCTTTGAAAGAGTGGGTGCCCGGTGAGCCAACTTGTGGCTAAGGGCTTTTATGACTCTATGTATAAACAATCTTTTGTTTAATATAATTTACACTTTTATAATGGCATTTACTTTATCTTTTATCATATTATTATGTTGTGACATACTATAAGATGTTTAGATGAAGACCTTGAATATACTATAGTGTATGTAAGATGTGGTAGCACATGGGGATGGCTATCATGAAACACATCTTAAAGTCACTGTATATTCTAAACAGTTCCTAGTCAATTGAGCCGTCCGTTAATAAGGATAAGGATCGCTCGAGATTGAGACTAGCGTTTGCGATGCCGAGTACTACGTTTCATTGGTATGAAACATAGAGATGTTCAAAGCATGCAAATGGATATTCATATGATGAATGATTGAACTACCCTATCCGAACTTTCCAAGTGGTTATCACTTATCGAGTGGATAAAGTTCGCGGTTTTGGTTGTACACCATTAGTCCTTACTACTTGAAACATCATTGAGACTCTATATGCGAGTACTTTACTTTGACTCGTTTACCGACTCTATTGGGGTCATCAGGTGTCGGGATTGGGTACAGTTACGACACATATAGGAGTCGATGCTTTGTTGTCAAGGATTCACCACATACTTGCGAGTGTGGATATCCTATGCAATCTGAGAAGATATTAGTGTGACGAATCTCTGGCCAGAGTACATGATGTGTTTTAGGTTACTTGGTTTCCTAGTAGCACATGCGATGTCACTATTTTATCTTCAAGATGTATTGCATAGTTATCGAATCTCGAACGACTCTCGATTTACCAATGGTTGTTGATTCGATCGGGATATATGGATGAAGGGACCGTACTGTACGCTAACCAAAATCTATTGGTTCTTGCAGGCACTATCAGTGATACCTAGGGAATCATGGGGAGATGTTGCTAGGCGCTCTTACCATGATTCGATGGGCAAGTCGGAAATTGTTGTTCCGAGTCACAAGGAGTTGTGAGCTCACGGCTAGCTGTATCCCTGATGTTGGAGAACGCGGCGATCAGATCAATTAGGATTGATACCCGGTGCAGCGGAAGTTTAAAAATTTTATATGGAACGATTCCATAATGGGTATCAACCTTACGATTAAATTGTGTGTGTAAAAATTAAATAACGATTATAAAATTTTTACCTCCAATCTCGAAGCGAGATTATGGACACCAACAGATTTCTCTGCTCTTGTTGTATATCCCTGGAACTGATGGACGAACTGTTCTTCAATCAGGTCCACGAATGGATAATTAATCCCTCTGATAGATTGCACTAGAAAATCTATCAGAAGTTTCTACGAAGAGAATTAACGAATTTGATCCGTTAAACCAGACTGTAATTCAAAATTCACAGACTGGATTTTACCGAGCAGAGGGGGAAGGGGGGCGGCCACTATTGAGAGAAAATAACTAGGTTTTCAAAAATTTGTGACCTGTTGTGTATAATTTCTGTACTGCAATAACTTATTTATAATGTAGGCCGCTAACAGCTTAGGGCCCATTAGTCATAAGTTCAAGCCCGATAAGCAAAGCCCGCATGTTCAGAAATTAATATAAAATTCATCATGACTCCGATTGATAAACCGATTTCACCAATGTGCACAGAAACCATTTCTGCACCTTTTAAAGTCAAGATAAATTTTTCTGAATCCTAATTCAGTGATTTCCAAAAATGCCCATCCCTATGTCATTTTAGGAAATCTTACTCATCTACTCTTAATTAAGAAGTCCAACTTCTTTGTTCATTAAATTTAACTCTTTAAATTTAACTATCTCAACGGGGATTAAAAATCCATTACTCTGTGTGACCCTCAATGGTTCAGGGATACAGCTAGCCGTGGGCTCACAACTCCTTGTGACTCGGAACAACAATTTCCGACTTGCCCATCGAATCATGGTAAGAGCGCCTAGCAACATCGCCCCATGATTCCCTAGGTATCACTGATAGTGCCTGCAAGAACCAATAGATTTTGGTTAGCGTACAGTACGGTCCCTTCATCCATATATCCCGATCGAATCAACAACCATTGGTATATCGAGAGTCGTTCGAGATTCGATAACTATGCAATACATCTTGAAGATCAAATAGTGACATCGCATGTGTTACTAAGAAACCATTTCTTAAAACACATCATGTACTCTGGCCAGAGATTCGTCACACTAATATCTCCTCAGATCGCATAGGATATCCACACTCGCAAGTATGTGGTGAATCCTTGACAACAAAGCATCGACTCCTATATGTGTTGTAATTGTACCCAATCCCGACACCTGATGACCCTAATAGAGTCGGTAAACGAGTCAAAGCACAGTACTAGCATATAGAGTCTCAATGATGTTTCAAGTAGTAAGGACTAATGGTGTAAAACCAAAACCGCGGACTTTATCCACTCGATAAGTGATAACCACTTGGAAAGTCCGGATAGGGTAGTTCGATCATTCATCGTATGAATATCCATTTGCATGCTTCGAACATCTCTATGTTCCTTACCAATGAAACGTGGTACTCTGCATTGCAAATGCTAGTCTCAAACTCGAGCGATCCTTATCCTTATTATCGGACGGCTCAATCGACTAGGAACAGTTTAGAATATACAGTGACTATAAGATGTGTTTCATGATAGACATCCCCATGTTCTACCACATCTTACATACACTATAGTATATTCAAGGTCTTTATCAAAACAACAATAGTATATCACAATATAACAATATGGAGAAAGATAAAGTCATTGCCATTAATAAAAGTGTAAATTATATTAAACAAAAGATTGTTTATACAAAGAGTCATCAAAGCCCTTAGCCACAAGTTGGCTCACCGGGCACCCACTCTTTCACCTGAACCATTGAGGGTCATACAAGTAATGGATTTCTAATCCCCGTTGAGATAATTAAATTTAAAGAGTTAAATTTAGTGAATAAAGAAGTGGGACTTCTTATTTAAAAGTAGAGGGAGTAAGATTTCCTAAAATGACATAGTGATGAACATTTTTGGAAACCACTGAATTCGGATTCAGAAAATTTATCTTGACTTTAAAAGATGCAGAAATGGTTTCTGTGCACATTGGTGGAATTGGTTTATCAATCTAAGTCACGATGAATTTTATATTAATTTCTGAACATGAGGGCTTTGCTTTTCAGGCTTGAACTTATGACTAATGGGCCCTAAGCTGTTAGCAGCCCATATTATAAATAAGTTATTGCAGTACAGAAATTAAACAACAGAGGTCACAAAATTTTCGAAAACCCTAGTTGTTCTCTCTAGGTGTGGCCGCCCCCTCTCCTCTCTCTGTTCGAAAATTCCAGCCTGTGAATTTCGAATTTGCAGTCTGGTTTAACAGATAAAATCTGTTATTTCTCTTCGTAGAAACTTCTGATAGACTTTCTAGTGCAGTCTATCAGAGGGATTAAATTTCTGTTCGTGGACCTGATTGAAGAATTGTTCGTTCATCAGTTCCTGGGATATACAACAAGAGCAGTTTAATCTGTTGGTGTCCATAATCTCGCTTCGAGATTTTAAGGTAAAATTTATATTGTTTAAATTTTATAATATCAATTTTAATCGTAGGAATTTGGTACCCATATCGAGATTTTAAGGTAAAATTTATATTGTTTAAATTTTATAATATCAATTTTAATCGTAGGAATTTGGTACCCATATGGAATCGTTCCATATAAAATTTTAAAACTTCCGCTGCATCGGGTATTACTTTCTTTTTCAATCCGGAGAACGACCGTGTTCCAACAGTGGTATCAGAGCCAGGTTGCTCTCGGATCATACGATTAAAATTTTATCAAAATTGTACCATGTCTCAATTTTCAAATAATAAATAAAAAAAAAAATTTTGGGGTGGGGCTGCCGGCCGGCCGGCGCGCAGCAAAGGCTGCGCGCCGCTGGGCTAGGGCAACAGTTGCCCTAGCCCATCATCCAGCTGGGCCGCGTAAGGCGGCCCAGCAGCCTGGCGGCTGGGCCAGGGCAAATGTTGCCCTAGACTAGCGCGCAACTGGGCCGCAGGTGGCGGCCCAGTGGCCCAGCAGCTGGGCTAGGGCAAATGTTGCCCTAGCCCAACGCGCAACTGGGCCGCAGGTGGCGGCCCAGTAGCCCAGCAGCTGGGCTAGGGCAACTGTTGCCCTAGCCCAGCGCTCGGCTGGGCCGAAATCTAGGCTGGGCTATGGCCCAGCCTAGCAGGGCAGGGCGGGCTGCCCGGGATTGTCCCGGGCAGCCCCAAAAATTAAATTTAAATTTTTTTATTATTTTATAATTTTAGAAATTATAAATTTTAGATTGTTACGCCTTAAACGCATACAAATCTCGTGTTATGAGATTAATGTTTTTAATGCATTAACAAATCTCATATTATTATGTTTTGATGATTACAAAATTCGGTTAATTGTTACTAACCATTTAAAGTGAGACTTTGCAGATTAGATCATATTAACAATCAAATTCTTGGAAGTTACTTTGAAGTTGTAAAAGAAATGGACAAGGACAAGCCAATATTATAAAGCAGAAACTTGCAAAATTCACCGGGCACTTTCCGGTCATCCAAATCAGATCTCCAACAATGAAAATCAATATCAGGATGTTCTCAAGCTTCTCTCCAAATTTCATAGCAATCCAACGGCTGGATATGGAGATATGAGTTTTTTTAACAAAGCTGCACAGTACTTACTTCTGCAAGGAATGAACTATGAAGACTCAACTTCAGAAAATAACTGGGAATGCTTCGGTTATTAAAATCCGATCTTCACCGATCACATGGATTTCTATGATGTTTTAAAGTTTGTATCCAAATTTCAAATCAATCCAACGGCTGGATATGGATTTATGAGTTTTGCAAATAAGTTGAACAGTAGCTATTTCTGCAAGGAGCTAACTGCTGAAGTATCGGATTCAGAAGACTACTGGAATCGATGGAGGCATCCAAATCCAATCTCCACCAATCACGATCAATATCAGGATGTTACAAAGATTGTGTGTTAATTTCAGGCCAATCCAACGGATGGATTGTGATATTAGAATTTTTTAAAAGTAATGCTCAGAACAAAAGCGAGAACGTGATTTTGCGACTTTCGAGATTTACTGGAAATGTTTGACTCGTTAGAATCACATCTCCACCGTTCATATTGAAGAGCCAGATGTTTTAAAGCTTTAGTTTAAATTTCAGATCAATCCAACGGTTAGATTGGAAGATATGATTTTTCCACAAAAGCTGCTCAGTGCTGGAAAAAGAAGGCAGCGGCGCCTACACTTTGTCTCTACTCCTTGGCTTCCCAATAAACGCTCCAAGCACACAAATTCAAATTCAAATCTTTGCCAACTATAAATAGAGGCTTGCCAAGACCATTTAGAGACATCCCAACTCATCTCTTCTCTCCTTTGCAAGCAATTTCTCACTATCAAAGTGTTTGTGTGATATATTTGAGAGTGTTTGTAAAAATAGTTTGTGAGTTGGTTGTGCTATTGTTGTAAACACTTGAGTGTGAAGCCAAGTGTGTTGTGCTATCGTTGTAAGCACTTGAGTGTGAAGCCAAGTGTTGTGTTGAGGCTATCCTTGGAGCCCTTAAGGCCAAGAGTGTTGAGTTGTATCGGCGCGGTGATCGTGTCAAGTTGTAAGGCTATCCTTGGAGCCATCAAGGCCAAGACGTTCGAAGTGCTAGTGGATCCTTGGTTAATCGACTTAACCAAGAAGGGGAGACGTAGACGATTTATCGTCGAACTTCCATAAACATCTCTTATCCCTTTTACTGCTTTATTTACATTACGTATTTATTTACCGCACTTATTTATTTGATTGCTTAAGTCTTCCGCTTGCGTACTTGCATAATCACTTTAAATTGCTAAAGTTGCCAATAGAACCTAAATCCCCCCCCATTAGGTTCTAACAAGTGGTATCAGAGCCATTTGAAAATACTTTTCAAATCCTTTTTATGGCAAACCTAGCGAGTGATTATGCTCAAGGGCAATCTACTAATCGTCCTCCTCTTTTTAATGGCATAAACTACGGGTATTGGAAAAATCGTATGTCCCTATATATCCAATCCGTAGACTATGACCTATGGAAAGTGACGGTGAAAGGTCCCTATACACCTATGAAAATAGTTGATGGGGTTGAAATTCCTAAGGGAATGGATGACTTTTCAAAAGAGGACATGAAATTAATTTCGCAAAATGCTAAAGCTATGAATATCTTGCATTGTTCCTTAGATATGAACGAGTACAACCGGATATCGATGTGCTCATCTGCTAAAGAGATATGGGACAAGCTAGAGATATGTCACGAAGGCACCAACCAAGTGAAAGAAACAAAGATCGACTTACTCCAACTCAAATACGAAACATTTGAGATGGAATCCAACGAAGATGTTGACACCATGTTCCGAAGGCTTACTCAAATCATCAATGAGTTAGCACAATTGGGAGAACAATATCCTACCAAGCAAGTTTGGAGGAGAGCTCTTCGTGCCCTACCAAAAGAATGGGATGCAAAGAGAACCGCCATCATCGAATCCAACAAAGGGGACACTGCCGCCTATGATCTTGATCAACTACATGGGACCCTAAAAACCCATGAGTTAGAAGTGTCCACAAGAAAAGAATCAAAGAAAGAAGATGTCAAGCACAAAGGGATAGCCTTGACTACACAAGTCGAAGAAGATGACGATGATGACATGGCTCTCTTCGCAAGAAAATTCAAGAAATTCATGCGAGGAAACAAATTCAAAAAGGACAAGAAACCTGAGAAAGAAGTGACCTGCTACAACTGTCAACAACAAGGTCACTACGCCAATAAATGCCCACTCAAGAAGAAAGTGGACAAAGGAAAGAAGAAAGCCCTACTAGCTACCTGGAGTAATAGCGACGACGACGACGAGGAAGCAAACTTCTGCTTAATGGCTAAAAGTGATGACATCGTCTCTGACGACGATGACGAGGTACCTACTTACGATGAACTCTTACATGCTTATAAAGATATGTTTGATATGGTTAAGGTTCTTAGAAAAGAGAATAGAAATCTTAAAAAGGAATTAGAAACTAAGGAGCATGATAACCTTAGACTTAAGGATGACTTAGATCACTTAGAAAAATCTTTCGATAAATTCAATGTGAGTAGCAATAAATTGAACAACCTACTTAGCATGCAGAAATGTAGCTTTGATAAGGGAGGAATAGGCTATGGTAAAAAGTCTATAGACTTTGCTAGTCTAATAGCTAAAGCTAAAATGAGATCAACCCCTACTTGTTCTTATTGTTGCAAATCTGGTCATGTTAGACATAAATGCAGATCATTGAAATATCAATATGTTCAAAAGAGCTATATGAAATGGAGGCCTAAGAGTACTTAACAACTCATTAGTCGGCATTATGAGATCAAAATCTAAGGGAGTTCAATATAGACCGGCTTAAAAATGCCTTGACTTGCGGCTGGTCTCCCTGTTGAACGTTGCTCTGTCCAAGGAAATAGGTTTTTAAAGTGGCCATATGCCCTACCTACTACTGGGAGCACTCTTGGAAAGTGGCGATGATGTTGCTATGAGAGACTGAACTCTTAGAAGTCTATTTTGTATCTCTTTTTTCTAACATTGTGGACCCAAAAGAACTAAAGGGTACCAAAATCAATTATTTTCAGGGAAACAAGAAAAATGCTCTCCCTAGCATATGGTATCTAGACAGTGGATGTTCTAGACATATGACGGGGAACAAGGATCTTCTTCAATCAATCAAACCAAAGGAGAAGGGGACTGTCACCTTTGGAGACAACAGCAAAGGAGTAATTGAAGGCATCGGCTCAATAGGTATATCTAATTCTTGTCTAATTGATGATGTACTCCTAGTGAAAGGACTTAAGCATAATCTACTAAGCATAAGTCAATTGTGCGATAGAGGTTATGAAGTCAAATTCACTCCCCAACACTGCACTGTATCATTTATTAGTGACAAATCCATAAATTTCAAAGGATATAGAAGTGAGAACGTTTACAAGGTCTCTTTAAATAATTTATCTTTATCAAATATAAAAAGCCTTGTATCCGTGAATGTTGATGACAACATTCTTTGGCATAGACGATTGGGTCATGTTGGTCCTAGTACCATCGAAAAACTTTTAAAACTTGACTTAGTCGTTGGTATGCCAAAACTTGATTTGAAACTTGATTCTGTTTGTGATGCGTGTCAATTTGGCAAACATACAAGGGAATCTTTTAAAAGCAAAAATTTTGTATCCACTTCTATGCCCCTTGAACTTCTCCACCTAGATCTATGTGGTCCCTCGAGGAACGCTAGTTTAGGAGGAAAGCTTTATGCGTTTGTCATTGTAGATGATTTTTCACGTTACACGTGGACATTGTTTTTAGCTCACAAAAATGATGCCTTTGAGTATTTTAAAACTTTTGCTAAACGAGTTGAGAATGAGAAAAATCTTTCAATAAAACAGATCCGTAGTGACCACGGAACTGAATTTCAAAATGAGAATTTTTCAAACTTTTGTATAGAAAAAGGCATCGGTCACAATTTTTCTTGTCCTAGGACTCCTCAACAAAACGGGGTCGTTGAGAGGAAAAATAGGACACTAGTAGAGATTGCAAGGACCATGTTATGTGAGCATTCTCTACCAAAATATTTTTGGGCTGAAGCAATGAACACTGCCTGTTACATCATCAATCGCGTATCAATAAGGCCAATTCTCAAGAAAACTCCATACGAGTTATGGAGGGTGAGAAAGCCTAACATTTCATTCTTTCGGGCTTTTGGTTCTAAGTGCTTCATTCACAACAATGGTAAGGACAACCTTGGCAAATTTGATGCCAAATCCGATAAAGGTATTTTTCTTGGGTATTCTACTACAAGTAAGGCTTATAGAGTATTCAATAAGCGCACCTTACTTGTTGAAGAATCAATGCATGTTATATTTGATGAATCTTTGTTAAATATTTCTCGCACTAACAATGATGATATAGAAATACTTGAAGAAGAGATGGTTTCCTCAAGCTTAAATGATATAGATGCTACAGTTGAGGAAACACCACTTCCTAAGGAATGGACACATCACAAAGATCATCCTAAAGATCTGATAATTGGAAGTCCATCAAAGGGAGTATCTACTCGCTCTTCTCTCAATAATATTTGTAATCATCTTGCTTTTGTTTCTCATGTTGAGCCAAAATGTGTTGATGATGCTTTACTTGATGATTCATGGATTATTGCTATGCAAGATGAGTTAAATGAATTTAAACGCAATAATGTTTGGGATCTTGTTTCTAGGCCGCATGATAGACCTGTGATAGGTACTAAATGGGTGTTTAGAAATAAACTTGATGAGCATGGCACCATCACTAGAAACAAGGCTAGGCTCGTAGCTAAAGGATATAGTCAAGAAGAAGGCATTGATTATGATGAGACTTATGCTCCTGTTGCCCGTCTTGAATCCATTCGTATGTTACTTGCTTTTGCATGCTCTAGAAATTTTAAATTATTTCAGATGGATGTTAAAAGTGCTTTCTTGAATGGTGATTTGAAAGAAGAGGTCTATATTGAACAACCTGATGGCTTTGTTGATAATTTGTTATCTGATCACGTATATAGACTCAACAAAGCTTTGTATGGATTGAAACAAGCTCCTCGAGCTTGGTATGAAAAACTCTCTTCTTTCCTTATTACCAATGGCTTTACTAGAGGAATTGTTGATATTACTTTGTTTACCAAACATGACAAAGATGATTTATTAATTGTGCAAATTTATGTTGATGACATAATTTTTGGTTCTACTAATGAAACTCTTTGTCAAGAATTCTCTAAGTTGATGCAGGAACACTTCGAGATGAGTATGATGGGGGAACTTAACTATTTCCTCGGATTACAAATCAAACAGTGCAAGGATGGGTTCTTTGTGAACCAAAGCAAATACATCAAGGAGATTCTAAAGAAGTTTGGAATGGAGAACACAAAATCATCATCCACACCGATGAGCACAGCAATCAGACTCGACAAGGATGAAAATGGTAAAACTGTAGATCAATCTTCCTTTCGTAGTATGATTGGCTCCTTATTATATGCTACTGCTAGTAGACCGGACATTATGTTTAGTGTTTGCTTGTGTGCACGATTTCAATCATGTCCAAAGGAATCACATTTGTTCGCCTTAAAACGCATTTTCAAATATCTTTCAAATACTCCAAATCTCGGCTTGTGGTATTCGAAAAATTCTTTCTTTGATTTAAAAGCTTATTGCGATGCCGACTTTGGTGGATATAAGGTGGACCGGAAAAGCACTAGTGGAACCTGTTTTTTTTTAGGAAACTGTTTGGTTTCTTGGTTTTCCAAAAAGCAAAACTGTGTTGCGTTATCAACGACCGAAGCCAAATATATGGCTGCCGGTAAATGTTGTGCGCAAATTCTTTGGATGAAGCATCAATTGCTCGACTATGGCGTCTCTTTTTCAAAAATCCCTATTTTCTGTGACAACACTAGCGCCATATGTCTTACAAAGAATCCGATTCAACATTCGCGCACCAAACATATTGACATTCGTCATCATTTTATTCGTGACCACATCGAACGAAATGAAGTTGAACTTCAATATGTTGACACTAAAAATCAAATTGCCGATATTTTTACAAAACCACTAGATGAAAATACTTTTATTCGTTTGCATGGTGAACTTGGCATGATTGAGTTGTAATCACTTGTGGACATAAATAAATTTAATGTCATATTAAGGGGGAGCTTAATATAAAATTTGAGCAACATAATTTTGGATAATACAAATTAATTGTATTTATTCAAAGTTATAAAGCTCACATTTTATGTGAAATTTATGTGTTACTTTTTAGAAATCATATTTAATTATCATGTTTTGCATTTATTTTTCCAGTCTTTTTGATTATCACAAAAAGGGGGAGAATTAGTTTGGTTAAATACTTTAACTAAGGGGGAGAGTTAGTTTGCTTAAATGCATAGAGAATAAAAAAATTGGTTATTTGATAAACAAACTCTTCTTAACTAATTGTTTAATTTAGGAGGAGTTTTATTCATGCAATTATATTGTGCAAATTTAAATTATTTATTTAATATTGTACATTTATTTCTCCTATTTAACCAAGTTTTGTGATCATCAAAAGGGGGAGATTGTTACGCCTTAAACGCATACAAATCTCGTGTTATGAGATTAATGTTTTTAATGCATTAACAAATCTCATATTATTATGTTTTGATGATTACAAAACTCGGTTAATTGTTACTAACCATTTAAAGTGAGACTTTGCAGATTAGATCATATTAACAATCAAATTCTTGGAAGTTACTTTGAAGTTGTAAAAGAAATGGACAAGGACAAGCCAATATTATAAAGCAGAAACTTGCAAAATTCACCGTGCACTTTCCGGTCATCCAAATCAGATCTCCAACAATGAAAATCAAGATCAGGATGTTCTCAAGCTTCTCTCCAAATTTCATAGCAATCCAACGGCTGGATATGGAGATATGAGTTTTTTAACAAAGCTGCACAGTACTTACTTCTGTAAGGAATGAACTATGAAGACTCAACTTCAGAAAATAACTGGGAATGATTCGGTTATTAAAATCCGATCTTCACCGATCACATGGATTTCTATGATGTTTTAAAGTTTGTATCCAAATTTCAAATCAATCCAACGGCTGGATATGGATTTATGAGTTTTGCAAATATGTTGAACAGTAGCTATTTCTGCAAGGAGCTAACTGCTGAAGTATCGGATTCAGAAGACTACTGGAATCGATGGAGGCATCCAAATCCAATCTCCACCAATCACGATCAATATCAGGATGTTACAAAGATTGTGTGTTAATTTCAGGCCAATCCAACGGATGGATTGTGAGATTCGAATTTTTGAAAAGTAATGCTCAGAACAAAAGCGAGAACGTGATTTTGCGACTTTCGAGATTTACTGGAAATGTTTGACTCGTTAGAATCAAATCTCCACCGTTCATATGGAAGATCCAGATGTTTTAAAGCTTCATTTTAAATTTCAGATCAATCCAACGGTTAGATTGGAAGATATGATTTTTCCACAGAAGCTGCTCAGTGCTGGAAAAAGAAGGCAGCGGCGCCTACACTTTGTCTCTACTCCTTGGCTTCCCAATAAACGCTCCAAGCACACAAATTCAAATTCAAATCTTTGCCAACTATAAATAGAGGCTTGCCAAGACCATTTAGAGACATCCCAACTCATCTCTTCTCTCCTTTGCAAGCAATTTCTCACTATCAAAGTGTTTGTGTGATATATTTGAGAGTGTTTGTAAAAATAGTTTGTGAGTTGGTTGTGCTATTGTTGTAAACACTTGAGTGTGAAGCCAAGTGTGTTGTGCTATCGTTGTAAGCACTTGAGTGTGAAGCCAAGTGTTGTGTTGAGGCTATCCTTGGAGCCCTTAAGGCCAAGAGTGTTGAGTTGTATCGGCGCGGTGATCGTGTCAAGTTGTAAGGCTATCCTTGGAGCCATCAAGGCCAAGACGTTCGAAGTGCTAGTGGATCCTTGGTTAATCGACTTAACCAAGAAGGGGAGACGTAGACGATTTATCGTCGAACTTCCATAAACATCTCTTATCCCTTTTACAGCTTTATTTACATTACGTATTTATTTACCGCACTTATTTATTTGATTGCTTAAGTCTTCCGCTTGCGTACTTGCATAATCACTTTAAATTGCTAAAGTTGCCAATAGAACCTAAATCCCCCCCCCATTAGGTTCTAACATAGACCAATTGAAAATTGTTTGGATTAGTCCATGAGGCAATGGGTCAAAATTGTTTGAGCCCAAAATTTTAAGAAAATTAATTTTTGGATAAATTTTGAATTTTGGAAATTTATAAATTTAATTCAATAAATTAAATCTTTAATTAATAATTTTGGTACAATTGATAATAAAATATGATTTTATGTGTAAAATTGGATTTTATATTTAAAATATGATTTTATGGATAAACTAGATAAAATATGATTTTGTATATAAAATAAGATTTTATATGTGAAATATGATTTTATCTATTTAAATTTATTGCCACTGCATGTTATCCACTTAAATTAATTTGGAATTAAATATTATTGGATAAGGATGATCGATTGCCATGACCAATATTATAGGTGTATGTTAGGTTGTTTACATTTGGTTTTATTATTGATTGTTGGGTTTTATTAATGGGCCTGGTTATGGCCCAAATTTGATTTTATCATTTGTAATAAAAGTGGGCCTGGTTTATGGCCCGTTCCCACCCCTATAATGTATCCCTTTATTTGTCATATTAATTTATTGTAAATTCACTAGAAATAGTGGGAGATTTTGAAGATGGAGGTGGGACCAGCAAGCAATGATAAAGACTGAAGAAATGTAAATTGGAAGCACAATGTAATAGGAATGCATTGCATACTTGCATATCACCTAGGATTGGACATAGACTCGTGATTGGCAACCAAGGGTCGATTAGTAATGGAATCGATCATCCTAAAATATAATATATGATATTATCGTTGTATGCATGTTTAGACTAAATTGTATGAATCCCGCAAGCATACAAATTTTAAATGATGAGACAAATTTTCAAAATTAAAATCCCTCATTTTAAATATGATTTAAAATTGATATCAAGATAAATAAAGGAAATTTAAATATTGTTTAAATGTTCCTACCTTCCATCAACGATCAATGTATGAGATGCTAGCCGCGGATACGGTCCGGCTCATATTATTGGGGGGGCCTGTTCGTCGAAAAGCTGTACATTGGATCGACACATGTTGTAAGTTGGATGGAACTCCCATGGGATTGGCTCATATTATTGGGTATCCACATGGCGACCGTCCATCACAACTTAATATTGATGGGTCATCTTGACATGTCACAATAAACGACGTCATATTATTCGGCCCTTATTGGACATGAGATAAAAACCATGGAGGTTGCTTTGGAAGCAATTGGGCTCTCCCTTTTGAAAATTATGGTTGGCTGATATTATTCGGGACTATAGTTTGTCAATTGGACTCCATGTTCCCACTAAAGAAAATGTTTCTCGTTTTCACTAGAGGGTAGTAAAATCGTTAAAATAGTGGGAGTGAGATTCATAAAATAAATTTCGCCTATTTTATGTCTTAGTAAATTAATTAAACAATCACTGATTATTGTCTGTTTCTTTTCAGTATTTCATTAAGATGAATTCGCGCAATCCACTATTCTCTATTCTCGAACAAAACAAACTGACTGGCGCAAACTATACGGAATGGTTCCGTAAGTTGAAGATTGTCTTGACCTCGGAGAAGATGTTCTACGTGTTAGAAAAATCTCCTCCGAAGGAAGCACCAGCTGATATAAGTCCGGAAGAGTTGGCCAAACTTGATAAATGGTGGGACCATGATATCAAGGCCAAATGCTATATGCAAGCTTCGATGTCTGATGAACTCCAAAGGCGATTTGAGGATACCGTGAATGCTGCTGACATTCACGTACAACTCAAGGAACTTTTTGGGGCTCAATCGAGAGCTGAAAGGTTCGCTACTGTAAAAGAGTTAATGACGTGTCGCATGCGTGAAGGGACTTCGGTCCGTGATCATGGGGTACGCTTGATTTGGCTCATTCAGAAGTTGGTAACACTTGAATTGGTATTGGAGCATGAACTCAATGTGGACTTATTACTTCTCTCTCTTCCTTCATCGTTTGACGGTTTTGTGGTGAATTTCAATATGAACACGATAGAGGCCTCCCTTGAAGAGATGGTCAATATTCTTGTAACTTATGAAGCCACTTTAAAGAAGGATAAACCGGTTCTCTTGGTGGGCTCCTCTTCTTCTACTAAGAAGGGGCCAAGTACAAAGGGTAAGAAACGTTCTGCCCCATCCAAGAAAACCGGACCCGAGAAGAAGAACAAGACAAAGGCTTCAAACATGGAAAAGTCCTAGGATGTTTGTCATCACTGCAAGAAACCCGGTCATTAGAAACGTAACTGCAAGGAATATCTAGAGCAGTTGCGAACTGCGAAGGGTATGTTTTATATTGAAATAAATGTTTCACTTAATACTACTTCTTGGGTATTGGATACCGGATGTGGATCTCACATTTGCAATGATTTGCAGGTGATGACAAGAAGTCGCAAGCTTAGAATGGGTGAGACCCAGCTGAGGCTCGGAAATGGTTCTAGAGTTGAAGCCAAAGCTGTGGGAGACGTTTATTTAATTTTGCAGAACGATTTTACGTTACTTTTGAGAGATGTTTTATTTGTTCCAGACTTTATTAAAAACATTATTTCTGTTTCTATGCTTGATAGAGATGGTTTTTCTTGCAATTTTGTGAATGAGATTTGCAATATTTACAAGAATGAATGTTTGATTGGAAATGGACAACTTGAAAACGATCTATATAACTTAAAATTAAAAGACGTTCCAATAAATTATGTTGATAAACTGGTCAACGAACAAAAGGAAAATCGATAGTCAAAACCCGGCAAACCTTTGGCATGCTAGGCTAGGTCATATTTCATCAAGGAGGATGAACAAGCTAGTGGGAGAGGGCATGTTTGATATGTCTGATATTAACTCTCTACCTACTTGTGAGTCCTGCCTGAAAGGAAAAATGACTAAATCTTCTTTCAAAGGAAAACCTGAGCGTAGTCAAAATCTATTGGATTTGATCCATACGGATGTTTGCGGACCTTTTAGTATTGGTACAAAATTTGGTCACACCTACTTCATTACCTTTACTGATGATTATTCTAGGTATGGGTACTTATATTTGATGAAATATAAGTCTGAATCATTTGAAAAGTTCAAAGAATTCAAGGCTGAAGTAGAAAACAAACTAGGTAAGAGGATTAAAGCACTTCGATCGGATCGAGGTGGAGAATACTTGAGTACCGAGTTTTTGAGCTATCTAAAAGAGAATGGGATTCTCTCTCAGTGGACTCCTCCTATGACACCTCAGCTTAATGGTGTTTCGGAGCGCCGCAATCGAACTTTGTTGGACATGGTTTGATCCATGATGAGCTTCACTGAGCTCCCACCTTCGTTTTGGGGCTATGCTCTTGAAACGGCGGTATTGTTGTTGAACAACTTTCAAACTAAAGCAGTGAACAAAACACCATACGAGTTATGGAATGGCAAATCTCCAAAGTATTCGTACTTGAGGATTTGGGGATGTCCTGCTTACGTGAAGCAGATAGTGGGAGATAAGTTGGATAGTCGATCCACCTTATGTTATTTTGTAGGGTATCCGAAGAATTCAATCGAATATTATTTCTATCATCCTACTGAAACAAAAGTGTTTGTTTCAAGGAATGCCACCTTCTTGGAGAAGGAGTTCTTATTGGATAAGAAAGGCAAGATGATGGAACTCGAAGAAATTCGAGAAGAACCCGAGATACAAAATAATGATCCTACACCTCAGGAACCATTGATTGACACGCCTATTACTAGAAGATCCGAGAGGACTTCTAGGCCTCCAATTAGATATGGTTTTCTTCTTGAAGGGGATCAAAGTGAACCCGACATTGGATGTGATCCAAGAAACTTCAAGGAAGCAATTTCTGATGCAGATTCGAATTTATGGCTTGAAGCTATGCAGTCGGAAATAGATTCGATGCATACAAACCAAGTTTGGACTTTAGTAGATCCTCCCGATGGAATTGTTCCAATAGGGTGTAAATGGATCTATAAGAGAAAAATTGGGCCTGATGGAAAGGTACTGACCTACAAGGCACGATTGGTGGCAAAAGGTTATACTCAAAGACAAGGAGTTGACTATGATGAAACTTTTTCACCAGTCGCAATGTTCAAGTCCATAAGAATTCTTATTGCCATAGCAGCATGGTATGACTATGAGATATGGCAAATGGATGTGAAGACTACATTTCTTAATGGAAACATTAAGGAAGAAATCTATATGATGCAGCCCGAGGGATTCACATCCATGGGAAGCGAGCATAAGGTATGCAAGCTTTAGAGATCGATCTATGGTCTCAAACAAGCATCAAGAAGTTGGAACCAGAAATTTGATGAAACAATAAAGGATTTTGGTTTCATCAAGAACCCGGAGGAACCGTGCGTGTACAAGAAAGTAGTTAAAGATGCTGTGACATTCTTAGTACTTTATGTTGATGACATCTTACTCATTGGGAATGATGTAGGGATGTTTCAGTCAACAAAGATATGGTTATCAGGTAGATTCTCGATGAAGGATTTGGGTGAGGCGTCCTATATTCTAGGGATACAGATCTATAAAGATAGATCTAAGAGAATGATAGGACTAACTCAAGCAACCTACATCGACACCATATTGAAAAGGTTTTCTATGGATGAGTCCAAGAGAGGGCATCTACCTATGTGTCATGGAGTTTCTCTATCCAAGTCTATGTGTCCCAAGACTGATGAAGAGATAGAGAAAATGACACACATACCATATGCGTCAGCCATAGGGAGTATCATGTATGAGATGATATCCACCAGACCGGATGTGGCATTTGCTCTGAGTGTCACGAGCAGATATCAAGCCAATCTCGGTCAAATGCATTGGAAAGCCGTGAAGGATATTCTTAAGTACTTGAGAAGAACTAAGAATGTATTCATGGTTTATGGAGGAAGAGAACTGAAATTGGAAGGCTATACCGACTCTAGCTTCCAAAGTGACGTGGATGACTCGAAGTCAACCTCTGGATTTGTGTTCATGCTCAATGGCGGTGTTGTCTCTTGGAAGAGTTCCAAGCAGGACACCACAGCGGATTCCACCACTGAGGCAGAATACATTGCGGCATCAGCTGCTGCTAAAGAGGCCGTTTGGATGAGGAATTTCGTCCAAGAGTTGGGCGTTATTCCTGAAGCTATTGGTCCAGTCTCGGTGTACTGTGACAACACGGGTGCCGTTGCTCAGGCAAAGGAACCAAGGTCTCATCAAAGATCCAAACACATACTGAGGAAATACCACATCATCCGGGAGATCGTGGAAAGAGGAGACATCACTGTCGAGAGAGTGGTCTCTGCAGACAATATTGCTGATCAACTTACTAAGCCCTTGCCAGGACCATTATTTGACAAACATCGCGAAGCAATGGGACTACGTAGTATGACTAGTTGGCTTTAGGGCAAGTGGGAGATTGAAAGAGTAGGTGCCCGGTGAGCCAACTTGTGGCTAAGGGCTTTTATGACTCTATGTATAAATAATCTTTTGTTTAATATAATTTACACTTTTATAATGGCATTTACTTTATTTTTTATCATATTATTATGTTGTGACATACTATAAGATGTTTAGATGAAGACCTTGAATATACTATAGTGTATGTAAGATATGGTAGCACATGGGGATGGATATCATGAAACACATCTTAAAGTCACTGTATATTCTAAACAGTTCCTAGTCAATTGAGCCGTCCGTTAATAAGGATAAGGATCGCTCGAGATTGAGACTAGCGTTTGCGATGCCGAGTACCACGTTTCATTGGTATGGAACATAGAGATGTTCAAAGCATGCAAATGGATATTCATATGATGAATGATTGAACTACCCTATCCGGACTTTCCAAGTGGTTATCACTTATCGAGTGGATAAAGTCCGCGGTTTTGGTTGTACACCATTAGTCCTTACTACTTGAAACATCGTTGAGACTCTATATGCTAGTACTTTACTTTGACTCATTTACCGACTCTATTGGGGTCATCAGGTGTCGGGATTGGGTACAGTTACGACACATATAGGATTCGATCCTTTGTTGTCAAGGATTCACCACATACTTGCGAGTGTGGATATCCTATGCAATCTGAGGAGATATTAGTGTGATGAATCTCTGGACATAGTACATGATGTGTTTTAGGTTACTTGGTTTCCTAGTAGCACATGCGATGTCACTATTTGATCTTCAAGATGTATTGCATAGTTATCGAATCTCGAACGACTCTCGATTTACCAATGGTTGTTGATTCGATCGGGATATATGGATGAAGGGACCGTACTGTATGCTAACCAAAATCTATTGGTTCTTGCAGGCACTATCAGTGATACCTAGGGAATCATGGGGCGATGTTGCTAGGCGCTCTTACCATGATTCGATGGGAAAGTCGGAAATTGTTGTTCCGAGTCACAAGGAGTTGTGAGCCCACGGCTAGCTTTATCCCTGAACCATTGAGGGTCACACAAGTAATGGATTTCTAATCCCCGTTGAGATAATTAAATTTAAAGAGTTAAATTTAGTGAATAAAGAAGTGGGACTTCTTATTTAAAAGTAGAGGGAGTAAGATAATCCTAAAATGACATAGTGATGGACATTTTTGGAAACCAATGAATTCGGATTCAGAAAATTTATCTTGACTTTAAAAGATGCAGAAATGGTTTCTGTGCACATTGGTGGAATTGGTTTATCAATCTGAGTCACGATGAATTTTATATTAATTTTTGAACATGCGGGCTTTGCTTGTCAGGCTTGAACTTATGACTAATGGGCCCTAAGCTGTTAGCAGCCCACATTATAAATAAGTTATTGCAGTACAGAAATTAAACAACAGAGGTCACAAAATTTTCGAAAACCCTAGTTGTTCTCTCTAGGTGTGGCCGCCCCCTCTCCTCTCTCTGTTCGAAAATTCCAGCCTGTGAATTTCGAATTTGCAGTCTGGTTTAACAGATCAAATCTGTTATTTCTCTTCGTAGAAAATTCTGATAGACTTTCTAGTGCAGTCTATCAGAGGGATTAAATTTCTGTTTGTGGACCTGATTGAAGAATTGTTCGTTCATCAGTTCCTAGGATATACAACAAGAGCAGTTTAATCTGTTGGTGTTCATAATCTCGCTTCAAGATTTTAAGGTAAAATTTATATTGTTTAAATTTTATATTATCAATTTTAATCGTAGGAATTTGATATCCATATGGAATCGTTCCATATAAAATTTTAAAACTTTCGCTGCACCGGGTATTACTTTTTTTTTCAATCCGAAGAACGATCGTGTTCCAACATGCTTGCCTTGCCATCTCTTATTACCGATTTGTGTGAAGCAGTGGGAGTTGAGTGGGGCCCTAATGAAGAACTTTTAAAGCCCACGGCTGTCATACCATGTGCTCCTTCCTCTCGGTTACCTTCCGAAACTGAGTTGCGAGAATGAGATTCAAGGAGAGCGTTCAATGTTAGAGCCGCAACCCGACGCGTCCCCGAAACACAACCTGTGGCTCCTCCATCTATGAACGCCCGTGTCACATCACTTGAAGAGGAACTCCGCTAGCACCGCCAAGATTTCAGGCACTTTCAGCAAATGACTGGTGTGTTCATGGACTACATGATGGGCTTTACAGATGCATTGAGCCACCAGTTTCCTCATGCGGCTAGTTCGGCTCACCCTTTTCCTCCATGCCCACAGTGGCCACCTATGTTTGGTCCTTCTGACCCTGCAAATGCTGCGGATGATGATGAAGCCGACGACCAATGATAGTCGTCGTTCAAGGTACATGTCCTTTATTCTTTATTGTTTATCATTGAGGACAATGAATGTACCTAGGTTTGGGGGGTCTTGAGTTTGATGACAAATTTGTTGTTGATGTTTTTCTGCCTTTACTTGTTTGTAGATTAGTTGTTTTCAAATTTTAGGATTTTTTTTGTGTTGTGTCAGTGGTTGGATGGCATTATTTGAAATGAACATTGTTGTTGTGTTGTGGAGTTGGGAAATTTTATGTGGATGTGAGTTGATTATTGCGTATAAGTTCAAGAAATCAAGAAAGAAATGGAAAATTGACCAATGATGAAAATATTTTTGCTTGGTATCTAAAAGCCATGATCGTTGACCTACCTACAAAATTTTTTGTACTAGTGAACCAATTAGATGAATGAATGCTTATATAATTAGTGATTTATGCTTGAATCTGAATTTTGAAACATACAAACATAAAAATTATTGTGGAATTATTTGGATATTTGGGCCTAATTTTTCTTGGATTAAATTTTTCCTAGTTTCCCTGTTGAGCTTTCACGAATAGATAAGTACATGAGGTACAAAATTTGAAATTTTTTGAAAATCATCGTTTACTATTGATGATTGTTATTTCTGCACTGATTAAAATTCATGTGATTTAATTGTGAATTGAGATTTTTCTAGAACTAGTTCGGACAACCCTCGACGCGAGATACGGGTAAACTGTGACTTAGGAATGATTTAGACAATTTTTTTGAAAATCGTTTGTGTCTTTCAAGGTACCCACTGATTTAATTGTCCCTAGTACCTTGTTTGAGCCTAATCGAAAAATGAATGACATGCGTGAAAACGTATGATAACCCCCAATCGGCATCGTTTCAAAGTCATACATTTACTACCAATGAATAGCCTAAACACTATTTTCTACCTTTAAGGAAATAATTTGAATGTTAGAATTTTATATGCTCGACTTTAAAACTATTTAAAACCACGATTTATGATATCTTGAAATTTGGGAAAAAAAAACCATTTTAATCTTGTAATTTTACTTGTTTTCTATTTTAGTTTTGTAACTATTTAAATTTTGGTATTACCCTGCTAAATTTTAATTTTTAGCTGTTTTGGTCGGATTTTTAAGGAAGTGTGCAATTTCAGCCGGAAATTTCTGACTACACTTTAAAATCCAATCGCATGGTAACGAATTTGGGGATTTAGTCCTATTTCTTGAGTTCATTATCCTGTTGTTTGAGTTTTTTTTAAAAGAATATTTTATAATTCGGTTTGATGTGGTAGAAGTTTAGGTATCATTTCACTAGGATTATTTCCTTCCAAAAGGAAAAATCCCGAAATATGTTTTCATGTCATCAGATTTTACAACTTAAAAATTTTGGTTAAATTGAATATTCTGGTAGCAATCCGATCAAAATATAAACACTAGCATATCAACGCCCAAGTTTGATTAGTTACGATAATAAAAAAAAACATGTAAATTTAAAGGATTAGAATGGATTTTTCTCAAATTTTAAACCATTTTTAAATTTGAAGTAAGATTGCGGATCATAGAGACAATTATGTGTATTAATATTTTTTTGGTGTGTGGACTGTGGTATTATTTATTTATTTATGGTGATAGGAGATGCCATTTGTTTTTGGTTGTCAACCGTTATCATATCATTTTCCATTTTTGACTTTCATCAACTTGCGTAAAAGTTGGAGTGATGTTATATTATATTTTTCCTAATTCAAATATTATATACACCCGTAATCATATAAAAGTCGCTAGAAACATTCAACGTGACCGAGTCCTGACCTCCTCACAATACATGGGCCTGTTTGGTACCTAGGATTAGGTGAGGACTAGCACATTAGTCAGCTGTTTGACTCGTTTTTATGCCAATTCATGATATCATCGGGCCCGTCATTATACACTGTGCATGTTGGAAAAACACGGAAAAAAAATCCCGTTTTGAAGAAGGTATTCCGAGTCCAAGTTTGTACAGTAGAAGTGACAATGAAATTTTTTCTCATTCTATCCTTTGCCTTACTTCATCGTCAGGATCTGCTTTCACCACAAAAATATTTTCTTTCGTTTACGATGTGCTGTCGTTGATGGTTATGTGGAGTGCTACCATTGTTGTTGTGAATTCAAAGTCCTACACAAAATTGCTCTTGAGCAATCTATTTCAAGCAAGTAAATCAATGTTTTTTTTTTTTTTTTTGTAAATTTGTATTAAGAAATTTTGACACCACCCATTATTGAAGAATAATGTGCTCGAAGAACCAGAAATTTGTTACCCAAGTACAAGAAAATTTTTGTTGCTCTGTAACAAATCAGTATGAGACTGTAATGAACAAAAGACAGAGCTCAAGACATGAATTTGTGAAGACATGTACACATCTGAAATCATAAAAATCGAGTCAGTAAAAGTTCTTTGTTTCCTCACCTTACTCATCGTTTATCTATTGCAGAAAATATTACTTTTCATTATATATATGAACTAAATTGACTCATCTCACGTATTAAAAGATCGTTACAGAGTGGTAATCCTTATGCATTCATCAACATAGTTCAATGTCTTTCAATTAGCAAGAAGATAACAAGAGATTTAATTGAATTTCGTTGCCCATGGTGGTTGTCCATGTGATCAAAACTCTATATATTTATATATATATATATATATATATAATTTTATAATAGTTGAGACCCCTATAGAAACTACTTTTTTTGATTTGATGTAAGGACACAAACTTTCTTATTCATTTTACCCCAATTAATTTTTCACTATGTCATTCCACTATGTCACTATCTGCAAGAGAGAGAAAAATGGTTTTCTCCTCTGTACGTGGTTGTGATTTTTCTTCAACTTTAATTCATTTTTTTAATAAATACATACCTATTTTTTTTTTCATTTGTAAGATCATCATGTATTAAAATATATATATAATTTTTTTCCTTTATATCAATTTTTTTTGTTACACACGCATCGCGTGTACCCACCTCTAGTATATATAATATACTAATGCATGAACCCTTAGAATAACCACCTTGATCAAATTAATAGATAACAAAAATGTCTCTCACTTCTTATAACTATCATCTTTCAAATTTATTTTTTAATTAAAAAATATAAAAAAATATTCATTACTTCTAGATAAAATATAAATTATTTATGCACGCGAATTTTCGCGTGCGTTAATATACTAATGCTTGAACTTCTTAAAATAACCACCTTGGTCAAATTAATGGATGAACAAAAATGTCACTCACTATTTATAACTACTAACTTTAAAATTTATTTTTCAACTTAAAAATATTAAAAAAAAATATTCATTATTTTTAGATAAAATATAAACTATTTATGCATGCGAAGTTTCGCGTACGTTGAT
Source organism: Henckelia pumila (assembly GCF_033568475.1). Classification (NCBI taxonomy): domain Eukaryota; kingdom Viridiplantae; phylum Streptophyta; class Magnoliopsida; order Lamiales; family Gesneriaceae; genus Henckelia; species Henckelia pumila. The sequence continues at coordinate 57,384,027 of NC_133120.1, read as the reverse complement.
TACTAGTATTAATAATACACGAGAACTTTAGGCTCCATTTGGTAAAAGTTATTATTAATCTATGTATGACTTATCATATCCAATCCCACGTTCTTCTCGTCATACTATTTATCCATCTAATAATTATTTATATAATTACATCAATCAAATCATTAGTTATTTATCGTACATCAATCAAATCATTGAATTTAAATTACTATATTACCCCTTATAAATAATATTATTCATATTTTATTTATTGTTAAAAAGAAAAAATGGTAATTTATCATTTTTATATAAAATTCAATCAATAAAATCAAATAAACTATAATCTATTAATCAAATCAAATGTTATATTCACTATCATTTTTTATTTATTTTTTATTACATTACATTATTTATCTATATATTATTTATCCTATTACTCAAACCAAACGAAGTCTTAAACTAATAGATTAGGTTATGATATAATTTTTTGTTTCCCTTAAATATCCTTGCTATTATCAAAATAAAAATGAATTTATTTTATTATTTTTTTACTAATAATCTATTTTCATTATTATCTTATATTTTTTCAATTTCAAAATTTAATTATATCATTTCAACTTCAAAATTTTATAAATTTCATTTTAAAATAAAAAAATATTTATTTCTTATTTTTTTATGGATCACATGCATCACATATGTCACGAATCATTACATATAAATATAAAAGATCATTACAGAGTGGTAATCTATCAATAAGTACGTGAATAATAATAAGACATTGAATTTGAATTTTGTTTTCGAATATATTTCCTAACTCTTTCATGAGCAAAGAGTTTAGGAAGTCCTACTACAAATATTTCCTTCCAGAAAGGAAAATCTTCATGAAAAAAAATATTTTGATAGAAATATTTCGTTATATCATCGAAAGCATGATGTTTGGATTTAATCATTAAAATTTCAGACGATTTTTCATGAAACTTTTGAGGTTCACCAAGAAAATTATGCCATCAAATGGCATAAATTAGTGTTGACAACGGTAGGTTAGATACTACCCCATGGGGTAGATGGCAATCAATGGTTGATTCAAATCATGTGGGTCCCACTGAATTATATGGGACCCACATAATTTGAACAAATAAAATACATACACTTGTCACATGGGGTAGGTTGAAATTTTCCGTCGACAACATCTAAGACAATTCAATCCTACTTGGACTAAACCGATATGAAGACATTTATTCTTCTTTTGGTGTTCTTAAATTTCTTATTTGGAAAATAATTTTGTCAAGTGATGGTAATATTTTGTTCAAATATTAATTGAATAGTTTTGTCTAAAGTCAAACCTACCAATTTCGCAATCAATTATATAACTTATTTTTGGAATTGACCAATTTTAATTTCTTGACAATTTAAAGTATCAACTTGATTTTGATTGTTTCCAATCTTTTCTATTTCATTTACTTGAAGTGGAGTGTTATTTGTACTCCAAAAAATGTTAATAACACTCCAACTCAATTATAAATGTTCTTACTTGACAAATTTACCCTTATTTATTTATTACCTTATATTACAAGATTTTGATTTGACCTAAATACATAAATGCTATATTTTTGTATGTTACCCATTTTTTTTATGGTATAGAATTTTTTCAAATATTATATATTATTCTTAAAATTTTAATAGTTCATAATTTAACTCAATTTTTTTTTTTTACGGTAACTCAAAATTTATTAGTAGTATAAAATATGTCAATTAATTAAGAGGGTGTTTGGGAGAGCTTAAAAGCTATTTCAAACAGCTTATAATGATGGAGATTTATGAAAATATTCAAGGATATTTTAGAGAGATAGAATATTAAAATAAGATCTTTTTGAAAAAAGTACCTCTCCCCTTACTTTTTTAAAATCAGCTTATAAACTGAAAACAGCTTATTTTGATAAGACAATCAGGCTGATACTTCCTTAGCATCGAAACATGGAATACATCATGAATACCAAATAAGTCTGGAGGCAATGCAAGTCGATAAGCTAGATCGACTATCTTCTCCAGAATCTCATACGGTCCAATAAAACGCGGTAACAACTTCCCTCGCTTACCAAATCGAACAGTACCCCTGAAAGGTGAAATCTTCAAGAATACTCTGTCTCCCTGCTCAAAACTCAAAGGTCGACGTCTCACGTTCGCATACTGTGTCTGTTTGTCTTAAGCTGTTTTCATTCGCTTCTGAATAAGTTTCACTTTGTCAGTCTTCTCTCTAATCATATCAGGACCAATCTCAGGTACCTCTGTCACATCATCCCAGTAAAATGGTGATCGACACTTCTGAAAGAGTGGGTGACCGGTTAGCCAACTTGTGGCTAAGGGCTTTTATGACTCTATGTATAAAAAATCTTTGTTTAATATAATTTACATTCATTAATGGCATTTTCTTTATCTTTCTTCATATTGTTATATTGTGATATACTATTGTTGTTTTGATAAAGACCTTGAATATACTATAGTGTAAGTAAGATGAGATAGTGAATAAAGAGAGATAACTATTATGCAACACATCTTATAGTCACTGTATATTCTAAACAGTTCCTAGTCAATTGAGTCGTTCGCTAATAAGGATAAGGATCGCTCGAGATTGAGACTAGCATTTGTGATGCCAAGTACCACGTTTCATTGGTAATGGACATGGAGATGTTCAAAGCATGCAAATGGATATTCATATGATGAATGATCGAACTACCCTATTCGGACTTTTCAAGTGGTTATCACTTATCGAGTGGATAAAGTCCGCGGTTTTGGTTGTACACCATTAGTCCTTACTACTTGAAACATCATTGAGACTCTATATGCTAGTACTGTACTTTGACTCATTTACCGACTCTATTGGGGTCATCAGATGTTGGGATTGGGTACAGTTACAACACATATAGGAGTCGATGCTTTGTTGTCAAGGATTCACCACATACTTACGAGTGCGGATATCCTATGCGATCTGAGGAGATATTAGTGTGACGAATCTCTGGCCAGAGTACATGATATGTTTTAGGTTACTCGGTTTTCCTAGTAACACATGCGATGTCACTATTTGATTTCCAAGATGTAATGCATAGTTATCGAATCTCGAACGACTCTCGATACACCAATGGTTGTTGATTCGATCGGGATATATGGATGAAGGGACCATACTGTACGCTAACCAAAATCTACTGGTTCTTTCAGGCACTATCAGTGATACCTAGGGAATCATGGGGCGACGTTGCTAGGCGCTCTTACCATGATTCGATGGGTAAGTCGGAAATTGTTGTTTCGAGTCACAAGGAGTTGTGAGCCCATGGCTAGCTGTATCCCTGAACCATTGAGGGTCACACAAGTAATGAATTACTAAACCCCGTTGAGATAGTTAAATTTAAAGAGTTAAATTTAATGAAAGAAAAGTTGGACTTCTTAACTAAAGGGAGTGGAATTTCCTAAAATGACATAAGGATGGACATTTTTGGAAATCACTGAATTCGGATTCAGAAAAATTATCTTGACTTCAAAAGATGCAGAAATGGTTTCTGTGCACATTGGTAAAATCAGTTTATCAATCGGAGTCACAATGAATTTTATATTAATTTCTATAATAACAGGCTTGGCTTGTTGGGCTTAAGTTATGGATTGTGGGCCCTAAGAAGTTAGAGTCCTAATACAATTATAACTTAATCTAGTCTAGAAATTATCTATAAATACATGTGTAGTGTTCGAAAAATTACATACAATTCCTCTTGCAATTTTAGAATTACACACATATATTTTCAAGGGGATTTTTTGAAAATCCTCTACTCCTTTTTGAGATAATTCAGTCTGTGATTTTTCTGAAAAATTACATTCTGAATTGACAGATCAAATCTGTTTAATCTCATCGATAAACATCTGATTTATTTCTAGTGCAATCAATCAGAGGGTTTGATTTTCTATTCGTGGACCTAATTCCGGAGATTGATCGAGTTAGTCATCGGTTCCCGGGATTTACAAGAAGAGCAGATTAAATTCTGTTGGAGTCCATAATCAAGCCTTAGCTTGAAGAGGTAAAATATTTAACTGTGTTTATTATTTTACTTGAAACAATTTTAATCGTTAGGATTTGATACCCACGATATGGAATGGTACAGTACACATCAGATTTCTGTCCAGCTCTAGACTGTCTGGATCCACTTGAACTAGAAGAGCTACCACCTGGGCGTTTAAACTGTTTCCCTTTCCCTTTAAAGAAAATTTTCTTACCACTACCGCTACCTCCTGCATCAAATCGAGGTGGTGGTGGAATTTGTGGCTGCTCTTGCGGTTGTCTCACTGGCTGTGTCACAAACTGTGCTCCTCGTTGCCTTAGTATACCTACTTCAGCTCCTTTTGCATGATTAAGAGCATCGGCAAAGTTGTTTGGTCGTCCAGCATTAATTAGGGTGAATACATCTGGATTCAAGCCATTTATAAATTGATCGGCTTGATCTTCATCACTTGTAGCAATATGTGGTGCAAACTTCAACAGACTCGTAAACTTTTCAACATATTCTTCAATATTTAACTGACCTTGTTGCAAACTCGCAAATTCTTCTCCCTTGTCTTTGCGATACAAAACTGGAAAGAACCGTTGATAGAAAGCAGTTTGAAATACAAACCAGGTAATAACCGTAACTTGATTTTCAAATACCCTATTTGTTGCTATCCACCAACTCTTGGCAAGGCCATGTAATTGATGAATCACAATTCTGACTCGTCGGTCGTCTGTATAATCAAGGGATTCAAATAACTGCTCAATATCCTCTAACCAATTCTCACAATCAATAGAGTTCTCAGTTCCTTGTAACGTTGGCGGGTTGAAGGACTGAAATCGTTTCAACAGTGTTTCCATGGGAGTTGCAGTAGCACTTATTATATCAACAGAAGTACTACCCTGTCCTAGTTCAGGTGCTTCACTGGTATCTGTGGCACTGTCTGTGCAGCATTAGTTTGTTCTGGTTGATTCATTGCCAATGTCTGTCTAGGATTCGGTACTTGACGGAGAGACATATCTGATAATCAAATAGATTAGTGCACAATTCATCAACATATCATATACACAATTCTGTCTCAGTCCCTCCTCTGATTAGCACTTTCATGCGTCTTCAAGAGATCAAGTTATGATTCATACTCATTCAATACATGCTATTATTTAGTTCAGATATTCAACTAGCATGTAATTCTGGAAACTGTACTGCATACTCTTAACATTTGATCACATAATCATGCGATAATAAAATTTGAAAACAATAAAGAATATATCATGCAAGCATGCAATCAGTAATAATGCCAAGGTGTTGTGAAAATTATTCGCAAGCTTACGAGTGTCAAGTTTTAATATAGTGATAGAAAGAGTGTCGATCCCACAAGGAGTAAATTGAAAATATTCAATACTTGTAATTAAAATAGTCTTAATTTTATTTAGAAAATTGAACTTTAGAGGTTTGATGACAAATTAAATAAATAAAGAAGGTTGTAAAGCATGCGCACACATAATCCTTACGAGATTATCAATCAGAGAAAAATAGTCTAGAGGTTTTATTTCACCTGGTCTCGACAATATTCATTCCTAATCAATCTATTTTCATGAGTTCATTTCAATTAATAACCAAGAACACATAAATTATAATATTTCCCTCTCCCGAGTATCAAATAGAATGTATTAATTACAGATCGATTCTAATATCCCTATTAAAAATCTACTTGTAATGATATGTGTAAAACAATGTTCTTTCTAGGCTCTATTAAAGCTATAAGCTCTCCCGAGTCATTTAAACAATTAATAGTGTGAATTCCATTTATCCTATTCTAAATCCCCTCTCCCGAGTGTCGGATTCTGAATAAATATGACAAATCAATTTATGGCCAGTAAATTGAAAAGACTCTCAAAACTAGAATCACAATTAATTTAGAGGAATTCAAATCATTAAAATCAATAATTCATAAATATGTCTTGACCAGGCTACATCAACCTCTAGACTTAAAAAGTTTAGTTCATAGAAAAATTCATAACAACCCAAATCATGTTTAAGAATTCAAACATAATTTAACAATCAAAAGAAATAAATAAAGAAGGAATAACAAAGCCGTAGTCTTTCTTCCGTGTCCGGTTGAAAAGTCTTCGTCTTCGTTCCAAGCAATCTTCAAATCTTGATTCCAAAAATCTCATAAAAGTGCTCTCAAGATTATTGTGTATTGGTGTGACGCCCCGTTTTTATCTTAAATGAGTTTATTTGAGTTAATCGGAGATTGCAGAGTTCACGAGCCGACTTGATTTTGATCAGGGTCTTTTTTGCAAATTTTGGAAATTTCAGGGACTAAAATGCAAATAATGGATTTGTTATATTATCTACTCAACTTTTGACTTTTCTCATTCATCCTTCTCCTTCCTTAGCCGGCTCCTCCTCCATTGAAACGCCCCATCTCCTTTTCAAGCTTTTGGATTTCCGTCCGAGCTCGATCCGGCCGTTAGAAATTATTTCTGAAGACAGTTTAGCGATCACTGCAGCGAGAGCTCCGTTATACCGTAATTTTTTCAACGATCAGATACATTCTAGTTTTTGGATGTTGTTAGAATCGATTTAGATTCGAGTATGTTGTTCTCTACAGAGTTCTGATCGTTTATTATCTGTCAGTTTTGAAATAGAGCGACGTTCGGATTTGTTATGATTTTTGGAAGCCATTTTCGAAAATCATGGTTTTGAGATTTGTTGGGTTTGTCTTGTTGTTGTTGTATTAGCATTGAATTGAGTTGTTATCAGTATTGAACTGCTGTCTGCGTTGCCGGTTGTTCAGTTATAGCCGTTATGCCGTCGGTTTGAGTTTTTGGAGATTTTGAACCGTTTTTGAGTTTGAACTTGGCTTGTAAGTTGATCGTGGTTATTGATCAATCATCTCTTGTATCTGAACAGATTCGTTTGGAGTTGTCAAGACCAGAGTTAGCAGCTGTTTGATCGTTTCAGAGAATTGGACGAAGAACGGTATAAAGAGTTTTCCTTGAACCGTTGCCTTGTTGTTGTTAGATTGTGTAGTTGTTTATACAATCTCTTTTGTAACTTATACAGAGTTGGAGCTACTGCATTGAAAGGTAAAAGCAGTCATCATAGCGGGATAGCATACTCGGGACTGTGGTTCTCGAGTTTTCCCTTTTGAAATCTCATACTTGCATCTACACTTGTTCTAGCATGAGGAACTTGTGTATTGTTTGATTGTATTGGTTTTGTTAAAAGGATTATGTTTTATGTTTCTGTTATGCATTCATCTTGAGCCAATCTTGTTTCAGCGGGCAGAACCGTCCTTTTTGTTTAGACGTTTGGGAACTATGATTGAGTGGCCCAGGTCGTAGTCGTTTCATCTGGTGCTAGCATACTCATTATAGTTTCTCAAAGTCTAGAGGAGTGAGATACGTGGCACCACCTCGATTGGGAGAGTCGGTGAGTTGTTACGTAATCTTATCCTCGGGATCCCAAAGGCACAGCAGCAATCCCTCGTTATCAGATTTGATATCCCTGTTTAAAGACATGCATTTCATTACGATGTTATTGAGTTTGTTATTGTATTGAAAGCATGTTTGTTACTTGTATTACTTGTTATGTTGCTTTTACTGGGAATGTCGTTCTCACCGGTTATCCGGCTGTTGCTTTGTTTTGTATGTGTACTTGGCAACAGGTGGGGCAGGAACAAGTCAGAAGAGGCATGGTTAGCTTCGAGGGCAAGTAGTAGGAGTGAGACTCGGTTTAGAAGTCGAAGTAGCATGTTTATCTAGTTTAAGATTGAAGCATGTTAGAACTCGAACTTGATATGTTTTGTTATTCGAATTAGTTTGTATTCGGATTGTAATCTGAAATCGAAGTATGTTGTTGTCGTATCGATTTAGACTTCTGGTTGTTTTTAGGCCTTCTGAAAGCATGACTTGTTATGGCATGTTTCCCTACACCCTGTTATTGCATATGTATTTGAAGGCATGTCGGACCAAGCGCGGAATCCTTTCTTTATTTTCTGCAGCCTGAGCATTTTCTGCCCAGGCCTTCCGCGCGCGGGCGAGGCATTCCTCGCGCGCGCGCGAGGCCTCCATTGGGCCTCTGAATTGTTTGCCCGCGCGCGCGCGAGCTTGGTACCTCGCGCGGGCACGAGCCTTTGGTTGGTCTCGGTTGTTGAAGCCCGCGCACGCGCGAGCTTGGTTCCTCGCGCGGGCGCGCGGCGTTTAAAAAAAAAAAAAAACTTTGAATTGTTTTACTCTTGGATTCTTGTTCGCTTAATTGTTGTTTAATCCGAGATTAGTGGTTTAGAATCGAGGTCTCACATTAATTGGTATCAGAGCGTTAAGATTCTTGGTCGAACTAGAGTGAGCGGGGTAGATCGAGTCTGTGTGTAATGACTCCTCGCTTGTGTTTGAATTATTTAATTGTGTACTTAATTCCATGCGAGCATGCTTTATTGTTTGAGCATTATTTGAATTACATGGTTGCGTGATTTAAATTAATAAAGCATGATCTACTTGAGATATAACTGTTTCTGTTCTCGACTGGTATTCGGTATTCCAAGCGGTTGTAAGGGCACTGATGGTAGCGATTGAGATATCTTGTGTGCTAACCTTTGATTATCAGATGGGTCCTCGTCGAGTGATAAACAGAAACACACCACCAGTTATCCCTGCGACTGAGCAAGCTAGAACTGAGGTTGATCAGTTGGATGCTTCAGCGACTCCTATGGAAACCTTGCTGAAGAGGTTTCAGTCGTTCAATCCGCCATTGTTGATGGGTTCAGAAAATCCAGTTGACTGTGAGAGTTGGTTGGATGATATGGATCAGTTGTTTGATTCCATTGACTACACAGATGACCGCCGAATCAGGTTAGTAATTCATCAGCTGCGTGGTGGTGCTAAGAGCTGGTGGATCATGACAAAGAAAGCATTTGAGAGTAGAGGTACAGAGGTTACTTGGACTCTTTTTAAATCTGAGTTTTATAAGCGGTTTTTCCCTATCTCGTATCGTAAGGATAAGGGAGCAGAGTTTGCAAATCTGAGGCAAGGGAATCTGAACATTGAAGAGTACGTGGCTAAGTTCGATAGTCTGTTGCGTTTTGCACCGCTAATTGCCGGAGATGAAGAAGCTAAGGCAGATCAGTTCATCAACGGGTTGAACCCCGATGTCTTCACGTTGGTTAACACCAACAGGCCTAGCAACTTTGCGGATGCCATGAATTACGCAAAGGGAGCAGAAGCAGGCTTGTGGAGGCAAAGAGGTAATCAGGGGGCACCTCAGCAGCAGAGGCAGTATCAGAACCAACCATCTCAGTACCAGAATCAGCCACCTCAACATCAAAACCAGCAGCAGAGGTATGAAGGTGGAAACAGTGGGGGAAACAGAAAGGATCAGTACAAGGCAAGAGGTAAACAGTTCAAGAGACAGGGGAACAGTTCGTCCAGTTCCAGTGGTTCGAAGCAATTCGGTTCAGGACCGAGTTCTGGGTCATCATCCTTGTACTGCAGCAAGTGAGGAGGAAGACACTCACCGGATCAATGTGTGGGAGTCTTCGGCAATTGTAACACATGTCAGCAACCGGGACACTTCTCTAAAGTGTGCCCTCAACGTAATAGAGATAGAGCTTAGAGTGGGAGTTCGTCTAGACCTGCAGCTCAGCCGGAGAGGCAGTCGTCTGCAGTGCACTATTTCCAACCCCAGCAACAGCAGAACAGACAGGGAGGTAGCTCTAGTGCAAATCAGCCTCCGAGACAGCAAGCACGAGTCTTTGCATTGACAGAGGATCAGGCTCAGGCAGCACCTGACGATGTCATAGCAGGTAACTGTTCGATTTTCGGTCATTCTGCTCATGTCTTGATAGATACAGGTGCTTCCCATTCCTTTATCTCTGAGAAATATGTGTTATTGCATGCTTTGCCAACTGAATTGTTGCCTACAGTAGTAGCTGTTACTTCACCTTTGGGTGGAGGAATTGTTTCTGTCCGACTAGTCAGGAACTGTGAATTTTGTTTCGAGGGGAATTTGTTAGAATTCGACTGTATTGTGCTTGGGTTGTCAGATTTTGATTGTATTGTCGGTATAGATGCTTTGACCAAGTACAGGGCAACAGTTGATTGTTTTCTGAAAGTTGTCAGGTACAGACCTGAAATGGCAGACGAGTGGAAATTCTTTGGTAAGGGTTCTCGATCTAGAATTCCTTTGATTTCAGTGTTATCTATGACTCGTTTGTTACAGAGAGGTGCAGAAGGATTTTTGGTTTATGCGGTTGATGTACTGAAATCTAGCCCAGCTTTGGTTGACTTACCAGTGGTTAGAGATTTTGCTGATGTGTTTCCGGAAGATGTTCCTGGATTGCCACCCATTCGAGAGGTTGAATTCAGCATTGACTTAGTGCCAGGTACTCAACCTATTTCAAAAGCTCCTTATCGTATGGCACTTGTTGAATTGAGAGAGTTGAAGGAGCAGCTTGAGGATTTGATTGCCAAGGGATACATCAGACCTAGTGTATCGCCTTGGGGTGCTCCTGTTTTATTCGTTCGGAAGAAGGATGGTTCTATGCGGCTCTGTATCGACTACCGTCAATTGAATCAGGCTACAGTTAAGAACAGGTATCCTTTACCCCGAATAGATGACTTGTTCGATCAACTGCAGGGTTCTTCTATCTACTCTAAGATTGATCTGAGGTCAGGCTACCATCAGCTGAGAGTGCAAGAGGAAGATGTTCCTAAGACCGCATTTAGAACGAGGTATGGTAACTTTGAGTTTATAGTCATGCCGTTCGGTTTGACTAACGCTCCAGCTGTTTTTATGGGTTTGATGAACCGTATCTTTCAGCGTTATTTAGATGAGTTCGTCATTATTTTCATCGATGATATTCTTATCTACTCGAAGAACCGTACTGACCATGCAGAGCACTTGAGAATCGTCTTGCAGATTTTACGAGTTGAGCAGTTGTTTGCCAAGCTATCGAAATGCAAATTCTGGTTAGATCGAGTTGTCTTTCTCGGTCATATTATTTCTGAAGATGGGATTTCTGTCGATCCCAGAAAAATCGAAGCGGTTATGAATTGGCCTAGACCGACATCAGTACCTGAGATCCGAAGCTTCATGGGTTTAGCTGGTTATTACCGTCGTTTCATCGAGGGTTTCTCATCTATTGCCAAGCCTATTACCTAGCTGACTCAGAAGAATGCACCTTTTGTCTGGACTACAGATTGTGAGGCTAGCTTTGTTGATCTGAAGAGGAGACTGACCAGTGCTCCAATTCTTTCTATTCCGAAGGGTACTGGAGGTTTCACAGTGTATTGTGATGCTTCTAACCGAGGTTTGGGTTGTGTTCTTATGCAGCATAAGCATGTGATAGCGTATGCATCGAGGCAGCTGAAACCGCACGAGACTCGTTATCCTGTTCATGATCTTGAACTTGCAGCGATTGTATTTGCTTTGAAGATCTGGCGTCACTATCTTTATGGTGAGTCTTTCGAGATCTTTTCTGATCATAAGAGTCTTAAGTACTTGTTTTCACAGGCAGAGCTGAATATGAGACAGAGAAGATGGTTAGATCTGTTGAAGGATTTCGACTGTGAGATCAAGTATTATCCAGGGAAGTCGAATGCAGTTGCAGATGCCTTGAGCCGAAAGCTTTGTTCTTTATCTCTTTCAACTATCGGTGTTTCTCAGTTGGTCGATGATTGTTGCACTTCTGGTTTAGAGTTTGAAACAGATAGGGAGACTATCAGAGTGTTTGCTATTCAAGCCGAGCCGGAGTTGTTTGTTGCAATCAGAGAAGCACAGAAGTCTGAGCCGAGCATTCAGGTTTCAGTAGAGAAAGTCAGAACTGGGCATCAGTCAGAATTCCAGGTTAGAGATGACGTTTTGTTTGTGAATAACCGTATTGTTGTGCCTGATATTTCGGAGTTGAGACAGCGTATTCTCCGAGAGGCTCATTGCAGTCGGTTTAGCATTCATCCTGGAGGTCGTAAGATGTACAATGATCTAAAGAGTCAGTTCTGGTGGAAGAGAATGAAGAGCGACATCGCGAGGTTTGTGTCACGGTGTTTAAACTGTCAGCAAGTGAAAGCAGAGCGGAAGCGACCAGGTGGTCTATTGCACAGCTTATCTGTTCCTGATTGGAAATGGGATCACATTTCTATGGATTTCGTCACGAAGCTACCACGATCCGTTCGAGGATGCGATGCCATTTGGGTAGTAATCAACCGATTGACGAAGTCAGCTTGCTTTATTCCTTACAGGATGACGTATCGTCATGATCAGATGGCTGAGCTTTATGTTAGCAATGTTGTGAGATTGCATGGGGTGCCGAAGTTGATCGTTTCAGACAGAGACCCGAGATTCACTTCGCACTTCTGGCATAGTTTGCAAGAGGCGCTTGGTACTCGATTGCATCTGAGTACAACTTATCATCCTCAGACAGATGGACAGTCAGAGCGGACTATCCAGACGTTGGAGGATATGCTGCGAGCGGTAGTGCTAGACTTTGGTACTAGTTGGCAGGATTCTTTGCCTCTTGTCGAGTTTTCTTACAACAACAGCTTCCAAGCGAGTATCGGTATGGCGCCTTTTGAGGCATTATATGGTAAGAAATGCCGATCTCCGTTGTTTTGGGATGATTTATCTGAGTCACCAGATTTGGGGCCGGATATGCTTCGAGTTATGGCAGAACAGGTTAAGGTCATTCAGACCAGAATGAAGACAGCTCAAGATAGACAAGCAAAGTATGCGAATGTCAGACGTCGACCTCTGAGTTTTGAGCAGGGAGACCGTGTATTCCTTAAGATTTCTCCGTTCAGAGGCACCGTCAGATTCGGTAAGAGAGGAAAGTTATCTCCGAGATTCATCGTCCGTACGAGATTCTCGAGAAGATAGGCGATCTTGCCTACAGACTTGCACTTCCTCCGTCTTTATCTGGTATTCACGACGTTTTTCACGTCTCTATGCTGCGAAAGTATCATCCAGATCCTTCTCATATCCTTCAGCCTGACGAAGCCGAGTTAGACGAGACTCTGAGCTATTTTGAGCGACCGATTCAGATCCTTGATCGGAAAGAAAAGCAACTCAGGACCAAGTTGATTCCGTTAGTGAAGGTGCAGTGGAGCCGTCACGGTGTTGAGGAAGCGACTTGGGAGATAGAGTCTGACATGAGACAGCGTTTTCCAGAGCTATTCGGATGACGTGAGTTCTTCTTACTGTCTTTAGTTCTTTATTCTATCTTTGAGTTGTGGTTCTCGTTGATTTCGAGGACGAAATCTCTTCTTAGTGGGGGAGAATTGTGACGCCCCGTTTTTATCTTAAATGAGTTTATTTGAGTTAATCAGAGATTGCAGAGTTCACGAGCCGACTTGTTTTTGATCAGGTTTCTTTTTGCAAATTTTGGAAATTTCAGGGACTAAAACGCAAATAATGGATTTGTTATATTATCTACTCAACTTTTGACTTTTCTCATTCATCCTTCTCCTTCCTTAGCCGGCTCCTCCTCCATTGAAACGCCCCATCTCCTTTTCAAGCTTTTGGATTTCCGTCCGAGCTCGATCCGGCCGTTAGAAATTATTTCTGAAGACAGTTTAGCGATCACTGCAGCGATAGCTCCGTTATACCGTAAGTTTTTCAACGATCAGATACATTCTAGTTTTTGGATGTTGTTAGAATCGATTTAGATTCGAGTATGTTGTTCTCTACAGAGTTCTGATCGTTTATTATCTGTCAGTTTTGAAATAGAGCGACGTTCGGATTTGTTATGATTTTTGGAAGCCATTTTCAAAAATCATGGTTTTGAGATTTGTGGGGTTTGTCTTGTTGTTGTTGTATTAGCATTGAATTGAGTTGTTATCAGTATTGAACTGCTGTCTGCGTTGCCGGTTGTTCAGTTATAGCCGTTATGCCGTCGGTTTGAGTTTTTGGAGATTTTGAACCGTTTTTGAGTTTGAACTTGGCTTGTAAGTTGATCGTGGTTATTGATCAATCATCTCTTGTATCTGAACAGATTCGTTTGGAGTTGTCAAGACCAGAGTTAGCAGCTGTTTGATCGTTTCAGAGAATTGGACGAAGAACGGTATAAAGAGTTTTCCTTGAACCGTTGCCTTGTTGTTGTTAGATTGTGTAGTTGTTTATACAATATCTTTTGTAGCTTATACAGAGTTGGAGCTACTGCATTGAAAGGTAAAAGCAGTCATCGTAGCGGGATAGCATACTCGGGACTGTGGTTCTCGAGTTTTCCCTTTTGAAATCTCATACTTGCATCTACACTTGTTCTAGCATGAGGAACTTGTGTATTGTTTGATTGTATTGGTTTTGTTAAAAGGATTATGTTTTATGTTTCTGTTATGCATTCATCTTGAGCCAATCTTGTTTCAGCGGGCAGAACCGTCCTTTTTGTTTAGACGTTTGGGAACTATGATTGAGTGGCCCAGGTCGTAGTCGTTTCGTCTGGTGCTAGCATACTCATTATAGTTGCTCAAAGTCTAGAGGAGTGAGATACGTGGCACCACCTCGATTGGGAGAGTCGGTGAGTTGTTACGTAATCTTATCCTCGGGATCCCAAAGGCACAGCAGCAATCACTCGTTATCAGATTTGATATCCCTGTTTAAAGACATGCATTTCATTAAGATATTATTGAGTTCGTTATTGTATTGAAAGCATGTTTGTTACTTGTATTACTTGTTATGTTTCTTTTACTGGGAATGTCGTTCTCACCGGTTATCCGGCTGTTGCTTTGTTTTGTATGTGTACTTGGCAACAGGTGGGGCAGGAACAAGTCAGAAGAGGCATGGTTAGCTTCGAGGGCAAGTAGTAGGAGTGAGACTCGGTTTAGAAGTCGAAGTAGCATGTTTATCTAGTTTAAGATTGAAGCATGTTAGAACTCGAACTTGATATGTTTTGTTATTCGAATTAGTTTGTATTCGGATTGTAATCTGAAATCGAAGTATGTTGTTGTCGTATCGATTTAGACTTCTGGTTGTTTTTAGGCCTTCTGAAAGCATGACTTGTTATGGCATGTTTCCCTACACCCTGTTATTGCATATGTATTTGAAGGCATGTCGGACCAAGCGCGGAATCCTTTCTTTATTTTCTGCAGCCTGAGCATTTTCTGCCCAGGCCTTCCGCGCGCGGGCGAGGCGTTCCTCGCGCGCGCGCGAGGCCTCCGTTGGGCCTCTGAATTGTTTGCCCGCGCGCGCGCGAGCTTGATACCTCGCGCGGGCACGAGCCTTTGGTTGGTCTCGGTTGTTGAAGCCCGCGCACGCGCGAGCTTGGTTCCTCGCGCGGGCGCGCGGCGTTTAAAAAAAAAAAACTTTGAATTGTTTTACTCTTGGATTCTTGTTCTCTTAATTGTTGTTTAATCCGAGATTAGTGGTTTAGAATCGAGGTCTCACATTAAGTGGTATCAGAGCGTTAAGATTCTTGGTCGAACTAGAGTGAGCGGGGTAGATCGAGTCTGTGTGTAATGACTCCTCGCTTGTGTTTGAATTATTTAATTGTGTACTTAATTCCATGCGAGCATGATTTATTGTTTGAGCATTATTTGAATTACATGGTTGTGTGATTTAAATTAATAAAGCATGATCTACTTGAGATATAACTGTTTCTGTTCTCGACTGGTATTCGGTATTCCAAGCGGTTGTAAGGGCACTGATGGTAGCGATTGAGATATCTCGTGTGCTAACCTTTGATTATCAGATGGGTCCTCGTCGAGTGATAAACAGAAACACACCACCAGTTATCCCTGCGACTGAGCAAGCTAGAACTGAGGTTGATCAGTTGGATGCTTCAGCGACTCCTATGGAAACCTTGCTGAAGAGGTTTCAGTCGTTCAATCCGCCATTGTTGATGGGTTCAGAAAATCCAGTTGACTGTGAGAGTTGGTTGGATGATATGGATCAGTTGTTTGATTCCATTGACTACACAGATGACCGCCGAATCAGGTTAGTAATTCATCAGCTGCGTGGTGGTGCTAAGAGCTGGTGGATCATGACAAAGAAAGCATTTGAGAGTAAAGGTACAGAGGTTACTTGGACTCTTTTTAAATCTGAGTTTTATAAGCGGTTTTTCCCTATCTCGTATCGTAAGGATAAGGGAGCAGAGTTTGCAAATCTGAGGCAAGGGAATCTGAACATTGAAGAGTACGTGGCTAAGTTCGATAGTCTGTTGCGTTTTGCACCGCTAATTGCCGGAGATGAAGAAGCTAAGGCAGATCAGTTCATCAACGGGTTGAACCCCAATGTCTTCACGTTGGTTAACACCAACAGGCCTAGCAACTTTGCGGATGCCATGAATTACGCAAAGGGAGCAGAAGCAGGCTTGTGGAGGCAAAGAGGTAATCAGGGGGCACCTCAGCAGCAGAGGCAGTATCAGAACCAACCATCTCAGTACCAGAATCAGCCACCTCAACATCAGAACCAGCAGCAGAGGTATGAAGGTGGAAACAGTGGGGGAAACAGAAAGGATCAGTACAAGGCAAGAGGTAAACAGTTCAAGAGACAGGGGAACAGTTCGTCCAGTTCCAGTGGTTCGAAGCAATTCGGTTCAGGACCGAGTTCTGGGTCATCATCCTTGTACTGCAGCAAGTGTGGAGGAAGACACTCACCGGATCAGTGTGTGGGAGTCTTCGGCAATTGTAACACATGTCAGCAACCGGGACACTTCTCTAAAGTGTGCCCTCAACGTAATAGAGATAGATCTTAGAGTAGGAGTTCGTCTAGACCTGCAGCTCAGCCGGAGAGGCAGTCGTCTGCAGTGCACTCTTTCCAACCCCAGCAACAGCAGAACAGACAGGGAGGTAGCTCTAGTGCAAATCAGCCTCCGAGAAAGCAAGCACGAGTCTTTGCATTGACAGAGGATCAGGCTCAGGCAGCACCTGACGATGTCATAGCAGGTAACTGTTCGATTTTCGGTCATTCTGCTCATGTCTTGATAGATACAGGTGCTTCCCATTCCTTTATCTCTGAGAAATATGTGTTATTGCATGCTTTGCCAACTGAATTGTTGCCTACAGTAGTAGCTGTTACTTCACCTTTGGGTGGAGGAATTGTTTCTGTCCGACTAGTCAGGAACTGTGAATTTTGTTTCGAGGGGAATTTGTTAGAATTCGACTGTATTGTGCTTGGGTTGTCAGATTTTGATTGTATTGTCGGTATAGATGCTTTGACCAAGTACAGGGCAACAGTTGATTGTTTTCTGAAAGTTGTCAGGTACAGACCTGAAATGGCAGACGAGTGGAAATTCTTTGGTAAGGGTTCTCGATCTAGAATTCCTTTGATTTCAGTGTTATCTATGACTCGTTTGTTACAGAGAGGTGCAGAAGGATTTTTGGTTTATGCGGTTGATGTACTGAAATCTAGCCCAGCTTTGGTTGACTTACCAGTGGTTAGAGATTTTGCTGATGTGTTTCCGGAAGATGTTCCTGGATTGCCACCCATTCGAGAGGTTGAATTCAGCATTGACTTAGTGCCAGGTACTCAACCTATTTCAAAAGCTCCTTATCGTATGGCACTTGTTGAATTGAGAGAGTTGAAGGAGCAGCTTGAGGATTTGATTGCCAAGGGATACATCAAACCTAGTGTATCGCCTTGGGGTGCTCCTGTTTTATTCGTTCGGAAGAAGGATGGTTCTATGCGGCTCTGTATCGACTACCGTCAATTGAATCAGGCTACAGTTAAGAACATGTATCCTTTACCCCGAATAGATGACTTGTTCGATCAACTGCAGGGTTCTTCTGTCTACTCTAAGATTGATCTGAGGTCAGGCTACCATCAGCTGAGAGTGCGAGAGGAAGATGTTCCTAAGACCGCATTTAGAACGAGGTATGGTCACTTTGAGTTTATAGTCATGCCATTCGGTTTGACTAACGCTCCAGCTGTTTTTATGGGTTTGATGAACCGTATCTTTCAGCGTTATTTAGATGAGTTCGTCATTATTTTCATCGATGATATTCTTATCTACTCGAAGAACCGTACTGACCATGCAGAGCACTTGAGAATCGTCTTGCAGATTTTACGAGTTGAGCAGTTGTTTGCCAAGCTATCAAAATGCGAATTCTGGTTAGATTGAGTTGTCTTTCTCGGTCATATTATTTCTGAAGATGGGATTTCTGTCGATCCCAGAAAAATCGAAGCGGTTATGAATTGGCCTAGACCGACATCAGTACCTGAGATCCGAAGCTTCATGGGTTTAGCTGGTTATTACCGTCGTTTCATCGAGGGTTTCTCATCTATTGCCAAGCCTATTACCCAGCTGACTCAGAAGAATGCGCCTTTTGTCTGGACTACAGATTTTGAGGCTAGCTTTGTTGATCTGAAGAGGAGACTGACCAGTGCTCCAATTCTTTCTATTCCAAAGGGTACTGGAGGTTTCACAGTGTATTGTGATGCTTCTAACCGAGGTTTGGGTTGTGTTCTTATGCAGCATAAGCATGTGATAGCGTATGCATCGAGGCAGCTGAAACCGCACGAGACTCGTTATCCTGTTCATGATCTTGAACTTGCAGCGATTGTATTTGCTTTGAAGATCTGGAGTCACTATCTTTATGGTGAGTCTTTCGAGATCTTTTATGATCATAAGAGTCTTAAGTACTTGTTTTCACAGGCAGAGCTGAATATGAGACAGAGAAGATGGTTAGATCTGTTGAAGGATTTCGACTGTGAGATCAAGTATTATCCAGGGAAGTCGAATGCAGTTGCAGATGCCTTGAGCCGAAAGCTTTGTTTTTTATCTCTTTGAACTATCGGTGTTTCTCAGTTGGTCGATGATTGTTGCACTTCTGGTTTAGAGTTTGAAACAGATAGGGAGACTATCAGAGTGTTTGCTATTCAAGCCGAGCCGGAGTTGTTTGTTGCAATCAGAGAAGCACAGAAGTTTGAGCCGAGCATTCAGGTTTCAGTAGAGAAAGTCAGAACTGGGCATCAGTCAGAATTCCAGGTTAGAGATGACGTTTTGTTTGTGAATAACCGTATTGTTGTGCCTGATATTTCGGAGTTGAGACAGCGTATTCTCCGAGAGGCTCATTGCAGTCGGTTTAGCATTCATCCTGGAGGTCGTAAGATGTACAATGATCTAAAGAGTCAGTTCTGGTGGAAGAGAATGAAGAGCGACATCGCGAGGTTTGTGTCACGGTGTTTGAACTGTCAGCAAGTGAAAGCAAAGCGGAAGCGACCAGGTGGTCTATTGCACAGCTTATCTATTCCTGATTGGAAATGGGATCACATTTCTATGGATTTCGTCACGAAGCTACCACGATCCGTTCGAGGATGCGATGCCATTTGGGTAGTAATCGACCGATTGACGAAGTCAGCTTGCTTTATTCCTTACAGGATGACGTATCGTCATGATCAGATGGCTGAGCTTTATGTTAGCAATGTTGTGAGATTGCATGGGGTGCCGAAGTCGATCGTTTCAGACAGAGACCCGAGATTCACTTCGCACTTCTGGCATAGTTTGCAAGAGGCGCTTGGTACTCGATTGCATCTGAGTACAGCTTATCATCCTCAGACAGATGGACAGTCAGAGCGGACTATCCAGACGTTGGAGGATATGCTGCGAGCGGTAGTGCTAGACTTTGGTACTAGTTGGTAGGATTCTTTGCCTCTTGTCGAGTTTTCTTACAACAACAGCTTCCAAGCGAGTATCGGTATGGCGCCTTTTGAGGCATTATATGGTAAGAAATGCCGATCTCCGTTGTTTTGGGATGATTTATCTGAGTCACCAGATTTGGGGCCGGATATGCTTCGAGTTATGGCAGAACAGGTTAAGGTCATTCAGACCAGAATGAAGACAGCTCAAGATAGACAAGCAAAGTATGCGAATGTCAGACGTCGACCTCTGAGTTTTGAGCAGGGAGACCGTGTATTCCTTAAGATTTCTCCGTTTAGAGGCACCGTCAGATTCGGTAAGAGAGGAAAGTTATCTCCGAGATTCATCGGTCCGTACGAGATTCTCGAGAAGATAGGCGATCTTGCCTACAGACTTGCACTTCCTCCGTCTTTATCTGGTATTCACGACGTTTTTCACGTCTCTATGCTGCGAAAGTATCATCCAGATCCTTCTCATATCCTTCAGCCTGACGAAGCCGAGTTAGACGAGACTCTGAGCTATTTTGAGCGACCGATTCAGATCCTTGATCGGAAAGAAAAGCAACTCAGGACCAAGTTGATTCCGTTAGTGAAGGTGCAGTGGAGCCGTCACGGTGTTGAGGAAGCGACTTGGGAGATAGAGTCTGACATGAGACAGCGTTTTCCAGAGCTATTCGGATGACGTGAGTTCTTCTTACTGTCTTTAGTTCTTTATTCTATCTTTGAGTTGTGGTTCTCGTTGATTTCGAGGACGAAATCTCTTCTTAGTGGGGGAGAATTGTGACGCCCCGTTTTTATCTTAAATGAGTTTATTTGAGTTAATCGGAGATTGCAGAGTTCACGAGCCGACTTGATTTTGATCAGGGTCCTTTTCGCAAATTTTGGAAATTTCAGGGACTAAAACGCAAATAATGGATTTGTTATATTATCTACTCAACTTTTGACTTTTCTCATTCATCCTTCTCCTTCCTTAGCCGGCTCCTCCTCCATTGAAACGCCCCATCTCCTTTTCAAGCTTTTGGATTTCCGTCCGAGCTCGATCCGGCCGTTAGAAATTATTTCTGAAGACAGTTTAGCGATCACTGCAGCGAGAGCTCCGTTATACCGTAAGTTTTTCAACGATCAGATACATTCTAGTTTTTGGATGTTGTTAGAATCGATTTAGATTCAAGTATGTTGTTCTCTACAGAGTTCTGATCGTTTATTATCTGTCAGTTTTGAAATAGAGCGACGTTCGGATTTGTTATGATTTTTGGAAGCCATTTTCGAAAATCATGGTTTTGAGATTTGTTGGGTTTGTCTTGTTGTTGTTGTATTAGCATTGAATTGAGTTGTTATCAGTATTGAACTGCTATCTGCGTTGCCGGTTGTTCAGTTATAGCCGTTATGCCGTCGGTTTGAGTTTTTGGAGATTTTGAACCGTTTTTGAGTTTGAACTTGGCTTGTAAGTTGATCGTGTTTATTGATCAATCATCTCTTGTATCTGAACAGATTCGTTTGGAGTTGTCAAGCCCAGAGTTAGCAGCTGTTTGATCGTTTCAGAGAATTGGAGGAAGAACGGTATAAAGAGTTTTCCTTGAACCGTTGCCTTGTTGTTGTTAGATTGTGTAGTTGTTTATACAATCTCTTTTGTAGCTTATACAGAGTTGGAGCTACTGAATTGAAAGGTAAAAGCAGTCATCGTAGCGGGATAGCATACTCGGGACTGTGGTTCTCGAGTTTTCCCTTTTGAAATCTCATACTTGCATCTACACTTGTTCTAGCATGAGGAACTTGTGTATTGTTTGATTGTATTGGTTTTGTTAAAAGGATTATGTTTTATGTTTCTGTTATGCATTCATCTTGAGCCAATCTTGTTTCAGCGGGCAGAACCGTCCTTTTTGTTTAGACGTTTGGGAACTATGATTGAGTGGCCCAGGTCGTAGTCGTTTCGTCTGGTGCTAGCATACTCATTATAGTTGCTCAAAGTCTAGAGGAGTGAGATACGTGGCACCACCTCGATTGGGAGAGTCGGTGAGTTGTTACGTAATCTTATCCTCGGGATCCCAAAGGCACAGCAGCAATCCCTCGTTATCAGATTTGATATCCCTGTTTAAAGACATGCATTTCATTACGATGTTATTGAGTTCGTTATTGTATTGAAAGCATGTTTGTTACTTGTATTACTTGTTATGTTGCTTTTACTGGGAATGTCGTTCTCACCGGTTATCCGGCTGTTGCTTTGTTTTGTATGTGTACTTGGCAACAGGTGGGGCAGGAACAAGTCAGAAGAGGCATGGTTAGCTTCGAGGGCAAGTAGTAGGAGTGAGACTCGGTTTAGAAGTCGAAGTAGCATGTTTATCTAGTTTAAGATTGAAGCATGTTAGAACTCGAACTTGATATGTTTTGTTATTTGAATTAGTTTGTATTCGGATTGTAATCTGAAATCGAAGTATGTTGTTGTCGTATCGATTTAGACTTCTGGTTGTTTTTAGGCCTTCTGAAAGCATGACTTGTTATGGCATGTTTTCCTACACCCTGTTATTGCATATGTATTTGAAGGCATGTCGGACCAAGTGCGGAATCCTTTCTTTATTTTCTGCAGCCTGAGCATTTTCTGCCCAGGCCTTCCGCGCGCGGGCGAGGCGTTCCTCGCGCGCGCGCGAGGCCTCCGTTGGGCCTCTGAATTGTTTGCCCGCGCGCGCGCGAGCTTGGTACCTCGCGCGGGCGCGAGCCTTTGGTTGGTCTCGGTTGTTGAAGCCCGCGCACGCGCGAGCTTGGTTCCTCGCGCGGGCGCGCGGCGTTAAAAAAAAAAAAACTTTGAATTGTTTTACTCTTGGATTCTTGTTCGCTTAATTGTTGTTTAATCCGAGATTAGTGGTTTAGAATCGAGGTCTCACAATTGGCGGCTAGATAATCCCTACATTAGGTCTGAAAAATCCCTTAAATACTCCCCTAAAATTCGTCCAAAATAATTCCAAAGATATCCCAAAGTTTTCAAAAATACACAAACACCTCGTCAAACATACAGCGACGCACGGGCGCGCATAGCCTTATGTCCCGATAATTCAAATGGCTCCATCACGCGCGAGCGCTCGTCATCCCTGGAGCGGGCGCGCATGTCTCTCTGGAAATTTTCCAACACTCCTCTTCAGTTGACGTGCGGGCGCGCCTGATCCAGGCGCGGGCGCGCATGGTATTCTGTCCC
Organism: Henckelia pumila; assembly: GCF_033568475.1. Classification (NCBI taxonomy): domain Eukaryota; kingdom Viridiplantae; phylum Streptophyta; class Magnoliopsida; order Lamiales; family Gesneriaceae; genus Henckelia; species Henckelia pumila. Next base: position 57,361,278 of record NC_133120.1, on the reverse strand, counting down.
ATCTTCATATACTCTTCAAAATACGAACCATCTTCGCTTGCTTCGCCCTTTTCTTGACTCCTTTAATTCCATCTATCATAAGTTCAACATTTTCTGTATTTCCTGACATCTAACATAAACAACAACAAATTCCACATAATTCCGCTCGAAACCAAACAATTATCCAATAATATCAACACAAATTAAGTGCACAAAATGCACTTATCAAATTCTCCCAAACTTAAATGTTTGCTAGTCCCGAGCAAAACCAATCACGACTCAAGCACAAAGCATAAAATACTCACTCAACAAATCAAGACCCACCAAGAATTACTATGAAACAATGGCCTTAGCAAAATATTCATAAAATTTCATCCAATCATATCGAACTATCACTTTTTAATTTTCAACAAACACATGCTAGTGAACCTCCAAAACTTACAAATCCCGCAACTCACGTTCAAAGTACTCTTATCCAAATCAATTCACACATTCATAAATCATGAAGAATTTATAAGGCAAAAGTATCAACGACAGGATAAATTACATTTGAAAAACACGCAAAAATCAGGTTATTTTACAAAAGAAACGTGTACGTGTTTTGGTAAAAAAATTCATATTCATTAAAAGTGTCAATCAATCATCCATAGGCTAGATTCTTGCAACCCTTCTCCACTAGTATATTAACTATGACTCGGTCAGAAGAACTTAATTGGCTTGTAATGTAAGGCCTGACTCTTGGCTACAAATGAAGGATAAAGAATTCAAAATAAGGAGTAATTTATATTTATGCTCTAATTTCGACTCCTTTTCATTTACAATTTCACACTCTTTTTTTTTTCTTCATTGATTTTGTTCATCTTTTTCACAACTTCTTTCACAACTCTTTTCACAACTCTACTACATTTTTCTTAATGATTTTCTTTTCAAATCTTCCACCATACCATTCCATTTTCACAAATAAAAACTAGGAGCATATAATATTTTAGCACTCAAATTACTCCCTTAAAGGTAGGAATTAGTGTTTAGGCTATTCAGGTAGTCAATGTAGGACCTTGAAATAATGACGAATGGGGGTTTAATTGTTATAACGTTGTTCCTGGATCTGTGTGATCCGGCACCCAAGTCAGCGGAAGTTTAATTTTTTATGATCTGGAACAATTCCAGATCTATGGATGCCAGATCCTTTGTGATTAAAACAATTGAGTAAAACAATAATAACAATTATAATTTTACCTCTTCAAGCTATGGCTTGATCTATGGACTCCAACAGATTAAATCTGCTCTTGTTGTAAATCCAAGGAACTGAAGTCTGGATCAACTCCTTAATCAGGTCCACGTATAGAAAACTAAACCCTCTGATAGATTGCACTAGAAAAATCTATCATATGTTTCTCGATGAGATTTACAGATCTGATCTGTCAATTCAGAATGTAATTTTCCAAAAATCACAGACTGAATTCTCTCACGAAAGGGAGAAAGGATTTTTGAATTCCTAGCTTGGAATAATGTGTTTTTTCGAAAATCCCATCATGTACTATATATAATTTCTGTACTGGACTAACTTATATGTCTAATGGAACACTAACACCTTAGAGCTCATTAGCCATAAATTAAGCCCAACAAGCCAAGCATGTTATTATAGAAATTAATATAAAATTCATCATTACTCCGATTGATAAACTGATTTCATCAATGTGCACAGAAACCATTTCTGCACCTTTTAAATTCAAGATAATTTTTCTGAATCCGAATTCAATGATTCCCAAAAAATGTCCATCCCTATGTCATTTTAGGAAACCTTACTCCCTTTGCTTTATTATGAGAAGTCCAACTTCTCTGTCACTAAATTTAACTCTTTAAATTTAACTATCTCAACGGGGATTAGAAATCCATTACTTGTGTGACCCTCATTGGTTCAGGGATACAGCTAGTCGTGGGTTCACAACTCCTTGTGACTCGGAACATCATTTCCGACTTACCCATCGAATCATGGTATGAGCGCCTAGCAACATCGCCCCATGATTCCCTAGGTATCACTGATAGCGCCTGCAAGAACCAGTAAGTTTTAGTTAGCGTACAGTACGGTCCCTTCATCCAAATATCCCGATCGAATCAACAACCTTTGGTATATCGAGAGTTGTTAGAGATTCGATTACTATGCAATACATCTGAGATCAAATAGTGACATCGCATATGCAACTACGAAACCGCGTAACCTAAAGCATATCAAGTACTCTGGCCAGAGATTTGTCACACTAATATCTCCTCATATCACATAGGATATCCACTCCCGTAGGTGTGTGGTGAATCTTTGACAACCAATCATTGACTCATATATGTGTCGTGACTGCACCCAATCTCGACACCTGATGACCCTCACGAAGTCGGTAAACGAGTCAAAGTAAAGTACTAGCATATAGAGTCTCCATGATGTTTCAAGTAGTAAGGACTAATGGTGTACAACCAAAACCGCGGACTTCATCCACTCGATAAGTGATAACCACTTGGAAAGTCCTAGTAGGGTAGTTCGATCATTCATCCAATGAATATCCATTTGCATGCTTTGAACATCTCCATGTTCCTTACCAATGAAACGTGGTACTCGGCATCGCAAATGCTAGTCTCAATCTCGAGCGATCCTTATCCTTATTACGGACGGCCCAAATCGACTAGGAACGGTTTAGAATATACAGTGACTATAAGATGTATTTCATGATAGTGTTCTCTCTCACATCACTATCTCATCTTACTTGCACTATAGTATATTCAAGGTCTTTATCAAAACAACAATATTATATCACCATATAACGATATGAGGAAAGACAAAGAATACTCCTTTAAATAATGTAAATAATATTAAACAAAGATTGTTTACATAAAGAGACTCTCAAAGCCCTTAGCCACAAATTGGCTAGCGGGGCATCCACTCTTTCAATCTCCCACTTGCCCTAAAGCCAACTAGTCATACAACGTAGTCCCATTGCTTTGCGATGTTTGTCAAACAAGGGTCCTGGCAAGGGCTTAGTAAGTGGATCAGCGATATTATCTGCAGAGGCCACTCTCTCGACAGTGATGTCTCCTCTTTCCACAATCTCCCGGATGATGTGGTATTTTCTCAGTATGTGTTTGGATTTCTAGTGAGACCTTGGTTCCTTTGCCTGAGCACCGGCACCAGTGATGTCGCAGTACACCGGAACTGGACCAACAGCTTCAGGAATAACACCAAACTCTTGGACGAATTTCCTCATCCAAGCAGCCTCTTTAGCAGCAGCAGATGCTGCAATGTGTTCTGCCTCAGTGGTTGAATCCGCTGTGGTGTCTTGTTTAGAACTCTTCCAAGAGACAACACCGCCATTGAGCATGAATACAAATCCAGATGTTGATTTCGAGTCATCCACGTCGCTTTGGAAGCTAGAGTCAGTATAGCCTTCCAATTTTAATTCTCCTCCCCCATAAACTATAAACATATTCTTAGTCCTTCTCAAGTACTTAAGAATATCCTTTACAGCTTTTCAATGCATTTGGCCGGGGTTAGCCTGATATCTGCTCATGACACTCAGAGCAAAAGCTACATCAGACCTGGTAGATATCATCCCATACATAATACTACCAATTGCTGATGCATATGGTATGTGTGTCATTTTCTCTATTTCCTCATCCGTCTTTGGAGACATCGACTTGGATAGAGAAACTCCATGACACATAGGTAGATGTCCTCTCTTTGACTCATCCATAGAGAACCTCTTCAATATGGTATCGATGTAGGTCGCTTGAGTGAGTCCTATCATTCTTTTAGATCTATCCCTATAGATCTGTATCCCAAGAATATAGGATGCCTCACCTAAGTCTTTCATCAAAAATCTACCTGATAACCATAACTTTGTTGACTGCAACATCCCTACATCATTCCCAATGAGTAGGATGTCATCAACATAAAGTACTAAGAATGTCACAGCATCCTTAACTACTTTCTTGTACACGCACGGTTCCTCTGGGTTCTTGATGAAACCAAAAACTTTATGGTTTCATCGAATCTTTGGTTCCAACTTCTTGATGCTTGTTTGAGACCGTAGATGGATATCTGAATCTTGCATACCTTATGTTCACTTCCCACAGATGTGAATCCCTCAGGCTGCATCATATAAATATCTTCCTTAATGTTTCCATTAAAAAATGCAGTCTTCACATCCATTTGCCATATTTCATAGTCATACCATGCTGCTATGGCAATTAAGATTCTTATGGACTTAAACATTGAGACTAGTAAAAAGGTTTCATCATAGTAAACCCCTTGTCTTTGAGTATATCCTTTTGCCACCAATCATGCCTTGTAGGTCAATACCTTACCATCAGGCCCAAGTTTCTTCTTGTACATCCATTTACACCCTATTGGAACAATTCCTTTGGGAGGATTTATCAAGGACCAAACTTGGTTTGTATGCATCGAGTCTATTTCCGACTGCATAGCTTCAAGCCATAAATTTGAATCAGCATCAGAAATTGCTTCCTTGAAGTTTCTTGGATCACATCCAATGTCGGGTTCACTTTGATCCCCTTCAAGAAGCAGACCAAATCGAATAGGAGGTCTACAAGTCCTCTCGGATCTTCTAGGAAGTGGCGTGTCATTTATTGGTTCCAGATGTGCGGGATCGTTATTTTGTATCTCGGGTTATTCTCGAATTTCTTCGAGTTCCATCATATTGCCTTTCTTATCAAGTAAGAACTCCTTCTCCATGAAGGTGGCATTTCTCGAAACAAACACTTTTGTTTCAGTAGGATGATAGAAATAATATCCAATTGAATTATTCGGATACCCTACAAAATAACATAAGGTGGATCGACTATCCAACTTATCTCCCACTGTCTGCTTCACGTAAGCAGGACATCCCCATATCCTTAAGTATGAATACTTAGGAGCTTTGCCATTCCATAACTCGTATGGAGTTTTATTCATTGCTTTGTTGTGAACGTTGTTCAACGACAATATTGCCGTTTCAATCGCATAGCCCCAAAACAAAGGTGGAAGCTCAGTGAAGCTCATCATAGATCGAACCATATCCAAAAAAGTTCGATTGCGATGCTCCGAAACACCATTTAGCTGAGGTGTCATAGGAGGAGTCCACTGAGAGTGAATCCCATTCTCTTTTAGATAGCCCAAAAACTCGGTACTTAAGTATTCTCCACCTCGATCCGATCGAAGTGCTTTAATACTCTTACCTAGCTTGTTTTCTACTTCAGCCTTGAATTCTTTGAATTTTTCAAATGATTCAGACTTATATTTCATCAAATATAAATACCCATGCCTAGAATAATCATCAGTAAAGGTAATGAAGTAGGTGTGACCAAATTTAGTACCAATACTAAATGGGCCGCAAACATCTGTATGGATCAAATCCAACAGATTTTGACTACGCTCAGGTTTTTCTTTGAAAGGAGTTTTAGTCATTTTTCCTTTTAGGCAGGACTCACAAGTTGGTAAAGAGCTAATATCAGACATATCAAACATGCCATCTTCCACTAGCTTGTTCATCCTCCTTGAGAAAATATGACCTAGCCTCACATGCCAAAGGTTTGCAGGGTTTTTGCTATCGTTTTTCCTTTTTATTGTTGTTACCGGTTTATCAACATAATTAATTGGAACGTCTTTTAATTTCAAGTTATATAGATCATTTTTTAGTTGTCCATTTCCAATCAAACATTCATTCTTGTAAATATTGCAAATCTCATTCACAAAATTACAAGAAAAACCATCTCTATCAAGCATAGAAATAGAAATAATGTTTTTGACCAAATCTGGCACAAATAAAACATCTCTAAAAAATAACTTAAAATTACTTTGAAAAATTAAATAAACGTCTCCCACATCTTTGGCTTCAACTCTAGAACCATTCCCAAGTTTCATCTGGGTCTCACCCATCCTTAGCTTACGACTTCTTGACATCATCTGCAAATCATTGCAAATATGAGATCCACATCCGGTATCCAATACCCAAGAAGTAGTATTAAGTGAAACATTTATTTCAATATAAAACATACCCTTTGCAGTTCGCAACTGCTCGAGATATTCTTTGCAATCACGTTTCCAGTGACCGGGTTTCTTGCAGTGATGGCAAACGTCTTTAGACTTGTCCACTTTTGCAGTTTTGGTCTTGGGCTTCTTCATTGGCCCAGTTTTCTTGGGTGGGACATGACGTTTCTTGCCCTTTGGATTTGGCCCTTTCTTCGCAGAGGAAGACTGGCCCCCCAAGAGAACCGGTTTTTCCTTCTTTATTGTGGCTTCATAATTCACAAGCATATTGACCATCTCTTCAAGAGTGGCTTCTATCTTGTTCATATTGAAGTTCACCACAAAACCATCAAACGATGGATGAAGGAAAAGAAGAATTAAATCGGCATTTAATTCATGCTCCAATACCAAATCGAGGGATACCAATTTTTCAATGAGACAAATCATGTGCACCCCATGCTCATGGACCGAAGTCCCCTCTCGCATGCGACACATCATTAACTCTTTGACAGTTGCGTATCTCTCAGCTCTCGATTGAGCTCCAAAAAGTTCTTTGAGATGCCGACGTATGTCAGCTGCATGCACCGCATCCTCAAATCTCCACTGAAGGTCATCGTTCATCGAAGCTTGCATGTAACACTTGGCCTTTAGATCATGGTCCCACCATTTATCTAATTTGGCCAACTCCTCCGCAGAAACATCTGCCGGAGCTATCTTAGGAGGAGCCTTTTCTAACACGTAGAAAATCTTCTCTGAATTCAGGACAATCTTTAATTTGCGGAACCAATCCGTATAGTTTGCACCAATCAGTTTGTTTTGTTCGAGAATAACAGCAAGTGGATTACGAGTACTCATCATAATATACTGAAAATAAAACAGATAAATATCAATGATTGTTTAATTAATTTATTAAGACATAAAATAAGGCTAATTTAATTTTATGAATATCACTCCCACTATTTTGACGATTTCACCATCCTCTAGTGAAAACGAGAAACTATTTTCTTTAGTGGGAACATGGAGCCCAATTGACAAATCATGGTCCCGAATAATATCAGCCAACCATAATTTTCAAAAGGTAGAGCCCAATTGCTTCCCAAGAAATCCCCATGTTATTTACCTCATGTCCAATAAGGGCCCAATAATATGACGCCTTTTATTGTGACATGTCAAGATGGCCCATCAATATTAAGTTGTGATGGACAGTCGCCATGTGGATCCCCAATAATATGAGCCAATCCCATGGGAGTTCCACCCAACTTACAACATGTGTTGATCCAATGTACAGCATTCCGACGAATAAGCCCCCCCATTAATATGAGCCGGACCACGCCCGCGGGTAGCATCTCATACATTTATCGTTGATGGAAGATAGGAACATTTAAACAATATTTAAATTCCCTTTTTGTTTATCTTGATATCAATTTTAAATCATATTTAAAATGAGGGATTTTATTTTGAAAATTTATCTCATCATTCCCATGTTTTGTATGCTTGCAGGATTCATGCAATTTTGTATAAACATGCATACAACATTAATATCATATATTAATTAAAGGATGATCAATGCCCAAATCTAGTCGACCCGTGGTTGCCAATCACGTGTCTAGGTCCAATTCTAGGTTAAATGTTGTATGCAATGCAATCCTATTACATTGCGTTCCAATTTACATTTCTTCGGTCTTCATCATCTGCTGCTGGGCCCACCATCTTTTCTTCAAAACATTATCTCCCACTATGTCTAACAAATTTACAATAAATTTCGATGACAAGTAAGGGATACATATTTTAGGGGATGGAAACGGACCATAAACCAGACCCACTTTTTATTACAATTGAGAAATCAAATTGGGCCAGAATACAAACCATTAATAAAAACCCAACAACAATTATAAAACCCAAATGTAAATAACCTAGCATACACCTAACAAATTGGTCATGGTAATTGATCATCCTTTTATCCATTATTCAAAATAATGGATAATCACGCAATTTAAAGTGGCAAAATCTTTAAACAGATAAAATCATATTTTATCTCATATCCATACACTGATAAAATCATATTTTATCACATATCCATAAGCTAATAAAATCATATTTTATCACATATCGAATATCTCCATAAAATCATATTTTATGATCAATAGTACCAAAATTATTAATTTTTCATAAAATTAAATTTAATGGATAAAATTTATAAATTTTTCCAAAAATTCAAATTTATCCAAAAATTAATTTTCTTAAAAATTCGGGCTCAAACAATTTGACCCGATGCCTCGTGGTCTAATCAAAAACAATTTTTGATTGGACCAAAAACTTAAATTTCATAAATTTAAAATTCTTAAAAATCAAAATTTTAATTTTTTCGGGCTGCCCGGGACGTTCCTTGGCAGCCCCCCACGTGGGGCTGGGCAGCCCCCACGTGGGCCCTGGGCAGCCCACGCTACCCATGGGCAGCGCCGATCGCTGCCCGTTGCAAAAAAAAATTAAAATTTGTTTTTCAAAAATTTTTGTTTCGTTTCTCAAACATCGAGGCCTAAATTTTGTACTATCGATTAAAATTTTTATCACACAGATCAGAAAAGCAACCTGTCTCTGATACCACTGTTGGAACACTGTTCCTGGATCTGTGTGATCCGACACCCAAGGCAGCGGAAATTTAAAATTTTATGATCTGGAACAATTCCAGATCTATGGATGCCAGATCCTTTGTGATTAAAACAATTGAGTAAAACAATAATAACAATTATAATTTTACCTCTTCAAGCTATGGCTTGATCTATGGACTCCAACAGATTAAATCTGCTCATGTTGTAAATCCCAGGAACTGAAGTCTGGATCAACTCCTTAATCAGGTCCACGAATAGAAAACTAAACCCTCTGATAGATTGCACTAAAAAATCTATCAAATGTTTCTCGATGAGATTTACAGATCTGATCTGTCAATTCAGAATGTAATTTTTCAAAAATCATAGACTAAAATCTCTCACGAAAGGGAGAAGGGATTTTCGAATTCCTAGCTTGCAATAATGTGTTTTTTTGAAAATCCCATCATGTACTATATATAATTTCTGTACTGGACTAACTTATATGTCTAATGGGACACTAACACCTTAGAGCCCATTAGTCATAACTTAAGCCCAACAAGTCAAGCCTATTATTATAGAAATTAATATAAAATTCATCATGACTCCGATTGATAAACTGATTTCATCAATGTGCACAGAAACCATTTCTGCACCTTTTAAAGTCAAGATAATTTTTTTGAATCCGAATTCAGTGATTTCCAAAAAATGCCCATCCCTATGTCATTTTAGGAAACCTTACTCCCTTTGCTTTATTATGAGAAGTCCAACTTCTCTGTCACTAAATTTAACTCTTTAAATTTAACTATCTCAACGGGGATTAGAAATCCATTACTTGTGTGACCCTCATTGGTTCAGGGATACAGCTAGCCATGGGTTCACAACTCCTTGTGACTCGGAACATCATTTCTGACTTACCCATCGAATCATGGTATGAGCGCCTAGCAACATCGCCCCATGATTCCCTAGGTATCACTGATAGCGCCTACAAGAACCAGTAAGTTTTGGTTAATGTACAGTACGGTCCCTTCATCCAAATATCCCGATCGAATCAACAACCATTGGTATATCGATAGTTGTTAGAGATTCAATAACTATGCAATACATCTGAGATCAAATAGTGACATCGCATATGCAACTAGGAAACCGCGTAACCTAAAGCCTATCAAGTACTCTAGCCAGAGATTTGTCACACTAATATCTCCTCAGATCACATAGGATATCCACTCCCGTAGGTGTGTGGTGAATCCTTGACAACCAATCATTGACTCATATATGTGTCATGACTGCACCAAATCTCGACACCTGATGACCCTCACGGAATCGGTAAACGAGTCAAAGTACAGTACTAGCATATAGAGTCTCCATGATGTTTCAAGTAGTAAGGACTAATGGTGTACAACCAAAACCGCGGACTTCATCCACTCGATAAGTTATAACCACTTGGAAAGTCCTAGTACGGTAGTTCGATCATTCATCCAATGAATATCCATTTGCATGCTTTGAACATCTCCATGTTCCTTACCAATGAAATGTGGTACTTGGCATCGCAAATGCTAGTCTCAATCTCGAGCGATCCTTATCATTATTACGGACGGCCCAAATCGACTATGAACGGTTCAGAATATATAGTGCTATAAGATGTGTTTCATGATAGTGTTCTCTCTCACATCACTATCTCATCTTACTTGCACTATAGTATATTTAAGGTCTTTATCAAAACAGCAATATTATATCACCATATAACGATATGAAGAAAGATAAAGAATACTCCTTTAAATAATGTAAATTATATTAAACAAAGATTGTTTACATAAAGAGACTCTCAAAGCCCTTAGCCACAAGTTGGCTAGCGGGGCATCCACTCTTTCATTAATCACACGTTTACACGCATGTCATTCGATTTTCAATAAGGCACAAACAAGGTACTAGAGATAACATGTAAAAATAGGGTAGCTTGAAAGGCTCAAACGATTTTAGAAAAATTGCCTAAATCATTCCTAATCACAGTTATGCCCGTATTGCGCCTCAAAGGGTGTCCGAACTAGTTTTAGACAATCTCAATTCACAAGTAAATCACATGAATTTTAACCAGTGCAGAAAAGACGTAATCATCAACAGGAAACGATGATTTTCAACGAGACTCAGATCATGTACCTAAAGTACTCATGTATATCTTGTGAAGGCTCGAAGGAAAACTAAGGATAAAATAATTTCAATAAATATCAGGCCCAAGGATCCCAAAAATTGCCTCATTCATTTCTATGTTTGTATGTTTTAACTCAGACTTAAGCACAATCACAGAATATGTAGGGATTAATTCATCTCATTAGTTCACCAATAAAAATTCTTTTAAGTCCGATCATGGAGTTGAGATAAAAACAGTCATTTGCATCATTGGCCAATGTCTTTTCATTTCTTTCATGGTTTCTTGAATTTAACTCGCATCCACACAACAATTCACACTTTCCCAACCTCACATACTATTCTTGTGACAAAATCCATCTCACCGCCAACACAACACAGAAGACTAAACAAAATAAAAAAACAAAACGCAAAAAGAATAAAATAAAACTCAGGAACAAGTTTCAGCAATTTTAAAGCAAAATCAGCAAAAATCCCCCCAAACTAAGTACAATCAGTGTCCTCAATGATTTAAACAAGAAAGAATAAGGACATGTACCTCAAACAATGACTGTCAGTGGTCGTCGCTTTCTTCACTCTCATCATCACGATCAACAACAGGTGCCGGGTCTGAAACACCAAAAGTATGTGGCCACTGGGGATAAGGAGGAAAAGGATGAGCCGAGCTCGCAGCATAAGGAAATTGGTGGCTCAATGCACCAGTGAATCCCATCATATAATCCATGAAAACTCCATTTCTTTGTTGAAAGTGATGGAACTCTTGACGATGCTGGCGCAGATCCTCCTCAAGATATGTAACACGTGCTTCAAAAGATGGAGGCATCTGAGTCTGTGTTACAGAAGCTCTACTAGCCGCTACTCTAGCATTGAACGCTCGTCGGGCTGCACGTTCTCGCAGTTCACTATCATATGGATGGCGAGTAGAAGAACCACCACGGGGTATAAGGGTCGTGGGCTTCAACAACTCTTCATTAGGGCTCCAATCAACACCCACTGCTTCACATAAATCCGTAATAATTGATGGCAAAGAGAGCCCCCCCCCCCCCCTCGAACGACCAATGAAAACATTCTGAATAGTTTCTTGACAAATACGGCTTAAATCCATAGACATGCCTTCAACAATGCAATATACGAGAATCGCCCTCTCCCTTGTGACCTCATGATCATGGTCAGTGGGTTTAAGTCTAGCACAAACCAAAGCGTACCACCTCTTGGCATCACTCTTCAAATCTACCTTCCTCAGCTTGGACAGTTTAAGATCACTTCCCAGCCTCCATACGGCTCCCGCGACACAGATGGATTTAATAATGGCAGCATAATCAATATCCCCAGACTTATATGCAACATATTCATCATTTTCCACTGGCGGGATATGAAATATAGTGTTAATCGCAACCGAATCAAACGGCACCATCTGGCCTCGCACCAATACCCTGAAGTCAATGTGCTTAACCTTCAGATTTGCATAAAATTCCCTCACCAATGAAATAACTGCTTCTTGGGGCTGCTTAACAAATTGAAGCCACTGCTGCTCGAGCACTTCATCCCCAAAATTACATCGAATAATCCCATTCGGCTCAAATCCAATTTTCGTATCGAACCCTCTCTCAGGAAAAATATTCTTAGATAACAACGCATGATAATTCTCTTCGGCCTGTTTGTCCCAAAAACGATGATTATCGAAAGTAGGGGCCGAAGAAGAGGATTCGCCCAATTTTGTTTTCTTCTTTGGAGCCATATGTCAAACACTTAGATTGCACAATAATTCTCAATTCAACAAGAATAGATCAACAAACGTGACGCCCCCAAACTTAGCAATTCAAGTCACAACACACTCTTCACTTCAAAGTGAAACGAGCACCAACAATAACTCAAGAAACCCCACAACTCAGATACAAATCCACGCCACAATCTCCACTATCTCAACAACCCAATAAAACGGAGAATTTACGAACCCTTAATCATAGAGACTTACCACTTAAACGAGAGCAATTGTAGCACGAGCCAGAAAGAATTCTCGGGGTGCCCTAGCCTGTCGTCTCCCTTGTGACTGAGAAGAAGAATGAGAGAAAGAAGGAGGAGTATGAAGAACACAAAACGAGAGAAAGGAATTGAGATTGGGAATGGCGATTTGGAGAAGAAAGGAAAGGAAAGAGAAGGAAAGATAGGGTAAAATTAGAAGAGAGAATGAGAAAGTAAGGAAAGAAATCGAATCAGAAGAGAGAATAAGAAAGGAAGGAAAGAAATCGGTTTTTTAGATTCAGACAAGGTGGGCGCGCATAGGCTTACGCGGGCGTGCATAGAACACTGCTCATGTAATATATATCTGCGCAAGATGACGCGCGGGCGCGCTAGAGAGACTGGCGGGCGCGCATAGAGCTCTGGACCATTGATTCGATTTTTATATTTTTTTGAACGCGCGGGCGCGCCTAAGGACAGGCGGGCGCGCATAATATGCTGGAATTTTGTTCCTAAAAAAAAAAAAAACTCAAAGCGCGAAAATAACAAAATTAAACGCAAAAAACGAAATAGAAATTAAAAACAAACAAAAATAAAATATGGGTTGCCTCCCATTTAGCGCTTGGTTTATAGTCCTCAGCCGGACTTGCACTAGTTTTAAGCCGGGTCTGTGAGTAGAGAGTACTCTCAGTACTTCGTACTTCGGTACCAAAATAATGTTTCACCCTTTGCCCGTTCACTTTGAATACCCTTCCATCTGTACATCGAAGCTCAATCGCACCGTGCGGATACACCTTCTCCATCGTAAATGGTCCAGACCATCTGGACTTCAATTTTCCTGGAAACAATTTCAGACGGGAGTTAAACAATAATACTTTCTGACCTGGTTCGAATTCTCGAGGTACAATGTTTTTGTCATGCCACTTCTTTGTTTGCTCCTTGTATATCTTTGCATTCTCATATGCCTCACTTCGAAACTCATCCAATTCCGTCAACTGTAATTTACGCAACTCCCCAGATGCTTCGATATCCATATTCCGCTTCTTGACAACCCAAAACGCTTTGTGCTCTAACTCCAAAGGCAAATGACATGCCTTACCAAACACCAACCTGTAGGGCGACATCCCAATCGGTGTTTTAGACGCAGTGCGGTAGGCCCATAATGCGTCATCCAGCTTGATTGCCCAATCTTTTCTATTCGTCTTAACCGTATTCTCCAATATTTGCTTGATTTCTCGGTTAGAGATTTCCGCTTGACCATTGGTTTGCGGATGATATGCACACGCCACCTTATGACTGACACCATACTTAGTGAGCAAAGTATTAAAATTTTATTACAAAAGTGCGTACCTTCGTCACTGATTATTGCTCGTGGTGTTCCAAACCTTGTAAAAATGTTCTTCTGCAAAAACTTTACTACAACACGAGCATCATTAGTAGAGGTGGCAATTGCTTCCACCCATTTTGACACATAATCTACTGCCAATAAGATATAAGTGTACCCAAAAGAAGGGGGAAAGAGACCCATAAAATCTATACCCCACACATCAAACAATTCCACTTCTAAAATATTTTTGAGGGGTAATTCATGCCTTCTAGATATATTCCCCGTTCGTTGACACTTATCACATGATTTCACTAAGGTATAACTATCTCTAAACAACGTAGGCCAATAAAAAGCAGATTGTGGTACCTTAGCGGCAGTCCGAGTTGCTCCAAAATTTCCTCCATAGGGTGAGGAATGGCATTGTTCCAAAATTTCATTTGCCTCTTGCCCCGCCACACATCTTCGAATCACTTGATCAGCACAACGTTTGAAAATTTAGGGATCATCCCATAGGTAGAACTTAAAGTCATGGAAAAACTTCTTCTTCTGATGTCGATTCAACTCTGGAGGCATAACACCACAAGACAAAAAATTTGCAAAATCAACAAACCACGGAATTTAGGAATTTACCTGAAAGATCTGTTCATCCGGAAATAATTCCTTTATGCTCTCCTCCTCCTTAACGTCCTCTAACTCCAATCTCGACAAGTGGTCAGCAACTTGATTTTCACTACCCTTCTTATCCTTGATCTCAAAATCAAAATCCTGTAACAGTAGAATCCACCTTATCAAGCGTGGCTTGGCATCCTTTTTGGCAAACAAGTAGCGAATCGCTGCATGGTCAGTATAAACAACTACTTTAGTACCAATTAAATATGGACGAAATTTATCAAAAGCAAAAACTACTGCAAGCATCTCTTTTTCTGTAGTAGTGCAGTTTTGCTGCGCGGCATCCATGGTGCGACTGGCATAATATATGGCTCGAAACATCTTATCTCTCCTCTGGCCTAATACAGCGCCGACTGCATAGTCACTAGCATCGCACATAAGCTCAAAGGGCTCCTTCCAATCCGGCACAATCATGATGGGTGTTGTGATCAACGCTGTCTTGATCTTTTCAAAGGCCTGCAAACAAGCATCATCAAATATGAATGTAGAATCTTTTTCAAGCAAATTACACAGGGGTTTTGTAATTTTAGAGAAATCCTTGATGAATCGCCGATAAAACCCTGCATGGCCTAAAAAACTTCTGATGTCTTTGATATTCTTTGGAGTTGGAAGCTTCTCAATGGCAACCACTTTGGCTCGATCCACCTTTAACCCATTTGATGACACTTTATGTCCAAGGACAACCCTCTTGAACCATAAAGTGAAATTTTTCCCAATTTAGCACTAAATTCTTTTCCTGGCACCTCTGCGAAACAAGAGACAGATTATGCAAGCAATGATCAAAAGAGGAACCAAATACTGAAAAGTCATCCATAAAAACTTCCATCACTTCCTCCACCATATCCGCAAAAATCGCCATCATACACCACTGAAAAGTTGCAGGTGCATTACACAGTTCAAACGGCATCCTCTTGAAAGCAAACGTGTCATAGGGACACGTAAAAGTAGTCTTCTCCTGATCCTCCGGTGCGATAGAAATTTGATTATAACCTGAATAACCATCTAAGAAGCAGTAATAGCAATAACCAGCAAGTCTATCAAGCATTTGATCAATGAAAGGAAGTGGAAAATGATCCTTACGAGTAGCTTTGTTCAACTTCCTATAATCTATACATACTCGCCAGCCAGTTACTGTACGTGTAGAGATTAACTCATTATTTTTGTTTTTAACCACAGTAATCCCACCCTTCTTGGGCACCACTTGAACAGGAGATACCCAACTACTGTCAGAAATAGCATAAATCACTCCCGCATTCAACAACTTTAAAACCTCTTTCTTAACTACTTCTTTCATTGCGGGATTCAACCGCCTCTGATGATCAACATAAGGAGTATAAGACTCTTCCATCAAAATTTTATGCATGAAAATTGTTGGACTAATACCCTTAATGTCCGAAATTGACCATCCTAAAGCAGTTTTAAAATTTCTCAGAACTCTCAACAACTTATCTTTTTCTACAGCAGACAAATGAGCAGATATAATAACAGGAGAAGTAAAATTTTCACCAAGGAATGCATAACATAAGCGCGCAGGGAATTCTTTAAGATCATGAGTTTCAGTAGATACCTCTGTTGCACTATTTTCCAATGCTTCAGATTCCTTAGGACTTACCATTTTTTCTTTTGGAGCGCTGTCAAGGAATGCTTTTTGTTCATGTAACTCCCAATCCTCTTCCTTATCAACCACCTCATCCGCCACCAAAAATCTTTCAAGTGGATCAGTAATTCTTGCACATGAAAAATAATTATGAGAATCAATAATTTCAATACTTTTACATGTACTTATCTCGTTTGGTCCCCTCATGGTGTGATAAATATTAAAAATCACCGCTTCACCACCAATTCGAAGTGTGAGCTCTCCCTTGTGGACATCGATCAGTGCGCGTGCAGTAGCTATAAAAGGTCTCCCAAAAATCAAGGGAGTTTCTTCATCTTCATCCATTTCCAAAATCACGAAATCTGCTGGAAATATGAACTTGTCGACCTTCACCAAAACATCCTACACAATACCCCGTGGATATGTAATACATCGATCAGCCAACTGTAATGTAATGGTGGTCGCCCTGACTTCTCCGAGCTCCAAAGTCCTGTATACAGAAAAAGGCATCAAATTAATGCTTGCTCCTAAATCACATAAAGCTCGATTTACCATAGAATCACCAATAAAACAAGGGATAGTAAAACTCCCTGGATCCTTAAGCTTTTGTGGCAACTTTTTCTGCAAGATTGCGCTACACTCTTCTATCAGATTCACCACTTCATTGTCTTGCAATCTCCTCTTCTTAGACATTACATCTTTGATGAACTTGGCATAGTTGGGTATTTGTTCCAAGGCATCTTCAAATGGAATATTGATGTGTATCTTCTTGAAGATGTCTAGGAACTTGGAAAACTGCTATCAAGTGCTTTCTTCTTGAATCGCTGAGGATACGGAAGTTGTGGCTTATACATCGGTTTTGCTTCAGTTTCTTTATTGGGTTATTCAACCACGATTTCTTCAAACACTGGTGCTTCAACTTCCTTGGTTTTTCTCTGTTCGTCAGCCTCTAACTTCTTACCACTTCTTAACTCCACCGCTTTGCACTGCTCTTTTGGGTTCACTTCAGTATTGCTCGAAAACTATCCTCGATTTTGATCCTTCAACGCATGTGCAAGCTACCAATCTGTGTTTCCATAGATTTCATCATAGCCCCCAAACTGCAAATATGTGTCTCCATGCTGTCCATTCGAGTTTCAGTCCTCGACATCCGCTAGTTAGATTTCGTAAAAAATGTAGACACAACATCCTCCAAAGACGCTTTACCTTCACCTTGATTTGTATTGAATCCCGGAGGGGGTTTCAACATATTTTTGTTGTTGGCATAGGAAAAGTTTTCATGGTTACGTAAGCCAGGATGATAAGTATTGGGTGGAGGGTTACCTCGATAATTTCCATAGCCTCTGGGATTGATATATTGAGCTTCCTCAGGTGGGTGAGATTCTTCTATGGCAATCGACACACCTGCAGGTTCTGTTAAACTCACCTTGTTCAGAGCAGCAACATGTGTACTCAATGCAGATAGCTGTGCAGTGATGGATGTGAGAGGATCAACATTATACACTCCCTTCTTGACTCCCATACGTTCAGATGGCCATTGATAACTATTGATTGTCATCTGTTCCAGCATCTCATAGGCCTGAATGGGATCCTTGGCAAATATGGTACCCCCAGCAGCAGAATCTACAGGCATCCTTGTGGGCGTATTCAACCCATTGTAAAAAAACTCTATTTCTTCCCAATCTGCAAAATTATGATTAGGACAACACCTTAACAAATCTTTGTACCTTTCCCATGCCTCATATAGTTGTTCTGAATCATGCTATTGAAAGGTACTGATCTCAATCTTCAGCTGGGTTGCCTTGGGTGGTGGAAAGAACTTCTCTAAAAATTTCACAGCCATGCCCTCCCAAGTTTTTATGCTTCCTAGCGGCAATGACTGCAACCAGCTCCGTGCCTTGTCCCTGAGAGAAAAAGGAAACCAGAGTAAACATATTATATCCTCAGAAACACCATTTATTTTTACCGTATCAGTAATATCTAGGAAGGTGCGCAAGTGTAAGTGCGGATCAGATGTAGCGCTTTCATTGAATTGGTTCTGCTGAACCATGTTGATTAATTTCGGCTTCAACTCGAAGTTGTTGACATTTATTGTCCCTCGAGCGATTCTAGAATAGTGAGCCTGGATCGTCGGCCTGAAATGGTCTCTGATTGGCACCAAGGGCAATTCATTGACATTTTCTTCAGCCATGTTAAGTGGTTCTTCTCTCCTAACTTTTCTCAAAGAGCGTGCGGTTCGTTCAATCTCTAGATCAAAGAGTAAAGAATTCTCACTTTGTGTTCTTCACATGAACTGCAGTTAAGAACAACAGCAATTAATTATTACTTAAAATAAGATGAAATAAAAGCTCTAAATTAAAACTTAGACTAATTGATAACAAGACTAAACAAAATCAAAAATTACTCCCCGGCAACGGCGCCAAAACTTCTTGTGAAAATTACTCGCAAGCGTACGAGTGTCAAGTTTTAATATAGTGATAGAGAGAGTGTCGATCCCACAAGGAGTAAATTGAAAATATTCAATACTTGTAATTAAAATAGTCTTAATTTTATTTAGAAAATTGAACTTTAGAGGTTTGATGACAAATTAAATAAATAAAGAAGGTAGTAAAGCACGCGCACACACAATCCTTACGAGATTATCATTCAGAGAAAAATAGTCTAGAGGTTTGATTTCACCTGGTCTCGACAATATTCATTCCTAATCAATCTATTTTCATGAGTTCATTTCAATTAATAACCAAGAACACATAAATTATACTATTTCCCTCTCCCGAGTATCAAATAGAATGTATCAATTACATATCGATTCCAATATCCCTATTAAAAATCTACTTGTAATGATATGTGTAAAACAATGTTCTTTCTAGGCTCTATTAAAGCTATAAGCTCTCCCGAGTCATATAAACAATTAATAGTGTGAATTCCATTTATCCTATTCTAAATCCCCTCTCCCGAGTGCCGGATTCTGAATAAATATGACAAATCAATTTATGGCCAGTAAATTGAAAAGACTCTCAAAACTAGAATCACAATTAATTTAGAAGAACTCAAATCATTAAAATCAATAATTCATAAATATGTCTTGACCAGGCTACATCAACCTCTAGACTAAAAAAATTTAGTTCATAGCAAAATTCATAACAACCCAAATCATGTTTAAGAATTCAAACATAATTTAACAATCAATGAAATAAATAAAGAAGAAATAACAATGTAGTAGTCTTTCTTCCGTGTCCGGTTGAAAAGTCTTCGTCTTCGTTCCATGAAATCTTCAAATCTTGATCCCAAAAATCTCACAAAAGTGCTCTCAAGATTATTGTGTATTGGCGGCTAGATAATCCCTACATTAGTTCTGAAAAATCCCTTAAATACTCCACTAAAATTAGTCCAAAATAATTCCAAAGATATCCCAAAGTTTCCAAAAATACACAAACACCTCGTCAAACATACAGCGACATGTGGGCGCGCCACCTTCACACGCAGGCGCGCATAGCCTTCTGTCCCGATAATTCAAATGACTCCATCATGCGCGGGCGCTCGTCATCCCTGGAGCGGGCGTGCATGGCTCTCTGGAAATTTTCCAACACTCCTCTTCAGTTGACGCACGGGCGCGCCTGATCCAGGCGCGGGCGCGCATGGTATTCTGTCCCATCTTCATCTAATCTTCAAAATACGAACCATCTTCGCTTGCTTTGCCCTTTTCTTGACTCCTTTAATTCCATCCATCATAAGTTCAACATTTTCTGTATTTCCTGATATCTAACATAAACAACAACAAATTCCACATAATTCCGCTCGAAACCAAACAATTATCCAATAATATCAACACAAATTAAGTGCACAAAATGCACTTATCACAAGGACTCGATCTACCTCGCTCATCTATTCTCAGTCTAAGAAACTTAAGCTCTGATACCACCTATTGTGGGGACCTCGGGTTGCTAATCTCATCTTAGGGCAATTAACGATTAATTAAAAATTAATCATACACAAAAAGGAATACTCAAACCAAGACTAAAAAAAATTTCTTTTTTTAAAAGGGCACCTCGCTCGATCGGTTAAATCCTACCGATCGAGCGAGCAAGAAATTTAAAGTCTCAGGATTGAGCAAAAGTTGGCCTCGCTCGATCGGTGAAATTCAACCGATCGAGCGAGCAAGAAAAATGAAAGTTTCTGCTTCAAAAATATAGGTCTCGCTCGATCGGTCAACTTCAGCCGATCGAGCGGCCCTGTCCTGCTCAAAAATTTGTAGAACTCATTTTGCTGTCCAAGTCCAAAAATTCAGTCCAAAACCAACTCAAATCATGGTTTGACATATCTGGAACATGCATATATACATAAACCAAGTCTCAAGCATAAATTCATGCATTTATTACATCAAACGAATAGTTAAAAAGGAATTAAACTACAAATTACAAAAAGTGTCACAAGTGTACTTCAATCCATAATTCTTCTAACAAGTTTGATTCTATTCAAACTATCATAAAACAACTAAAACCCGAGTCCACACTTGCTAAATCTCGCTCCCGAGCTATCAATGTCATCTTTGACTAGCTCCTTTCCCATCTGTTGTCATGCACACATACAAAACAAGACAACAGCCGAATAACTCCGGTGAGAATACAATCTCAGTATAATCAACATATATACGCGTTAAATAAAAGCATATCGACTCTAAACATTTCAACTCGAGAATAGAGTAAACGCATATATAAAGAATTGATTCCTATCACACTCTTTGCCATCAAGATTCGTATATGATCTTGACATGGATATCCATCTATCGTCGTCTCATCAGACTCAAAAATAAGATCGCCTCAGACCTTGGCATAAGAATCAATTCATATCTCATATCATATCATATCAAATAAAGATCCACTACCTGAGATGGATCGACAACATCAACAATCTAAATACAAACACTTAACAAGTATGTGATTTTGGCGGGACAACTCAAGAAGCTTCATTCTCAAGTTTCAAATCCCTGACTTGCGATGCTGTCTTATACCTTCTTGTTTTGTCTCGGTTCTTGAGGCTACAACTCTGAAACATAACAACAAGAACACATATATCAAACTCTATCCAAACAACATCATCCAATCGTCAAAGAACATTTCAAACCTAGCTCAATTTCATCTTCGGTTCGAAATCTAACTTCTCGAGTTCGTCAATCTCTTAGCCAGCTGAAACAAAGTGATCATAAGCTCAATATATCACAAAGAACTCATATCATATTCAGTTCAATCAACAAGATATCAAAACAGCTTTAAGTCTTCAATCGACGACGTAACGGCTGAAAATTGGTAATCGAAACGATATCGAACCATTCTATCATTCATATACATGATATATCAGCAATATAACACCATAAATCAGCATACCAGAAGCTATAAAAATCAAACATACTTCTGAAAATCATCATAAATTCATACGAGATTCAATCTTCAATTTGTTTTCGATATCGGAATGTATAAAAGCACAAAAACACATATGTATGCTCATAATATGATTTCTCCAACATACAGCATCTCAAAATAGATTGAATCATGAAGATACTTACACCAAGTCGAAGCCCTAGTTGTAAGGATCGCAGCGCTATTTTCAAAATTAAATTCGGACAACCGGATCAAAAGTTATGAGGATTTGAAAATCAAAATCAAAGAGAAAGGAAGATCTCGGCTTTTGCTTCTGAAATTCTGAAGAAAATCTAGCATTACACGTATAAATGCTGACAAGTCATGTAGGATTTAGATATATTCAAGCATAATTTCAATTAAGTCCCTAAAACCTTCAAAAATTGCAATTCAGTCCTCAGCCCTCTTTTTAATTTAATTTTAATCCTAAATAATTTAAGAATATTAGAATTTAAATCAAAACTCTAAATATTTCCAAATTAAATATACTCGGATTAAAATTAAATAAGTTTAGATTAAATCAAATAATCCTGGTTCTTACATTACAACGCATACAACAACACCAACAATCATAACTGGCAGAAGCAAGAGGTGCAAAAGCCGAGGTATGAGGAGATAATGATTAAGTATGTTGCGGGAACCGAGGCAAGGCTGAAAAATCAAGAAGCTATGATGCAAAAGTTGGAGACTCATATGGCTTAGATAGCAACCTAACTTTCGACCGGAGCACCCAATTCACTGTCGAGAAACACTAAACCAAATCCCAAGGGCGTAAATGCTATCATGGTCGTGACTAGATCACAATCTGAAAAACTTGAGCAGACGGACGAAGCAAAAACTGTGGAGATTCCAAAAATTTTAGAAGTCAAGGAGGATGCGCGTGCTGAAAATTCCTCAATGACGGGTAAGAAATGTATGACTTCAAAATTTGAAGTTAATGATGATGTTGATATTTCAACTTTACCTTTCCCCCAGCGAGCTAAGCAATTATTTTTCGATCTTCAATTTAAAAAGTTTCTTGAAATTTTCAAGAAATTGTATATTAACATACCTTTTGCAGATGCTTTAGCTCAGATGCCAAATTCTTGAAGGACTTGCTGAAAAATAAAAAGAAGCTGAATGATCTAACGCAAGTCACAATGAATGAGGAGTGCTCGGTTGTGCTTCAGAATAAGGGCGCACGAATATTTCAGGATCTAGGGAGTTTTTCTATACCATGCAAAATTGGAAGTTTATCATTTGATAATGTTTTGTATGATTTAGGATCGAGCATAAATTTGATGCCTTATTCACTTGCTCGGAAATTAGGTATAAAAAATATTGAACCTGCCTCTATTTCTCTTTAATTTGCTGATAGATCAATAAAATATCCTGGAGGGATAGTGGAAAATGTCCTAGTAAAGATAGATCAGTTTATTTATCCTGTTGATTTTATTATTTTTGACATGGATGAAGATTGTGAAGTTCCTCTGATTCTAGGACGTCCCTTTTTAGACATGAGTCGGGCGTTAGTTGATGTTGAAAAAGAAGAATTAGTGTTAAGACTAAATGATGAGCAAGTTCTGTTCCATATGTTTAAGTCGGCTAGTGAGGATTGATCAGAGTTCATCCAAGAGGGTGGATGAACCACCTTGAATGTCTCCACTAAAAAGAGGAATATAGTCGGGCTATAGACTATAAATTTAGCGCTGATTGGGAGACAACCCAGTGTTCTTTACCCTACTTTTTAGTTTCTTTTTGCCTAGTTTTATTTTTATTTCTATTCTATTTTTGCTTCTTTCCCTTTCCAGTTTGTCATGCTTGACTGATATACCTAGCCTGCTGCTACCGTCCCAGCTGATACTGCCGAGAAGAAAGAGGATGAATACAAAACCAAGGGACTTTATGTTTGTTTTGTATTTTTGTTTTTTGTTCTACATTCTGTTCATTGTTTCTAAAGCATTGAGGGCAATGCTTTGAATAAGTATGCGGTATCGGTATACTAGTTTATTTCATTGTTTATTGTGTTTGTTTTGCATTCATATGGTTTCATTCAATGCATATAGTTCGTATTCATTCATGAAAATATGTTTTTTGTGTTTTTGTAGGTACATGACACACACGCACGTTTACGTTAAACTGATAGTGTATTGTGGAAAATCAGAAGCAGTTGTGATTTTTAGTTGTTGGTGTTGAGATTTATCTGAGGCTATTTTAATCATGATTTGTTCTTACTTATGTTGATGTTTATTGTTTTTTGCATGTCTTGCTCGAGGGCGAGCAAGGTTTAAGTATGTGGGTGTTGATAAGTGCATTTTGTATGCATTATTTTGTGATATTTTTATGCCTATTTTGCATGTTTTCATATTATTTTATATGTGTTTTGTGCATTTTATCTCCACATCATTCCCCTTGGTTTATTTATAGAAAATGAAGGAAACTCATTTTTTTTGGTAAAGAAAAGAAGAAGCGCATGATGAAGATGAGTAGCTGCATTTGTGAACCAACAAGTCTGCCCCAATTGAGAATGAAGCTGCGTTTTTGTGCTTGGAAGAGTGCAACTGTGTTTGATGAGGCATAATGGAGATGCGCAGCTGTGTGCCATGAAGAAACAAATATTGCGCATCTGCGGCATTAGAGGAGTGCTTCTGCATTGGGAAGATATTTCAGGGGCTGCGCAATTGTGTTTATGTGTGAAGAAACAAAGAGAAGCGTAATTGCGCAAGAAAGTTACGCAACTGTGTATTGAAGAGAAGAAAGAAAGAAGAGGTGCATCTGCACTTGAATTGGCGCATCTACGCAAGCCATGGAATATGCGAGAGAATTGAAGGATGCGCATCTGCGCTTGAATTAGCGCATCTGCGCATGAGACATGTACAAGGAAAAAGAAGGAAAGCGCATATACGCCTTAATATAGCGCATTTGCGCATTGTTGAAGAAACAAGTAACAACGCAATTGCGGGAATGGAAGATGCATCTGCGCATGGTTTGAGTTGTGAAAGATTTACGAGGCAGAAAAGCTCTCGCTCTAGCGCACCTTTATGCGCTCGAGTGCATGTTTGTGCGCTCGAGCGAGAGATCGCGATCAGAAAAAATTTAGAATTTCCTAAAATTAAAATTCCTATTTTTCGGGCTTTAATTCGTGGGCTTTTCAAGCCATATAAATAGGAGATTAGAGATAAGTTGAAGGGGTTCAAGAACACAGAGATCGTATAAGGCGGCTACAAGCTTGGGAGATAAGATTTCTCTTTTCTTTCTTATTTTCTTCTTTTTATTTTTAGTTCATGATTAAAAACATTGTTTGAATCATGATTTTATTTATGGAGTAGTAGTTTCTTTCGATCAAGGCCACATGATTGAGTCGTACAAATCTATGTAGAAAACTTGGATGTTTGTTTTGGATTTTTCATATTTGGTTTTATATTAATGATTATTAGATTTATATTTGTCTCGTGAATGATCTGGCCAGTTGTTTTCTTGCATGTTAATCGATTTCAAGTCGACAGAGGATGAATTGATTTTGATTACTCTAATAATTAACACGAGGTAAAATTGACTTGAAATAGTATTCGATTACATCGTGCGGTTTTAGGTTCAAACTAAATTCTTACAGTTCCTCATGCGTTTGAATTTGATT
This sequence comes from Henckelia pumila, assembly GCF_033568475.1. Taxonomy (NCBI): domain Eukaryota; kingdom Viridiplantae; phylum Streptophyta; class Magnoliopsida; order Lamiales; family Gesneriaceae; genus Henckelia; species Henckelia pumila. The sequence continues at coordinate 57,335,974 of NC_133120.1, read as the reverse complement.
AGAATTATGAAAAATTAATCCGTCAATATTTGAATAGATTTAATTGTTCTAGAAATAGACCTTTAAACAGGCTAGGAGAATTCACCGTAATTTAAGATTAAATATGAGTCCTGAATCGGCTACTTGTTACATGATTTGTTCGGTACCTATGTGTGTCCTTGATCGAGCTTTTCTTATATTTTAAATTAATCCAAATTTTCTGCTGTGTTTTATTTAATTTAGTTTTATTTGCAAATTTATTTATTAGTTTAAAATCTGAAATTACTTTTATTTTCTAGTCTAGATTAAGTAGAGATAAATATTTTTTTGTATTTACAAAATAACAGTCCTTGTGGGTTCGACATCTGGACTTTTGTCCATTATCTATTACTTGACCTGGTGCGCTTGCTAGTAGATTTTTATCACACCGATTTAAGCGGTCAAGTTTTTGGCACCGTTGCCGGGGACTGTTTGTGAAATCAGAATTTTTATTTTACTTGAGATTAGACAATATTTTTTTTATTTTTTCTTTCTAAATTTTGAATTATTCTCTTTTCTTTGTGATTTTCAGGAACTATCTTGTTGTGCATTGACATGAGTAAATTTCACGTGTTTTTATTGCATGATTTTTATGTGTTTTGCATTCGTTTGTGTCATTTTGTTCGTTTTAATCTAATTTTGTTTGCATTTAGTGTTTTTTCTTGTATTTTGTTCACTCCTCTTGATTTATGGTTGACTTGGCAGGAAAATGAAAAGAATCAAGTATTTTTGGGAATCAACAGGGTGCGCTCGAGCTGCAAAATATTGCAGTTCGAGCGCATGCATGAGCAAGAAAACAGAAGAGAGGCAGAAACTATGCGCCCAAGCGGTAATTTATTACCGCTTGAGCGCGTGCTCGAGGAACCACACATAAGAGAGGCAGAGGACCCAGCGCCCGAGCTGCAATATTCTATCTCTCGGGAGCTCTCGCGTAATTTGGAATCTTTTTATTCCGGGTGTTTTAAAAGGAAAAGACTCTGAGGGAAATATAAATAGAATATTTTCAGATGTTTGAGGGTTCGATATACAAAAGATCAAGGCGGAGGCGGCTTGTGAATATTGGAGGCTTGCGTCTTCTCGTTTTGAGTTTTTCCTCTTCTAAATTTCTGGATTTTATTTGGAAAACATTGTTAGATTAATTTTTATTATGAGTTGTAGTAGCTAAAATTTATTTTGTTGGAATTTAGGGGATCCAAACCCCGAAACACGTTTGTGTGATTGAATTTGTTGAACGAATTGAGTTTGCTTTATGCTATTATTTGATTTTGTCATGCTTTATTATTCTATGTTGAGGAGTAGCTAACTTTAGAATAGATTTGTATGTTGTGAATTATTATCGAGAGATAAATTCATGATTAGTACGAGTGACACAATCCATGGACTTAAAATTTGCATAGAGATATAAGATTTAGTACATGTTGATAACCATTGACCACCAGGTTGAAAGTTTTAGGAATTCAAGGAACGCAAAGCAATCGGTAATGATAAATAATCGGAGAGATTTGATTGTTTTATTAACTTGAATTAGATTGGCATAAACTCGAGAGAGAGATTGTCCATATATTAGGAATTCCTGTCGAATTTATGTGTATAAAAGTGAATTTCAATTGTCCAGTTCAATCAGGGGGGAAGGTGAACCGAGATTCCAACAAATATTCTCATATTATATTTTATACTTTGAAAAATTGAATTTGTTTATTTCTTTGAAATTTAGTTATTTACGTCGAACTCATTAGTTTATAATTTTAGTTATAATCATTCATCAAATTTTTGTTACTTTGGGTAGAGGAATAAAATAACTGAATTATTGTGACATAGTTCTTGAGGACGATACTCGTACTCAGTACACTTTATTATAACTTGATTCGTGCACTTGCGATAATTTCAAGAATAATTGAGAGATATTTATATTGATTTTAAGTGTTAGTATTTGCTCGATCAAGTTTTTGGCGTCGTTGCCGGGGACTATTGATTACTCTGATTTATTTTATTTAATTTTCTCTACATCAATTTTAATCACTATTTTCATCTGTGAACTGCAGGATACTCTTGCAGTGCATGCAACATTCACCTGAGTCGGAACTGATTCCTTTTGATCCTGAAATCAAAAGAAAATTTTGCAGGAGAAGAAGGCAGCAGCGAGAAGCCATGGATGGAGATGCTGAGAACAATACATCACCAATTTACAGATCCATGATGGATAGCGCCTTGCCATCCATTGAGGACGTTAGACCTAGCATCATCAGGCCAACATAGCAGCAAATCACTTCGAGATAAAGCCTGCAATTATTCAAATGATTCAGAACTAAGTTCAGTTCGGAGGGACAACAATGGACGACCCAAAGACTCATATCGAAAATTTCCAAGAAATTTGTGACACTTTCAAGCAACAGGGAGTTTCTGATGATGCTATTAGTTTACGCTTATTCCTTTTTCATTAAGAGATAAAGCAAAAGCGTGGCTAACAAATCTACCTGCAGGTTTAATTACTAATTGGGATGATTTGGCAAAGTCCTTCCTCACCAAATAATTCCCTCCGTCAAAGTCAATGAAGTTGAGGACAGATATAATTATGTTTGCCCAAGGCAAACAAGAATCACTTTACGAGGCATGGGAACGCTATAAAGAGCTATTAAGGAGATGCCCATACCACAAATTACCCAACTGGCTTGTGGTACAAATTTTTTACTATGGCCTTCCTCATGCTAATCGCACTATGTTAGATGCAGCTGCAACTGGAAATCTGTTAAGAAAATCACCAGAAGAAGGAAGTGAATTGATTGAAGAGATGGCATCTAGTAGTTATCATCCGCAATCTGAGAGGAATGCAATGAGGAGATCTGCAGGAATTCATCAGGTAGATGCGTTTACTTCAGTGTCAGCACAGTTTGAGGTGATGAATAAAAATATTGATGAGCTGAGTTTTGGGAATTCTTCAATGTGCATCCAAGAAGTATGGTGTGAAAAATGTGGTGCTGAACATTTTACTAAAAGATATCAGACTGGAAATCCACACTATCAACCAGAGGGAGTTATGGCTAACCATGTAGGAAATCAGAATTGCCCTAGGAATGATCCTTTTTTTGAATACATATAATCCAGGGTGGAAACAACATCCAAATTTCTCATGGGGAGGACAGAACAACAGGCAGTATGAAAACAAGAATTATGGAAAACAATATCAGGAAGAGAAGTCAAGCATGGAGCAGATGATGCAGATGTTCATATCATCCACTGAAACTAGAATGCAGAATCAGGATGCATCGATAAAGAATTTGGAGAATCAGATAGGACAGTTGGCTAAAGCGATGTCCAGCAGAGATCCATGTACTTTGCCAAGCGACACGGAAAAGAATCCAAAGGAGCAGGTCAAGGCAGTGTAATTGAGAAGTGGAAAGAGAGTAGAACTTGAGAAACAAGAAGCGAAAGAGCCACAAGTTGCTATACCGGAGAAAACTGCAGGTAAGTCTTCTACTTCTACACAACCACCCACATCACAGTCAAATTTTGTTATTCCACCATCTTTTCCTGCAGCGCTCAAGAAAGCCAAGCTAGATTCCCAGTTTACGAAATTTCTAGAGGTATCCAAGAAATTGACTATCAACATTCCCTTTGCCGAAGCATTGATGCAAATGCCCAGTTATGCTAAGTTCTTGAAGGAGATTCTCTCCAACAAGAGAAAATTGGAGGAACATGCATTGATTACTTTAACAGAAAATTGCTCTAGGGATTTTCTCTATCCCTTGCATGATTAATAATGTACAATTTCAAAAATTTTGTGTGATTTAGGTGCTACCATAAATCTAATGCCTATTCGGTTTTCAGGAAATTGGGTTTGGGGGAGCCAAAACCCACCAGGATGTCGTTGCAATTAGCTGACAAGTCTATAAAATATCCAAGAGGGATAATAGAGGATGTCCTAGTGAAAGTAGAAAAATTCATCTTTCCGGTGGATTTTGTCGTACTCGACATGGAAGAAGATTTAGATATGCCACTTATTTTGGGAAGACCTTTCCTAACAACAGGAAAAACACTCATAGATGTCCAAAAGGGAGAATTACTACAGAGAGTGGGAGAAGAGAAAATTTCCTTTGATGTTTTTAATGCACTCAAATATTCACAACTTGATGAGGAATGTTTTCAAATTGATGTTGTTGACTCAATTGTTTATAATTATGTGCATGAGATGTTTCAGGAAACATTAGAAGCTGCACTTGCATCCCCTTCCCACGAGGACGAAATCCATATAGGAAAAGAAGAGATGATAGCGTGACCGGAAGGATTTAGTCCTCCAGAAACCGAGCCTTGAGGAACCACCGACTGTTGAATTGAAACCACTACCAACTCATTTGAAATATGTATTTCTTGGTGAGAATAACAATTTACCTGTCATAATTTCTTCTTCTTTGGCAGATACGATGGAAGCCAAACTGCTAGATGTTCTCAAAAATCACAAGAGTGTGTTCGCCTGGAAGGTGGGAGATATCAAAGGGATCAATCCATCAATTTGCATGCATAAGATCCTAATGAAAAAGAACATCAACCCTCTGTTCCAGCCACAGAGAAGATTGAATCCCAAGATGCAAGAGGTAGTGAAGGCCGAAACGATTAAACTTCTCGATGCATGTATTATTTATCCAATTTATGATAGTGCATGGGTGAGTCATGTTCAGTGTGTGCCGAAAAAGGGGGGATAACTGTGATTAAAAATGAGAAAAATGAATTAATACCCACTAGGACAGTTACTGGTTGGCGTGTGTGCATAGATTATAGGAAACTAAATGACACAACCCGTAAGGTCCATTTTCCTCTCCCTTTCATTGACCAAATGCTAGAAAGACTTGCTGAGTATGAATTTTATTATTTTTTAGATGGGTACTGATATGAATCTTGATGAGTAAGATTAGCAAACACGATTATAAATTAAATCGCACCCTCTAACCAATAATCAAAAGATCCAAAGAGTTTTTTCCAATCTTTGAAACAAGTAAAATGATATAATTTTTGGATTTTCACATTTAATCGACGGAACGATTAACAACAGAAATCACGACAATAAAAACCAAAGAAAACCTTCAAATAACTTTTAACTAACAATCTTCAGTGAGAAATCAATTGAAAAACATTTTCAAGTAATTAAACTGTGAAAATTTTGATTTAAAAAGGCCAAAGCAAAGCTTTGAATAAAATTCTAGAGAGAATTTCAATATTTTTTGTATAAACTGAATCTGAATTATTATTATTATTATTATTATTAATAAAAATAAACAAAGTATTTATAGTTTACAATCAAAAATAAAAGATAATGCAAAATAATATCAAAGATATCAACAAAAATTTTCCTAGTAGGCTTAAAAGTATCAAAATAGGAAAAATAATGTCAAAATACTCAAAATTCCCGAACACACACAAACACCTTCGGTATGTGTAAAAGGACGCAGTGCGGGCGCGCGGTATTACAGCGCGGGCACGCATGAGTTTTGCAGGAACGGCGTGGGCGCTCGAGGATTAAGGCACGGGCGCGCTGAAGCCTCGCAAGTCTTCGTCAAATCATAACTTTGTATGAGCGGGCGCGCATAGGATTTGCATAGCAGAGCGCGGATGCTTGGGCGCGGGCGCACCTATGGCTTGAATTGGACTTTGAATTCTTGAGTTTTCTTCAACATTTTCTTCACTTCCTTGATCCCTTTGGACTTCAATAACATTATAGCTTCCTCCAAACTGACTCTCAAGCATTCCAATGCCTTCTTGATAATCCGCCATCAACAATTGAAGTGCTTCCTTGAACTTTTTAGCTCGACCTCTCGTAACTGGTCCTCTTGGTATTTCCAATGGGTCCTTAGCCACTTGATCAACATGCAAGCCATCCATGATCACATCATCCTCCCCTTCTTGAAAAGGACTTGTCCTCAAATCTTTATCATCACCTACATCAAAAGGAGACAAGTCAGAAACATTAAAAGTTATACTCACATTGTACTCACCTAAAAAGTCTAATTTGTAGGCGTTGTCATTAATCCTCTCCAAGACTTGGAAAGGTACATCACCCCTAGGTAGAAGCTTTGAATGTTTCTTTTCCGGGAAACGCTCCTTACTCAAATGAAACCACACCCAATCACCGGGCTCAAACACAACTTTATTTTTACCTTTGTTTGCTTGCTTTGTGTATTGCAAGTTCTTCTTTTCAATGTTCGCCTTAACTTTCTCATGCAAATTTCTCACAAATTCAGCATTTTTCTTTCCATCCAAGTTAACCCTTTCACTCATGGGCAAAGACATCAAATCCAATGGAGTTAAAAGATTAAAACCATACACAATTTTAAAAGGTGAAAAATTCATAGTAGAATGCACACTACAATTATATGCAAACTCAACAAATGGCAAACATTCCTCCCAACTCTTCAAATTCTTTTTGATTATGGCACGCAACAAAGTTCCTAACGTTCAATTAACAACTTCAGTTTGACCATTCGTTTGAGGATGACATGTAGTCGAAAATTTTAATTTAGTAACAAGTTTGAACCATAATGTTTTCCAAAAGTAGCTCAAGAAACGACTATCCCTATCAGACACAATACTCCTAGGCATGCCATGCAATCTCATAATTTTATTAAAGAATAAATCCGCAACATGAGAAACATCATCAGATTTATGACACGCGATGAAATGAGCCATTTTCAAAAATCTATCAACCACAACATAAATAGAGTCCCTCCCATTCTTAGATCTACGTAGTCCTAGAACAAAATCCATAGAAATATCAACCCATGGTTCACTAGGAACAGGAAGTGGAGTATACAATCCATGTGGTTGTGTCTTAGACTTAGCCATCATACAAGTCACACACCTCTCACAAATATTCTCAACATCATGCTTCATATGTGGCCAATAAAAGTGTTCATGCAAAGTCTAATAAGTTTTAGCCCCACCAAAATGTCCCATCAAACCACCCCCATGGGATTCCTTAACAAATAACTTACGAATGGACAATTTAGGCACACATAAATTATCTTCCCTAAACAAGTAACCATTATGCATGAAAAATTTATCCTTTGGACCATGCAAACATGACGCATAAATATCCCCAAAATCAGGATCACTAGCATACAACTCTTTCACATACTCAAATCCTAAAAATTTAGAATCTAATGTAGATAAAAGCATGTACCTTCGTGATAGAGCATCCGCTACCACGTTTTCCTTCACTTTCTTGTACTTTATAATGTAGAAAAAAGTCTCCACAAACGCCACCCACTTGGTATGTCTCTTGTTCAGCCTTTGTTGTCCTTTAAGATGCTTCAAGGATTCATGATCCGTATGAATCACTAATTCTTTTGGCCTCAAATAGTGTTGTCATGTCCCGAGTACCTGATGGGCATGTTTGTGTTGCATATTTTAATATCATTGTGTTGTTATTTTGCATGATTTTATTTGTTTTAATTAAGCATTGTGTTCATATTTCATACATCGTGTCTACATTACATTCTCCCATGTTTATTGTATAGGACGTAGCGTTTTGCCGAGGAAAAGATGGAAAAACTATTGCGCGAGAATGAATTACGGAGCAGCAATGATCAAAAAATCATATTTAATTTTATAGAATTCCAAATCCGATCTCCACTGTCCAGAATAATTCAAGATGTTTTAAAGCAGCTGTCCAAATTTCAGCTCAATCCAACGGCTAGATCTCCGGATATGAATTTTACAAAATCGCTGCTCGCTGGGAGAAAAGTTGCTCGCTCGATCCGCAACATCTTGCGGATCGAGCGGCCAAAAAAATTTGAAAACAGTAGGTTCGGAAAAGTTGCTCGCTCGATCCGCAACATCTTGCCGATCGAGCGAGATGTGCTGTTCGGGAAAATATTTGTAATTTAGGAATTTTTATTATTAAGGACTCTAGCCTTAATTAAAAGATATATCTTGAATTTTAGAGTCAGATATTGAGGGAGAAGAGATAGGAGACGGAGAGGAGGCTCAAGAACCATCTTGGCGGCTAGGTTTTATCTTTCTTGTTCTTAGATTTTAATTCTTCTTGTTTTTATTCTTGGTTGAGGAAGACGAAAACTTGAATTTATTTATCTTGTGAGATTCAGATTTTCATTGTTTGATTTTTATCAAGTATCAAGAATTATTCTGAATTGATTGATATGCTTGTGTATGAGATTTTTAGATTGGCCATCTTAGGATTTCATTATACAGTCGAATGCTAAATTAGAATTCAAATCCGTAATTGTTTGAAACCTCTGATTTGCGAAGCAACTATGATTAATATTTTCTGCTGTTGAATTTGTTAAATCGTAGGAATAATAATTGACTGGGCTAAATTCAACCGCTTGTGTATGGGTTGTCTAGCTTTATCAGTTTTACTAGTTTGAATGCTACCGTGGATTTAAATCTGATCGTTGGTATTGGGTTAGTTTATGGGGTAAGGGTTAACTTAGACTGCTGTTGTCTAGTTAACTAAAATTAAGGTGAAACAGGAATTAAATTTCCAATGATGAATATTCGATGTGAATTAATTATTTTTAGAGAATCGATGATCGAGTGAATGATTTCAAGGGTGTAGTCGACCGATACCAAGTCTCGTTATTTATTGATCTTTCTTATTTTAATTCTTGCTTAGTAGTTTTTTTTAAATCCAAAAAATCCCCTTTTATTTATTTTCAGTATTTTTAAGAACACAAATAAATTTCACTTTCCTCGTGGGAAAGATCCCTACTCTCGCAACTACATGTTTATTTAGTTAATCTGAGTTGGGTTAATTTGGGCGCGACACGACTAAGCTCTACCAAATTTTGGCGCCGTTGCCGGGGAAAGGCGTTTAATTTATTTGTGTTTTTGTTTTTGTTTCTTTGTTTTTTATTATTATTCCTCCTAGTGCTACTCTGGTTTGTTTGTGCGTGCAGGTGAATCTTCGGAATTAGAAGAATTTCCATACGACCCAGAGATAGAAAGAATTTTGCGTAGGCAAAGGAGGATTCTTGCGGTGTAATTCTTTGAGATGTCAAATCTACAAGTATTCACAAGTTTTACCCAGCAACACGGAGATCCTTTCTACGCAGCATGGAAGAGATTCAATGATTTAGCAACCCTCTTTCGGTATCGTGATTTTTCTAAATATTCTCTCCTTACATATTTTTTTGATGGTTTGGATGCAGTGACAAGAAGATGGGTAATTGATGGAGCTTTCACGGCCCGTATTTCAATATTTTTCCGAGATGATGATACCATGAGACACCTGTTGAATGATATGGCCGAGTTTGACTATTACTGGTATTCACACTCTCAATACCCGAATTTTACAGACCAGCCATTTGAGCTTCAAAAGGAGGAGGGAAGTTGTTCGCAGTTGATCTTACATCCGCTAGAGGATATCATGAGCAAGCTTGTGGCATCGACTGTGGAATCTATAGAAGATCTGAAAAAGTCTAGATGCGACCTTGTGGAGCACATAGAGAATCTCAAGAGATCAATTCCCTAGGGACACAGAGAACAGGAAGTGAAGCAAGATACTCAAGCAGTGACCAACCCAATTTGGTTCGATGATGATTATTCAGAGAACCAGGATTGGGAGAGCGAATCAATTCCTACTGAATATTTAGAGGTGTTTGAGTCTTCTCTTCTTGTTGAACATCAGCCGGAAGATGTACTGGAAGAAACAATGTATGATGGAGTACCATTTTCGAAAGATTTTGGTTTCCAAGAGCCCGCAGAGATATTCTCTTTCCATGTTTACCAGCTACGGAGTGTTGTTGAGGTGACGAGATTCATCTGTATATATCTGGCCAAGATTGAGGGCATATGGAACCAAGACCCATTTGTAGTGTCATATGACACTTATTTTGGGCGTCAGCCGCTCTTTGAGCAGTGCTTCTGAGAGTCAAGCCGATGACTGAAAATCAAGCGCTGGCTGGGAGGCAACCCAGTGTATTTTTCCTTTATTTCATTTTTTGTTTTTATTTTGTTTTGTTTTGTTTTTTTTTGTTTTATTTTCTTTGTTTTCAGGAGCCTAGCCGCCCCATCTGCAGACCAATTTTCAATATGAGTCTCCCATTATTCAGCCTAAGGCCAAAGAGGACGACAACGCCAACACTTGAACCAGGGGAGTTTTGTTTTAAATTTGCATCTCGTTATCATTTTGTTATTTGTGTTTGTGTCGTTAGTACTATAGCATTGAGGGCAATGCTTTGGTTAAGTGTGGGGGGAGTTCATTCGATGGTTTGTCATTTTGTTTGCATTCGTTTGTTGAGTATATGCATATAGTTCGTTCCGTATCATTTGTTAGTTTGTTAGTGTTTGTCGTGTTACATGAGTAGGATGATGATTGTTAGCCTATGATGAGATAGTTGAAAAATGATGATTTTTGAAAAAAAATTAACTCTTGATCAGATTTGAGAAACCGTAGGTTGTTTGTTGAATATTCTTAAGCACGCATGTTTAACCAGTAAAGTGTAGCGATGTATTAGATATTGTGGATGTCTGTTGGACCATTGCACGACAATAGGTGTTTGTGGAACTTGATAGTGTTTGAATCTTGATGATTTCTTTGATATGGCATAAACGATCTTGGGCGCACCTAGAAAAAAAAAATAAAAAAAATTTACAACTCCATCCGGGCCTGAAAAGGATTGAAATCCTAATCCTAAAAGATCAAATTCAAGGCTAAGTATGCGGATAAAATGGGGTTGATTCTCCATCCGGGCTATAGACGAGGGGATTGAAATTCTAATCCTGTCTTAGTTATAGCTAAGTATGCGAGTAATTATTGGGGCTAAAGCAATACCGGGTGCAAAATCCGGATGTGCGTAATTATTCTCAAGGTAGTTGTGTTGTGTTGAAGGATTTTTGGGAGGAGAGTTCTTGATGGTGAGGCTTGCACTGAATTGTTATAGGTCGGCGAACAGTCTTGAAACTTTGTTCTTTTGAAGTTGCATGTAACTGGGGTAACATGGCACACACACACGTTCGCATTTGACTGAAGGTGTATCATTGATGATTGAGAGACGCTATGAACTTATTTTTAGATTAAAGTGGTTTTTTCTGAGGCTATGATAGGAGTGATTCGTCCTTACTTATGTGTTTGTTGTTGTTTCATTTTGTTTTTGCATGACTTGCTCGAGGGCGACAAGGATTAAGTGTGGGGGTATTTGATGGGCATGTTTGTGTTGCATATTTTAATATCATTGTGTTGTTATTTTGCATGCGTTTATTTGTTTTAATTAAGCATTGTGTTCATATTTCATACATCGTGTCTACATTACATTCTCCCATGTTTATTGTATAGGACGTAGCATTTTGTCGAGGAAAAGATGAAAAAACTATTGCGCAAGAATGAATTACGGAGCAGCAATGATCAGAAAATCATATTTAATTTTATAGAAGTCCAAATCCGATCTCCACCGTCCAGAATAATTCAAGATGTTTTAAAGCAGTTGTCCAAATTTCAGCTCAATCCGACGGCTAGATCTCCGGATATAAATTTTACAAAATCGCTGCTCGCTGGGAGAAAAGTTGCTCGCTCGATCCGCAACATCTTGCGGATCGAGCGGCCAAAAAAATTTGAAAACAGTAGGTTTGGAAAAGTTGCTCGCTCGATCCGCAACATCTTGCCGATCGAGCGAGATGTGCTGTTCGGGAAAATATTTGTAATTTAGGAATTTTTATTATTAAGGACTCTAGCCTTAATTAAAAGATATATCTCGAATTTTAGAGTCAGATATTGAGGGAGAAGAGATAGGAGACGGAGAGGAGGCTCAAGAACCATCTTGGCGGCTAGGTTTTATCTTTCTTGTTCTTAGATTTTAATTCTTCTTGTTTTTATTCTTGGTTGAGGAAGACGAACCCTTGAATTTATTTATCTTGTGAGATTCAGATTTTCATTGTTTGATTTTTATCAAGTATCAAGAATTATTCTGAATTGATTGATATGCTTGTGTATGAGATTTTTAGATTGGCCATCTTAGGATTTCATTATACAGTCGAATGCTAAATTAGAATTCAAATCCGTAATTGTTTGAAACCTCTGATTTGCGAAGCAACTATGATTAATATTTTCTGTTGTTGAATTTGTTAAATCGTAGGAATAATAATTGACTAGGCTAAATTCATCCGCTTGTGTATGGGTTGTCTAGCTTTATCAGTTTTACTAGTTTGAATGCTACCGTGGATTTAAATCTGATCGCTGGTATTGAGTTAGTTTATGGGGTAAGGGTTAACATAGACTGTTGTTGTCTAGTTAACTAAAATTAAGGTGAAACAGGAATTAAATTTCCAATGATGAATATTCGATGTGAATTAATTATTTTTAGAGAATCGATGATCGAGTGAATGATTTCAAGGGTGTAGTCGACCGATACCAAGTCTCGTTATTTATTGATCTTTCTTATTTTAATTCTTGCTTAGTAGTTTTTTTTAAATCCAAAAAATCCCCTTTTATTTATTTCCAGTATTTTTAAGAACACAAATAAATTTCACTTTCCTCGTGGGAATGATCCCTAACTCTCGAAACTACATGTTTATTTAGTTAATCTGAGTTGGGTTAATTTGGGCGCGACACGACTAAGCGCTACCAGTACCCTCACCAACACATAGAACTCCTTGTCATAGGTAGGATAATTCAAAGATGCCCCACTAAGCTTCTCACTAAAATATGCAACTGGTCTTCCTCCTTGCATTAAGACACCTCCAATCCCTACACCTACGAATGACATTCAATTTCAAAAGTATTATAAAAATCAGGCAATACAAGTAAAGTAGCATTAATTAATTTTTGCTTGATAATATTAAAGGACTTCTCTTGCTCCTCGCCCCAATGGAATGGAACGTTCTTCTTGATAACCGCAGTCATGGGCGCCGCCATTGTACTAAAATCCTTCACGAACCTCCTGTAAAAACTCGCAAGTTCATGAAAACTTCGAATTTGACCAATGGACGTAGGCGTTGGCCAATCCCGAATGGCACTCACCTTTTCTTCATCAACTTTCACACCTTGTGCACTCACAACAAAACCAAGAAATACGAGTTCGCTTGTACAAAACACACATTTCTTCAGGTTAGCATATAAATGTTCAGCACGTAATGTAACTAGTGCAACCCTTAATTGTTCCACATGGTCATCCAAGTTCTTGCTATACACCAAGATATCATCAAAATAGACAACCAAAAACTTTCCAATATATGCATGCAAAACATGATTCATGAGACGCATAAAAGTACTCGGTGCATTAATTAAGCCAAAAGGCATAACCATCCATTCATACAACCCGTACTTTGTTTTAAATGCAGTTTTCCACTTATCCCCTTCTCTCATCCTAATTTAATGGTAACCACTTTTAAGATCAATTTTGCTAAATATGCTAGCACCATGCAGTTCATCTAACATATCATCTAGTCTAGGAATAGGATGCATGTACTTGATGGTAATGTTATTTATAGCCCTACAATCAACGCACATACGCCACGACCATCTATCTTAGGTACTAACAACACAGGTACAACACATGGTGACATCGACTCACGCACAAAACCTTTATCTATAAGTTCACTTACCTGTCATTGAAACTCCTTAGTTTCCTCCGGATTGCTTCTATAGGCTTGAAGATTCGGCAATGCACTCTCGGGTACCAAGTCGATTTGGTGCTCAATCCCCCTCAAATGTGGTAATCCTTGAGGTAGCTCCTCCGGAAATAAATCATTGAACTACTGCAAGAGAGAAACAACAATGCTCGGAAGATCTCCGGCTATATCACTTGTGTTAATGAGTATCTCCTTATAAAATATCAACACAAGTGGAACATGAGAATTCATAACATCTCTCAACTCACTCTTTTGGGTCATATATATCTTTTTTTCAGCCTCTTTTCTCTCAATTTTTTTTCATCTCTTTTTTGTCATTATTTTTTTGCTACGGCCATCTCACTTTTTTGTTCACTCTGTTTTTTGGCCTCATCTCTCTTTTTCTTTTTCATGTGATCCTCCAACACTTGATTTGGAGTCATAGGCAACAATACAATAGGTTATTTTTTTATTACAAAAGAATATCTATTTTTAAACCCATCATGCACCACTCTCCTATCAAACTGACATGGTCTTCCCAATAAAATATGACACGCTTGCATAGGAACCACATCACACAAAACCTCATCAACATACTTGTCAATAGAAAATGGCAACACAACTCTCCTATTAACTCTCATCTCCGCGCAGTCATTAAACCATTGAAATCTATATAGATGAGGATGCTTTAAAAGAGACAACCCCAATTTTTCCACAAGTTTGCAACTCACAACATTCGTACAACTACCCCCATCAATGATAAGACTGCACACCTTCCCATTCACAAAACAACGAGTATGAAAAATATTTTCCCTCCGGCTCTCTTCCTCCTCCTTATGTTGTGTATTTAAAATTCTTCGAGTCACCAATAATTCACCAACAACAGCCCCAAACCCATCCCCATCATCAAGATCTACTAACGCAGGCATATCATCATAATTTTCCCCATCACTTTCAGACTCCACATCACCACAAGCATTAATAATCATCAACTTCTTATTTGGACATTGGCTAGAAATATGGCCAATATCTTGAAATCTAATACATTTAATATCTCTAGATCGAGTACTAAAAGTTTCAGATGTACCTTTTACCACTTGCTTTGGTTCCTCCAATTTGGTCTCAAATTTTGGTTTGTACATCGGCTCGTTATCCTCCCGTTTTGCAACGTTTGGACGCCAAGACGTCGGCGATCCTCCACCGGAAGGTAATTGGCCAGCTCCTTGTCTCTTGAGCTGTTGTTCTAGCTTCATGGCCGTCTGCACCATCTCATCCAAATCAATACAGTGAAAAATATCCACTTGATCTTGGATTTCTTTATTCAAACCACACAAAAATTGAGCCATTGTAGCTTCATTAACTTCCTCATTGTTGGTCCGGATCATCGTGGTCTCCAACTCCTTGTAGTAATCTTCCACGCTCCTTGGATTCTGCCTCAGATTCTGTAGACGCCTTTACATTTCACAATAATAATGGTTAGGTACAAAACACTTCTTCATGACACGCTTCATCTCTTCCCACGTCTCGATAGGTGGCTCTCCACACCTCCTTCTAGTGGTCACTAATTGATCCCACCAGATTAATGCATAATCTACAAACTCAACCACTTCCAACCTCAATTTCTTTAGATCAGAATAGTGATGGCAATCAAACACAAACTCCACACGCTTCTCCCATTTCAGATACGCCTCCGAATCAGATTTCCCATGAAATGCTGGAATTTTCATCTTAATGCTACAAATATTCTCATCCTCCTTACTGCCCTCCATATATTTTTCACGCACCGCTTCTCGCCTATGTCTACCCCCATGTACTCTTTTCTCCCCATCCCAATTTTCATCATAACTCTCCTCATCATCCTCAAAATCATTCCCCTCCTAATTTTATTTTTTTTTCCACTACCACTAATCTCCTCCAATCTACTCATCCGCTCATGAAGAGGCTCCAACTCCGACCTTGTCACTTTAGTAAATTGCCCCATCAACGCCTCCATTTGAACCTTGGAAATTTCTTGGTTCACACTTTCACTAACATCTTTATTAGGATTCATGGTACGTGCAAGAAAATCGTTAGTAATAAATTTTCTCACATAAGTTCTCACAGTTCACTCCAAAAGAATCACTCAAACACTCGTTTTTTCACTCAAATTTGTGGTAAGGCTTTGATTTGTAGAGTAAAGGATCAAACCTTCAAGTTCAAAACTTTTAGACGCTTGAAAATTGACTCACAAATATTGCACAAACACAAGGAATTTTATGGACAAATTGACTCTGGCTCGCACAAGAGGATGAACAAAGACAAAGGAATTGGCCAAAAGCTAATTTTCTTCACTTTATTTTTTCTCAAATTTTCGGCCTCTCAATTATTTTTTTTTACCGATTTTTTTTTTGAATTTATAACTTGTAGCACAAGACACGAGACTTGGATAACAAGTTTGAAAGAAACAACAAAAAAATTGGATATGAGATAGACGAAGAACAAAGAACAAGGAACGACGAACGATGAACGAGGAACAAAGAAAGAATATAGATTAAAGAAGGATACGACTTACTTGAATCAAAAACCTTCGCTTTGATACCAAATGATATGAATTTTAATGAGTAAGATTAGCAAACACGATTATAAATTAAATCGCACCCTATAACCAATAATCAAAAGATCCAATGAGTTTTTCTCAATATTTGAAACAAGTAAAATTGATAGAATTTTTGGATTTCAACCTTTAATCGACGAAACGATTAACAACAGAAATCATAACAATCGAAACCAAAGAAAACCTTCAGATAACTTGTATCTGACAATCTTCAGTGAGAAATCAATTGACAAACATTTCCAAGTAATTAAACTGTGAAAGTTTGATTTGAAAAAGCCAAAGCAAAGCTTTGAATAAAATTCTAGAGAGAATTTCAATAATGTTTGTATAAACTGAATCTGAATTATTATTAATGAAAATAAACAAAGTATTTATAGTTTACAATCAAAAATAAAAGATAATGCAAAATAATATCAAAGATATCAATTAAAAGTTTCCTAGTAGGCTTAAAAGTCTCAAAATAGAAAAAATAATGCCAAAATACTCGAAATTCCAAAACACACACAAAAACCTTTGGTGTGTGTAAAAGAACGCAGCGCGGGTGCGCGGTATTACAGTGCGGGCGTGCATGAGTTTTGCAGGAACGGAGCGGGAGCTCGAGGATTAAGGCGCGGGCGTGCTGAAGCCTCGCAATTCTTCGTCAAATCAGAACTTCATATGCGCGGGCGCGCGGTCTTCAAGGCACGGGCACGCATAGGATTCGCATAGCAGAGCGCGGGCGCGCCTGTGGCTCGAATTGGACTTTGAATTCTTGAGTTTTCTTCTACATTTTCTTCACTTCCTTGATCCATTTGAACTTCAATAACATTATAACTTCCTCCAAACTGACTCTCAGGCATTCCAATGCCTTCTTGATAATCCTCCATCAACAATTGAAGTGCTTCCTTGAACTTTTTAGCTCGACCTCTTGTAACTGGTCCTCTTAGTATTTCCAATGGGTCCTTAGCCACTTGATCAACATGCGAGCAATCCATGATCACATCAGGTACTCAGGATACAATCAAATTGCGATTGCACCTGAAGATCAGGATAAAACAACTTTTACTTGCCCATATGGTATGTTTGCTTATAGGCGTATGCCGTTTGGTCTGTGTAATACTCCTACAACCTTTCAGAGATGCATGACTTCGATATTTCATGATATGGTGGAAAATTTTCTGGAAATATTCATGGATGATTTTTCAATTTTTGGTCAGTCTTTTGATGCATGTCTAGATAACTTGAACACTGTTTTGATGAGATGCAAGGAGACGAATTTAGTGCTGAATTGGGAGAAATGACATTTCATGGTAACAGAATGAATTGTGTTGGGGCACCGAATATCTGAGCAGGGAATTGAGGTGGACAGGGCCAAGGTGCAAGTCATTCAAAATTTACCTCCACCGACGACACTGAAGGGAGTCAGAAGTTTTCTAGGCCATTCCAATTTTTATAGGCGGTTCATCCAGGATTTTTTAAAAATTGCCAAACCTATTTCCTCCTTATTAATGAAATATGCACCCTTTGACTTTGACTCACGTTGTTTGCAGGCGTTCGAGACTCTGTGAGAGAAATTAGTAACTGCACCAGTACTGACATTACCTAATTGGGATCTTCCCTTTGAAGTCATGTGTGATGCGAGCGATTTGGCGGTTGACGCTATACTTGGCCAAAGAATAGACAAGATATTTTGTACTATCTACTATGCTAGAAAAACCTTGAATGAAGCTCAACTGAATTATGCAACCACTGAAAATGAATTGCAAGCTGTAATTTTTGCTTTTGACAAGTTTCATTCATACCTTGTGCTCTCCAAAGTCACTATATACACTGATCACTCTGCGATAAGACATTTGTTAGCTAAAAAATATGCAAATCCTAGACTGATTAGGTAGATCCTTCTCTTACAAGAATTTTATTTAGAGATCAAGGATAAGAAAGGGGTAGAAAATGTTGTAGCTGATCACTTGTCTAGGTTAAAATCCGACTCGCCTGATCTGGCGGTCCGTCGTTCTGAGGATATAAAACTGAACTCAGAAATAATCAAAAATCAAAAGTATCTTCAAAGACTATGCCCAAAATAAAGGGCGACTCGAGGATCTCTGTCTGAAAAGACTAAATTCGGCAAATCAAGCAATCTGACAATCCTTCCGACAAAAATCAATCATCTAGTTGAGTCGGAAATTCATTCTGTAGGGAAAACAGTATCAGATTCATCAATCGGTTAAACATACTCAAATAGCATCTCAAACTCGGACTGCTTGATAGCTTCGGAACAACATCCAACGAAAGGTAATCCCCTTTCCATTCTGAACAGATAATTGAAAAACCGGCAATCAGATCATTCTCTCTCTCATATATCAACTGCGGACAGTTCAAAACATCGGAAGACATACATCGAACCTCATACTTTATCGTCCTCTATCCGATCTGATTTCTCCAATCATCAAACATCTTTCGGTCATCGGGAAGAACACTAAATAAACTCCAAAGTACCAATCTCAAGATACGCTGTCTCAAACCAAAACATCTGGCACAACTAAATGAGTATTTCCATATACGGCATCGACACTGACTTGAAACTCAGACTGTATCCAGATCTAATTTTTCTTCATCGAATTCTAAAAAATCGAATCAGATTTCTAAGCTTTCTCAATCTTCTCAGTCAACTCTGGTTTGGTTCGAACGAAATAATTCTGATAGACTTCCTATCTGTTCTAGACTCTAATCAGAAGTGCAGCAATCATCGGTCAAGAGAATAACGGTAGTAGATAAAATAAGAACAGATCATTCGTCTTAAAATCTTAGCTGCTGCATTCGATCTTTCCAGATCATAATAGAATTCACAGTCAGAGTCTTCATCATATCTAACTCTCTCTTCCATATCATATTCAGTTCGGACAGCGGAAATCAAAACTTCAACTTCTACGATCAGAACAGATTTCGGAAATCTCTTCGCAAAGAAAGTGATGCCAGATCTTCCAAGCAATAAGATTGCTGCGAGACTCAATCAGAAACTGACATTGAGTCTCATGCGTATTCAATTGCCTTGAAGCATAAGATGCTACGTGATCTTCTGAATAAAATATCTCAAATCTTGATAAGAAGATACAATGCACTGATGATCATCAGTACAGAAAGAAATAAAGAATACTGAACGCTGATCAATCTCTTCTTCAATCAAGAAAACGGATATCATAAGATTCATACAGAAGGCATGTTCTGCTGAGCAATCGGCTTCACAAACAATAAGAATCCCTCAATAATCAGAGATAGAAACTTGCTAAATCCAAAATCTTTAGTCTCAAGTACAGATGACGATCTAGATCAATTCATATCAGCTCCGGTCTTGAGGTGATCTACAGAAATTCCAGATTCAGAGATAATATGATCGAGGAAAAGACAACTCGATCCCATCAGAATTCAAACATCGATAGAATAGCATACAACCGCTTGGCACACAAATCTGTAAGATGATTCTCAAGGCTCTGCATAATCATTACGACTATCGTTTCGAAAGGACAAGAAAATCATTGATAAGAATAGTTATGAATTCAACTAAATACTTCTAATAGATTCAGTTCATAAGATCTACAAACACTGCAGAAGAGTTTTCAATTTAAACGGTACGACTATAAAATCAAAGTGACCATACCTCGTTCCGAGTCCAGTCTTCAATACCTCTTTCTTTCGAACTCTCAGTTGATGATATTCTGATCTCAATACAATGCTGAATTAAATCTGACGAATCGAAATCAAAACTGAAAGCTCATCCTGAATAACGTTAGCAAATCTATAACCATTGGTGTATCAACCAGATCAGGTTACAATTCTGGACATCAACTGCAATAACGAGAATTTTTGTGCACCTCTTCGTATCAAACGGTCATTCGACAGAAGCAATAACAAAGAAACCTTGAATAAAAAATTCTTACCAGAGGATTTCCACTCGTCTATCACTTCAGATCTGATTCTTGAAACTTTATGAAACCATTCACGGTTGCCCAGTACTGATAAAAGCAGCTAAACAGACAATAAAATCAAGATATGATACTTCAGTACCATACTGCCTAGTTCAATCTTATTCCCATCAAATCGAAGAATTGCGACTACAGTAATCAAAAGTTCAACAAGCAGATAAAGCATCAAACTAGATTCCTCAATTAGAAGGTAAGGGACTCACCAGTATCTATCATTCAAAATGCAGAAAACCAAAATCAACGGTTACCTGCTATATCATCGTCAGGTGCAGCCCGAGTCTGCGGATCCTCGTTAAGAGCAAATATTAGTGTCTACTAAATCGGAGGTTGATTCACGTACTGAAAACCTCATAGTGGATTTTGTTGCGGGGGATGAAAAGAATGAACCACCGAAGCTTGCCGTTCCTGTTGAACTATCGGTCTAAAAGAACTCCCAGTCCGAGATCCAACGGCATTACGCTGAGGACATCTCCTAACATAGTGTCCTGTCTGATGGCAGATATTGCAACTACCATAAATTCCAAGATAGTGCTCATTGAGGTGTCGACCTCCACAATTGTTGCAAGATATGCCAGAAGATCCTGAGCTCTTTCCTGAACCAAGATGCTTCGAGTCACTGGAGCTAGAAGAACTGCTCCCAGACTTCTTGAATTGTTTAACCTTCGGTTGGAGGTGTTCTCTAAAGTTACTCCCTCTATATCCCGTCGCATGACCGAACCTTGATTCTCTAAAGCTTTCTTCTTCGATATCCACCAACTTTTCGCAATACCTTGCAGAAGGTACACAACTAACTGAATTCTTCGGTCATCGGTGTATCCTAGAGAATCAAACAACTGGTCAATTTCTTCCAACCAGCTTTCACAACCATTAGCATTTTCATTACTCCTCAGATTCGGCGGGTTAAACGACTGAAACCTCATCAGTAAAGCTTCCATTGGTGTCGGAGTGACATCCATTCGTTCAGTCACATAACAATTCTGTTTGATCGGGGTTCGCTACTGAATGTTTCCTGTTCAAAATTCATCGAGGAAACATATCTCATATTCAAGAGAATTAGGACACAAATATATCAATTCAACAATCTCGTGTCCTTAATCTTTGTTCAAAAATTTCATTCCATATCAAGAATAATTAAATCCGCAATTCTAATATATCATGCTTTAATATTTAAATCACATAATCATGTAATTCAAATAATTCTTGAAATAATAAATCATGTTTTCATGGAATTTAAATAATCATTTAAACAATTCAATCACATGCGAGAATTCAATTCATGCGGACTCGATCTATCCCGCTCACTTCTAATTCAATCCAAGATCTTATCGTTCTGATACAACTTAATTTGAGGACCTCGGTTCTAATCATCTAATCAAGAATAAATTCAACAACCAACCACTAAGATCCAAGAGATTAAACAATAAGAGATTTTTTTAAAGGGGCCTCGTTCGAGTGGTAAAAATCTTCCGCTCGAACGAGCAAAACTCTACCCGAGAGCCAACAAAGGCTCTCGCTCGAGCGGCATAAAATGCTCGCTCGAGAGAGGAAAACTCTGTCTCAAAAATACAAGCCTCGCTCGAGCGGTAAGAATCCTCTGCTCGAGCGAGATCAATCCTGAACCAGAATTCAGAATATATCTCAACTTCATTTCAACACTCAAAATCTTCATTTCAACAAACATAATTCATACAATATGCCTAAAGCCATACCAGATAACTTCTAATCTAATTGTACAAATATACAGAAGTGTAGAACATGCATCGGTTCTAGTTTAAAATCCAAAATACATAATAAGTTCGAATACACAACTCTACTTAAAAAACACCAAGTCCTCACTTCTATCATTCCCAACTCGATCTAGTCATGCGATCCTTGACTTGGTCTTGCCCCACCTGATGCCAAGCACACATACAAAGACAAGACAACAGCCCGATAACTTCGGTGAGAATAACATTCCCAGTAAAAGATACAAAACAATTAATCCATGTAATATATCAAATCCTGATATACGTAACAACCAGACATGCAATTTCACGTAGTGTATCAACAACATGAAACAATAACTCAATTCAAATGCAATAAAATGCAATGCATGTCATCAGGGTTCAAGATTATCTAATTAGATATTCAAAGGGGATATCTTCTTTAATTGAGATCCCGAGGCCGAGATATATCACTGCGATCTCACCGACTCTCCCGATCAAGTGAATGCGGTATATCTCGCTCATCTAGACTTTGGAGCATTTATAGAGAGTTAAATCAGGTCATTGGAGTAACTCGCCTCCCAATGCCCCTCTACTATAATCCCCAAATCGTCTAATTCAAAAGGTAATCAAATCTTTCGGCTCAATATGAATGCATATGGTAATCGTAATACGTTTAAGAAATTCAATCGATGCACTCAATCAACCTAAATAGATAATCATGCATGTATGTGATTTAGGGACTCGAGAATCAATCGAAACTCGAGTATTCATCCCTTTCCAATCGATATAGTCTTTTGCCTCTTCTTTGATTTGACGTAGCTTCCAATCTCGATCAAGCTACAACAATAAGAATTTCCAAATCAAAATTCTATTCCAAACGAAATTTGACGATGAAGATAACTCAATACCAAACCTCGATCAACTCTTCGATGATTCGAATTCTGTCAATTCTAAACTCCACAATCTCCAGTCAAATCTGTACAGAGATAAAATACAATCCAATATCAATCAATTCAATTCAAACAAATCCCAAAACTCAATCAACTCCCTAAAATCTGAAAATCTCAAACCGGTGGCATAACGGCTATAATCTGATCAACCGAAAACCACAGACAGTAGTATAATGATCCAAACAGCTCATAACAACAACAATTCAACCAAATCAACACAATACCAACAAATCTAAAAACCCAAACTTTCAAATTATGTTTCCAAAATTCCTAACAATTCCGAACGTCGTTCTTTTTCCGATCCGACTTCGAATATACGATCTATTCTAGATCAAGAACGACATATCCAAAAATCATTCAATTATAATGGCATAAAAAATAGAATTAAATTTGGTACAACGGAGCTCTCGTAGCTGTGATCGCAAATATGCCTTCGGATTGGATTTCTATCGGACGGATCGAGCAAGAAATGAAATCTGGAAGCTCAAAGGGGCGCTTCAATGGAGGATTCGGTCGAGAAGGGAGAAAAAGGAGAATAATAATGAAGGAGGAGGAAGCTTACTCAAACAATAAAACAAAGACCAAGTAAAATTTCCAAAAATGCAATTAGGTCCCTGAAATTTACGAAATTGCAAATCGATCCCTGATCAAATATCAATTAAATCGTCAAAATTTCCTAATCTCTTATTTTCAATCTTAATCTCCTATAATATCGAATAGGCTAATTTCGGGGTGTTACACTAGATCACAATCTGAAATAATTGAGCAGATGGACGAAGCAAAGACTGTGGAAATGCCAAAAATTTTAGAAGCCAAGGAGGACGCGTGCTGAAAATTCCTCAACGATAGGTAAGAAAGGTAAGACTTCAAAATTTGAAGTTAATGATTATGTTGATATTTCTACTTTACCTTTCCCCCAGCGAGCTAAGCAATTATTTTTCGATCTTCAATTTAAAAAGTTTCTTGAAATTTTCAAGAAACTGTATATTAACATACATTTTGTAGATGCTTTAGCTCAGATGTCACATTTTTGAAGGACTTGCTGAAAAATAAAAAGAATCTGAATGATCTGACGCAAGTCACAATGAATGAAGAGTGTTCGGTTGTGCTTCAGAATAAGCACCCACGAAAATTTAAGGATCCAAGGAGTTTTTCTATACCATGCCAAATTGGAATTTTATCATTTGATAATGTTTTGTGCGATTTAGGATCGAGCATTAATTTGATGCCTTATTCACTTGCTCGGAAATTAGGTATAAAAAATATTGAACCTGCCTCTATTTCTCTTAAATTTGCTGATAGATCAATAAAATATCCGAGAGGGATGGTGGAAAATGTCCTAGTCAAGATAGATCAATTTATTTATCCTGTTGATTTTATTATTCTTGACATGGATGAATATTGCGAGGTTCCTCTGATTCTAGGGCGTCCCTTTTTAGCCATGAGTCGGGCATTAGTTGATGTTGAAAAGGGAGAATTGGTGTTAAGAATGAATGATGAGCAAGTTGTGTTCCATATGTTTAATTCGGCTAGTGAGAGCCCAAATTTTAAGTCTTGCTCTGCTGAAAATTTTATTGATGTGAGTCCTGATATTATTGATAAATATCTGCAAGTTGAGATGTCTGAAGGAATCAATCCCATGCATAGTTTCCATGGAAGTGAAGCAAACAGCAAGTGCAGGATTGATCAGAGTTCATCCAAGAGGGTGGATGAACCACCTTGAATGTCAAACTAAAAAGAGGAATATAGTCGGGCTATAGACTATAATTTTAGCGCTGACTAGGAGGCAACCCAGTGTTCTTTAACCTACTTTTTAGTTTCTTTTTGGCTAGTTTTATTTTTATTTTTATTCTATTTTTGCTTCTTTCCCTTTCCAGTTTGCCATGTCTGACTGATATACCTAGCCTGCTGCTACCGTCCCAGCTGATACTGCCGAGAATAAAGAGGACGAATACAAAACCAAGGGAGTTTATGTTTGTTTTGTATTTGTGTTTTTGTTCTGCATTCTGTTCATTTTTTCTAAAGCATTGAGGGAAATGCTTTGAATTAGTATGGGGGTGTCGGTAGACTAGTTTATTTCATTGTTTATTGTGTTTGTTTTGCATTCATATGGTTTC
Organism: Henckelia pumila; assembly: GCF_033568475.1. Lineage (NCBI taxonomy): Eukaryota > Viridiplantae > Streptophyta > Magnoliopsida > Lamiales > Gesneriaceae > Henckelia > Henckelia pumila. Next base: position 57,311,077 of record NC_133120.1, on the reverse strand, counting down.
GTTCAATGCATATAGTTCGTATTCATTCATGACAATATGTTATTGTGTTTGTGTGGGTACATAAGTAGAATGATTAATGTTGGCCTATGATGATAAAGTTGTTAAAAAAGTTTTTGTGAAAATTGTTGTTTTGGATTGGACATGAGAAGCTGTTGGTTGAACCGTGAATACTTTTTAGCACGCATTTTAGACTAGTGAAATGTAGCGAAGTAATTGATGAAGTTTGTGTTTTCTTGACCATTGCATGGCAATAGGTGTTTGTTGATCATGATAGTGTCTTTGGATTCCCGATGATTTTATAACATTGCATATATGATCTTGGGCACACCTGTTAAATTTTTTTGACAAAATTTTTTGAAAAATAATAAGTTAAATCCATCCGGGTTATGAGTAAAGGATTGAAATCCTAATCCATTGTTAGTATCTAAGTATGCGGATTCCATGGGGATAAAAATTTGAAAATTTGAAAATACCAATTACATCCGAGCTTGGAAAATGATTGAAATTCTAATCATTTTTCCAGGGCTAAGTATGCGGGTTCAATGGGATTGTAAATCCATTTGGGCTATAGACGAGGGGATTGAAATTCGAATTCTATCTTAGTTATAGATAAGTTTGCGAAAAATTATTGGGGCTTAAGCAAATCGGGTGCAAAATCCGGAGGTGCGTAATTTATATCAAGAAAGTCATGTTTTTTGTTTGGAATTTTTGGGATGAAAGAGTGCTGGAGTGTGATACTTGCACTAATTTGTCATAGGTTTCTAAGCAGTTGTAGGACAAATTCTTTTGAAGTTGCATGAAAATGGAATAACATGGCACACACGCACGTTTACGTCAAACTGACAGTGTATTGTGAAAAATCAGAAGCAGTTGTGATTTTTAGTTGTTGGTGTTGAGATTTATCTGAGGCTATTTTATTCATTATTCGTTCTTACTTATGTTTATGTTTGCATATTATTTTTTGCAAGTCTTGCTCGTGGGCGAGCAAGTTTTAAGTATGGGGTGTTGATAAGTGCATTTTATATGCATTATTTTGTAATATTTTTATGTCTATTTAGCATGCTTTCATATTATTTTATATGTGTTTTTGTGCATTTTATCTCCACATCATTCCCCTTGGTTTATTTACAGAAAATGAAGGAAACTCGATTTTTTTGGTAAAGAAGAGAAGCAGCGCATGATGAAGATGAGTAGTTGCATTTGTGAACCAGCAAGTTTGCACTAATTGAGAATGAAGATGTGTTTATGTTCTTGGAAGAGTGCAGCTGTGTTTGAAGAGGCATTATGGAGATGCGCAGCTGTGTGCCATGAAGAAACAAATATTGTGCATCTGCGGCATTAGAGGATTGTTTCTGCGCGGGGAAGAGATTTCAGGGGCTGCGCAATGGCGTTTATGTGTGAAGAAACGAAGAGAAGCGCAATTGCGCAAGAAAGTTACGCAGCTGCGCATAGAAGAGAAGAAAGAAAGAAGAGGCGCATCTGCACTTGAATTGGCGCATCTGCGCAAGCCATGGAATATGCGAGAGAATTGAAGGATGCGCATCTGCACATGAGACATGTACAAGGAAAAAGAAGAGAAGCGCATCTGCACCTTAATATAGCGCATTTGCGCATTGTTGAAAAAACAAGGAACAACGCAATTGCGGGAATGGAAGACGCATCTGAGCATGGTCTGAGTTGTGAAAGATTTACGAGGCAGAAAATCTCTCGCTCGAGTGCACCTTTATGTGCTCGAGCGAGAATTATGGGCGGAAAAAGAATCGGGACAGAACATGCCTCGCTCGAGGGCATGTTTGTGTGCTCGAGCGAGAGATCGCGATCAGAAAAAATTTAGAATTTCCGAAAATAAAAATTCATATTTTGTGGGATTTAATTTGTGGGCTTTTCAAGCCATATAAATAGGAGATTAGAGATCAGTTGAAGGGGTTCCAGAACACAGAGATCGTACAAGGCTGCTACAGGCTTGGGAGAGAAGATTTCTTTTTCTTTCTTCTTTTCTTCTTTTTATTTTCAGTTCATGATTAAAAACATTTTTTGAATCATGATTTTATTTATGTATTAGTAGTTTCTTTCGATCAAGGCCACGTGATTGGGCCAAAAAAATCTATGTAGAAAACTTAGATGTTTGTTTGGTATTTTCAGATTTGGTTTTATATTATTGATTATTATATTTATATTTGTCTCATGAATGATCTGGCCAGTTTTTTGCTTGCATGTTAATCGATTCCAAGTCGATAGAGGAGGAATTGATTTTGATCACTCTAATAATTAACACGAGGTAAAATTGACTAGAAATAATATTCGATTTCATTGTGCGGTTTTAGGTGCAAACTGAATTCTCACAGTTCCTCATGCGTTTGAATTTGATTAGAATTACAAAAAAATTAATCTGTCAATATATGAATAGGTTTAATTGTTCTAGAAATAGACCTTTAAACAGGTTAGGAGAATTCACTGTAATTTAAGATTAAATCTGAGTCCTGAATCGGTTACTTGTTACATGATTTGTTCGGTACCTATGTGTGTCCTTGATCGAGCTTTTCTCATATTTGAATTTAATCCAAATTTTTTGCTGCGTTTTATTTAATTTAGTTTTATTTGAAATTTTATTTATTAGTTTAAAATATAAAATTCATTTTATTATCTAGTCTAGATTAAGTAGAGATAAATATATTTTGGTATTTACAAAATAGCAGTCCTTGTGGGTTCAACATCTGGACTCTTGTCCACTATCTATTACTTGACCTGGTGCGCTTGCTAGCAGATTTTTATCACATCGACTTAAGCGGTCATGGTACTATGAGATTTGGGCGTAAAGGGAAACTAGCTCCTCGTTATATTGGTCCGTATGTGATTGTTGAGGAGATTGGTATTTTGGCTAATCGTTTTAACTTATCGCAGAATTTGTTTGCAATACATGGCGTGTTTCATGTGTCTATGTTGCGTAAGTATGAGCCAGATCCATCTCATATCTTGAGTGCCAAGGAGGTAGAGTTGGACAGTTCCCTTAGCTATGCCGAGTACCCAGTGCAAATCCTTGATCGTAGAGAGAAGCAACTCCGGAACAAGATCATCCCATTGGTTTATGGTTCAGTGGAGTAGGCATGGGATAGAAGAGGCTACATGAGAAATTGAGGAAAAGATATGTCAGGAATGGCCTCACCTGTTTGAGAATGTGATGAACTATTCCCTGTACTCTGATTATCCTATGTATTATCAGTGGTATATGTTTAAACCACCTTGTATGTTTGCTTTGTGTGTGTATTTGATTTTGAGGACGAAATTTTCTTTTTAGAGGGGGAGAATTGTAAGGACCCGATGCTAATTATCATATTATTTTGCTAGATTTGTTAATAATCATTTTAAAGTGTTGAATTAAAATAATTAAGCCAAATAATTAAATGGTGTGTTAAAAATAAGTATTAAAAAATATCGGTATATAGACGGTATTAAAATACATATTTAATTTTTATGGCACACAAGTGTTGGAATAAAATTAACTGGGTCAAGTTTTGAACCCCAATAAATAAAAATATACACACATATTCATATAATATATCATTCTATCTCTCTCCTCCCATTTTTACACATCCAGCTTCTTCTTCACGTTCTGCTTCTTTTCCCTTTCCATTTTCGTTTCTTGCAATGGTCATAACTCCTTCACCCATCGCCCGATTTCAAATCCGAGAGTAGTTCCGGAATCCTCGCAACGAGAGCTAGCTATTGGTACCAACTTTGTAAGCTTTTCTCGTGTTGCCCGAAAACGCGTCGCACCAGCCGCCGCCGTTCGCCGCCTGCTCTGCCGCCGATCGTTGATCAGCCTTGTACGAAGGTTGTTTAGGTTGTTGGGAACTCTATTTTGTAGCTTTCAGGTATATTTAGAATAAGGGTTTCGAATTTGGGAATTTTCTGTTGAATTCGAATCTATATAATTGATATAGGATTGTTTGTTGGTTGTAAGTGCTATATTTGAGCAGATTAGAAGTATCGATCAAATTTCCTATTTTTTGGGAATTTATTTCGAATTTTTAGAATATATGTTTAAGGATTTTTTGATTTATTGAGTTTAAGTAGTGAATATTTGGGTCTTGGAATGTCTTAGAATTAGTATATAATAGTTCTGAAAATTTTGGGCATTTATCGGAAAATTCAGAATTGAGATTTGGGCATTTTCGGCCCTATGATTGTATATTTGAATCGTTTGAAAGTTGATATGTATGTTAGAATTGATGAGAATTATAATTGCCACAGGTTTGGAATAAACTAGTAACACACCGAGTTTGAAAGAATTATTGTGGTAATTTATTGAGATTAAGGTACGGATTGACCAGCTTTCTTACAACCTATATGAGGATATGTAAAATGTCTAATTGCTATTTGAGGTGTTGGCTTGATTATATGTTTTATATGATGATTATGATGGATGATGCATTGCATTCATATTGAGACATTATCCTTTTATTTCTGAAACTGTTATCCGCTCTTTGATGAGTTGTTTTAGACATCAGAGCCTAGGGAGTTTTAACGTCACACCTCTGATCACTAGCGTAAGGGCCATGCAGTTCTGCAGACTGCTTCCCCTTGACGCATACTGTTTCAGGACCGAGGGCGTATTTGAGACGTCACACCCCTAGCACGGGTGGCCAAGTTACAGTTATTGTTGTTTGGATCCAAATTTGATTCCCCATGTTCTTTGGTACCATTCACATGCATTGCATTAGTTGTTTTACATATCATTCATTTTTGCAGTAATTTATTAGATATTCGTATTGGGGTTTGACCCCTGTCCCTCGGGGCTGCTGTGGTTTTGTTGTTATTGTCATGGCAAGTTATACAGGTGGTTCAGAGGCATCTGGTGGTGCTTCTGCCAGTGGAGCCCAGGGAGGTTATTGATTCGTTGTCATCGATTTCTCAGATATTATGATATTATTATTGGAGTCTTTGTATTTTCTGGGGAGATGCCTCGTGTATCTGTATTGATACTTTGTGATGTTTGAGATTGGTTTGTTGTTGTGTTTACAGCCTTGCCGGCTTGATTGCGTTTAGTCCTAGCCAGTGAGGCTGTAGGTGTGTGATTGTTGAATTGGATTCTATTTTCGATTATTAACAGGTTGTGTTGTTTGATTTTTTGGGATGTCCAATTTACGGGGAGGTAATGCGAAATTTCTGTAGGCCCAATATGGAAAATTTTTAACTCGTTTTTCGTTGTTTACATTATTTAATCTTGATTGCATGCTAATTAAATATAAATCAGGAACGGGCCCTCACACTTGTTGTAAAACGATAATGATCACGGGACCCAAGAGCTCTAATGGTTGTCACATTTACACGAATTTCATCACCCCAAAATGAAGAAGTTTATTTTTATGTTATTTTTATGCATGATGTTTATATTCAAATGTTGCACGTCCAAATTATGATGATTTTTATTATGTATTAGCTATGTAATGTATTTTTCTTATTGAGTCTTTAGACTCACTATGCATGATTGGTGCAGTTGAAATTGAAGAACTAAATGAATTAAAAGATTTGGTAGAAAGGATGAAGAGTCCAAGAGGCGAAGACATTGCATGGCACGACTGTTCGAATCTCTGGCATTTTAAAGTGAGAAGTCTTGCATATGTTTACTGATATTTTGTTGTTACATTATTTTATGCACGACCTTTAAAATTCAGATTTACGTGAATTTTAGATTTAAGTATTTTCATTGACGGTCTCGTGTCGATGAGTTTCAATTTGTAACATTTTATGTTGTTTATTTCATTATGATAGTTTAGGTTTGGTTTCTCGAATATTTTAAAAATTATTTTCCGCACTAAGTTTATTTTATTGAAACTCATGTTTTGTTTTATTTCCCAAGATTTTAATTTTCGGTTTAGGTTTGCTTTGTAACTAGTAATTTTTTCTTTGCCCGTATAAGAACCGGTCGTTGACTATAGAGTTGCATCCTTTGTTTCAAATATTTTATGCACGTTATAGTCATGAGAATTTTTTAATTGTTATTTACATAGATTTTAATTTCAATCACGAGTTTTTGAAATTGCTAGCGCGGTTCATGTCCTGCACTATTGTATTTGAAATTTTTTTCTCACTTTTCCGCATCTAAATTCTTGTTAATGTAAAAAATACGGGACATCACACTTCTCGTCAAAAAATCTTTTCAAAAAATCTCTTATTTTTATGGTTTAAAATTTTAGGTTTTTAGTTGCTTCTTTCGAAACTTTATGTGTAGAATTTTATTTAAGAGTTTTGGAATCATCATTCTTTTGAGAAGTTTAATTTTTATGAAAGTTTTGTATCTGTTAAATTCAAAAATTTGTAGTTGAGCTTAATTTAAATTTTTATGAGTTTTCATTATGTCGGCGTTTGGCCTTTGGGAAAAAAAAAGAAAATTAATGTTTTTTATTAAGAAAAACGGACGTTACACTTACATAGCTCTCAATAGTTTGTAATGCGTATGCGTCTTAACCTTCGTTCGTCATTAGACCTTTGGGACGCTAACTTATCCGAATTATCCTTGAACTGTATCCTCTTTTTGGAAGCGTTTTGCAACTCACCCTCCTTTGATACCCTGATAAAAATCCTCGAAATGTACTAAGAATCAAGAGAGATAATCATACAAATGGTATGAAAATTCTAAGTTTTGACTGGTCTATTTATAGGCTAAGTTCGAAAGTTTCAAACTGCCTCTGCATCCATGTGTCAGTTCGTGTTGACACCTCATCGGATGAATAAGATCGAATTTTTGATTCTAGATTCGGAAGTTCTGTCCTTTCATGTGTCGATCCTCATTGGACACGTAGATTGTATGGGTAGGTTCGGAAAGTTCGAACTTACTTTGGTGGTTCCGATCTATTTGGTGCTTAATTACTCCAAATTGATCGATTAAGGACATGTTAATCATGATTAAAGAATACTTTACTCATAATAATATTTGGGTCATTACAATATGCTTCAATCGCTAGTATATACTATATATACATTTGGGTTGTATATTGAATACATGCAGTCACGTTGTCACGCGCGCATATAAGTCTGTATATATTTTTGTGTGTGTATATGCATAAAATACAAGAAAAATCCTTTGTTGAACATTTATTTTATTTTATTTTGGTTTCCATTATCTATTATCTATTATATTATATTTATATATCTATAAATATGCAGCTTTCATTGTGAATTTTTTTTTGTATCTTATGCGATCATGGATAGCTCTCGAAGTTATCAAGCAATGAAGAAATTAGATCAGCTATAGTTGCTGCAAGGATCAATAAATAGGGGAAAAACAAGATGTTTATTGAAGCGCTTTAAAGGTTCGTATTGTATCAAATATTGTATAACGTTTTGCCATCAAGACTAGAAGGATTTGGGATTCATGGCAACCAAGTTGGGGAGCATGGAAGTCAAGTTGGAGATCATTACAACAAGATTGAAGTGCTAAATGACCAAGAAAGAAGCAGCAGACCAGCGCCTCAGCGCCAGTTTTTGGGAGCCCCAGCGCCCATCGCCGAAACAGGGGTGCCCCAGCGCTCCAACGCTCACCTGGACGCCCTAGAGCCCAAAAATAGGTGCTCCAGGGCCTCCCTGGCGCCTCAGAGAGCCCGATGTCTGAAACACACATTTCGACGTGTTTTTGTGTTTTCGAGGGATTTTTGATATTTTCCTATTTTTTGAGTGTTTGAGGGCCATTAGGAAACTATCTTTTGCATATTTTCCTTTATCTTTTACCTTTCAAAGTTATTAACAATATAAACATCAAATACATTCATTACTCAATAACAATATTATTCAGATTTTGATTTTTATCAACTAAAATTATCTCTAAAATTTTGCCAAAGCTTTGCTTTGTTCTTCAAATGAAACTTATCAAATTTTAATAACTTTGAGGCGTTTGTCAAAGATTTTCTTTGTTCTTCAAATCAAACTTATCAAAGTTTAATAACTTTGTGACGTTTGTCGATTGTTATTCATCGTGGATTGTCAAAGATAAGTTCTTTGAAGGTCTCTTTGAATCACAATTGTTTTATCGTGATTAATTGTTACTAGTTTTTCTAAACTAGAGGTGATTATCCAAAACTTGTTACTTGTTTCAAAGATCAGGACAACAATTAGAATCTTCTTGTGTTATTGAAGTGAGGGTGCGATTTAATCATAATCGTGTTTTCTATTCATGCTAACAAGATTCATATCATTTGGTATCAGAGCAAAGTTCTTTGATTCAAGTAAGTCTATCATATCTTTTTTTATATTCGTTCTTCGTTTCTTGTTCTTCATTCTTCATATTAGTTGGTAGCAAGAGCAAAGGTTTTAAGACAAGTAAGTTTTTAATATCTTTGATTTTTATCCGTTCTTCGTTCTTCGTTTGAGTCTATTATTTGTTGAATTTCTACGTATTTTCTATCCATCTAGTCGTCCATGTTTCGTATCTTGTGCTACAAGTTATTCAAAAAAAAAAATTCAGTTCGGTCAAAAAAAAAGAGGGCCGAAGTTTTAAAAAAAAAAGAGAAGAAAAAATATATTGTGGCCAATTTGTTTTTTCTTTGTTTATCCTTGGGTGCAAAGTCTAATTCAGTTGCCCATAGTCCTTTTGCTTGTTTTTGTGCAGTCTACATGAGTCAATTTTCAAGTGTCTACAAGTTTTAAACTTGTGAGTTTGATACACATAAAACCACAAATCATAAGTCCTTCTATATATTTGAGTGAAAAAAAGAGTGCGAGTGAATTTTATTTGGAGAGACTTGTGAGAATTTGGGTGAGGAAAAATCTTTATTACTAACTTTTTTCTTACAGGTACAATGTCTTATAGAAAATTTGATAAATAAGTTAGGGATAGTTCGAACCAAGGAATGTCCGAGGTTCAAATGGATGTGTTGATGGGTCGTTTATTACGTGAAAAGGTAAGTAAGTTGGAGGATGATTATGACGTTGGTAGAGATGATGAAATTTATAATGAGAATTGGAGGTGAGAAAGAAGAGTTGATGGGTATAGGGATAGGTTTAGGCATGACGATGTTTGTCGTGGAGAGAGATATTGGAGATATTATGTGGGTAGAATCAAGAAAAATATTCCGTCGTTCCATGGAGATTCGGATCCGAAATCGTATTTGAAGTGGGAGAAAAGGATAAAATATTTATTTGATGGTCATGATTTGTCCGAAGCTAAGAAGGTTAAACTTGTCATAAAAGAGTTTACCGACAATGCTATCACTTGTTGGGATCAATTGGTGGTGAATAGGAGAAGATGTAGAATGAGTCCTATAGTCATGTGGGATGAGTTGAAAATAGTGATGAGGAAACGTTTTGCTCCTAATCACTATGATAGGAGAAGTGATAGAGGTGACTTGCATGAGGCGTCCACATGGAGATCTAGACCAATGAGGGAATGAAGACATGAAGTTTCCAAGCATGGATATCAAGGTACATCTACAATATCATATACTCGTACTTGTGATATTATATGTTGTTGGTGACAAGAAGTTGGGCATGATATTAGTCAATGTCCAAATGGGGTGATGAAAGTGGTAGATTCTCATGTAGTGGTTGAATCCATGGTCGTAATGGATGTTGAATCGAAAGTTGAAGTTGAAAAAGCTGAGGATGATGAGACTCCGATGATTGATGAAGTGAATAATGAAAAACATGTTGTGGAAGGTGAAACATCATTGGATGTAGAAGTTTCCAATGTTCATATTGTGTAGTGATGTTGATATTACTAGTGATGTTAACAATGAATTATTGGAGGAGAAATCTAATTCTTTTTTTTCAATTGAGTCCAAAAAAAGTTCTTGAGGATCAATTGGAATTTCATAAATTGAGTGATATGACCGAAAGAAAGAGTGAACAAAAAAGTGAGATGGTCATTGAAAAGAAAGAAAAATAAAGGTAGAGGCCGAAAAAAAAGTGTACAAAAGAGTGAGATGGCATTGGAGATTAAAAAAATGAGATAAAAAAAATTAGAGGAAAGAGGCCAAAAAAAAAACATATATGGTCCAAAATTGTGAGATTAAAAATTTTGAAATTTTGTATAAACCCCTTAAATTACTTTTGTACGAAGAGGTTTTATCTCATTGTCATGATATAGTCGGTTCAATCTCAAGCATTGTTCGTTCTTCTTTACAGGTTGTGGGAGATGTGTCAATGAGTAGGCAAAAGAGATACAATATTAAAAAGGTGCACATGCTTGGTCTACAAAAATTTTAGTATCCAAAAGGTGAGGTTCAAGATTTGAAAGTTGTTCTCTTTGGGAGGTATGCTTAATTTCAAATATTAGATACAATTCCAATGTCAACTTTCAAAGGTATGATCTTAATTCTAATTTGTAGGGATTTGATTACTTCATGAGAGAGTTGAGAATGTGTTATCTATAAAATATGCTTTGATTTCAAATCTTGATCTCAAGTTTCTTGAATTGGTGCATTTTAAAAGATTGGTTGATTTGGTTTATGTTGATGTGTGTGAATGGTGCATGAGTTGTCTAGGTGGAAAGTTAAAATGGTTTGTCATGTCTTTTGGACTGACTAATAATGCACTTGGCACTTTCATGAGATTGATTAGCCATGTTTTGCATGCACACATATAGTAACTTTGTTGTGGTATACTTTGATGTTATCTTAGTATATAGCAAAATTTTGCATGAGCATGTTGAACATTTGAGATTTGTGCTAATTATATTGAATTCAAATTTTTTGGATTATGAGCTTGTTAACGTTTTCTATGTGTCGGGTGATGATTTTATGGGTGTTTGTGAACTATGTTTGGTTGGTATTCATGATAAATTTTATGTGAGCAATGGGTACTTCTTTGAAGAGGACAAAATTTTCTTTATATGTTCGTCATTGAATGAGTTACTTGTTGAAAGAGCATATGGTGTAAGTTTGATGTGTTATATTGAGAAATCCAAAACAATGAATATGGTGGATAGATATTTGTTATAGTTACATATGAAGAGGTATGTTGAGTGGAGTTGTGAGAGGTATATTGTGTGTAGGAGAGCAAATAGTTGATCACACTTGTATGATTTAAATAAATCAATTTTTATTCCTAGAGGACAATGGTTACACATATCTATGAATTTTGTGTTGGGTTAACTAGGTCTTAGAAGGGGAGAAATTTATTTTAGGTCATACTTAATGTAATATTGATCATACTTTTGCATGCTAATGGTGATAAGGTGTTCATCTTGTGCATGAAGAATTTTTTGCTCTTTGACCTTGTTGTGAATGTGCAAGGTACACTAGTGGGTGTGGAGAATATAGAAGTAATCATTGACATCAGGTCATTGAAATTGTTGGATCACTTGGGTGATGAAGCTTACAAGGAGGAAATATGAGGTAAATGTATTGTTTGGTGTAGGTAACCAGCAAGATTTGAGAACAAATCTTTTTCAAGAAGAGGAGTATGATGCGATCATGGATAGCTCTCGAAGTTATCAAGCAATGAAAAAATTGAATCCGCTAGAGTTGCTGCAAGGATCAATAAATAGGGGACGAAACAAGATGTTTATTGAAGCGCTTCAAAGGTTCGTACTGTATCAAAAAGTGTATAACGACTTGACATCAAGACTACAAGGATTTGGGATTCATGGCAACCAAGTTGGGGAGCATGGAAGTCAAGTTGAAGATCATTACAACAAGATTGAAGTGCTAAATGACCAAAAAGGAAGCAGCAGACCAGTGCCCGAGTGCCAGTTTTCGGGTGCCCCAGCGCCCATCGCCGAAACAGGGGCTTTTCAGCGGCCAAAAGTTTTCTTCGTTTTCTTCATATTATATGTGTTAATGAAATTTTCATCTTCTGTTTTTTAATCCACCATTAATTTAAATATATCATATAAATTTCTTACTCATGTTTTCAATTTCTAATTTTGCAAAATCTGTTATTTTCTTAAAGTACAAGGAAGAAAGTCATTGTCGTATCAAATCTCAATTTATTGCCACTTTCCTCCAGGTTTATGTCGGATCCATCGCCCCTGAAAAATGTAAATGAACTTTTAAACACATTAAAATATTAATATTAAATAAAATTTAAAGTAATTAAAGTAATAACTTGCAACTAACAAACTAATTCGCGCATGAGACTCTCTAGGCGATTGAAATTGCAAATTGTTTCCCTCTCTATTGTCAGCTTCGTTTATTCACTACATATCTTACCAAAAGAATTCTAAAATATACCATATGTGATCCACAATTTATGGCACACATTTAATTGTTACTTCTTTCATTTTATGTCACTCATTTTACTTCTTCATGCAACCCATCCAAGCAACAAGCAACAAGCAACAAGCAACAAGCCACAAGCCACAAGCAATAGTAGATCTAGAGAGTAAACATATAAAAACTTATTATTCTTGATATAAGAAGAGGTTGGACTCCAAACAATAGCCTTCAGCATATTACAGGTGTAGTCAAACATAAGGACATGGTTTCTTCATGTACATTCCACTAAACTCTATTAAAAACCTATGCTTGCATAGCTATTTTTCAAAGAGCAATAATCACCCTCTTTTACACGGGTCTTGTTTTGCTTCCTTTGGTGTTCGAATTCCTAGACATGATATATCATACCGACTTCAATAAGACTAATATGAGGAATGTGAAGTGCCACAGCCGGACCTCTGCAATTCTTGCGCAGAAATGAGTACCCAAAGTCGATAACTAGCTTCTTCAAGAAAGATGATGACCTCCTGGCTTTTACATAAGAGTGCCCCATGATGTACGCAACACCGGCTTCCTTTGCCTGGATCAAGTCTAGGAGCTCTTCTCTTACAGAAGGATCCATCCCAGGACTTGGAGGTATTTGAAACCTCAGATGACGCCTTCTGATCTGTGGGTTCTCATCTTCATATGCAGATCTCAAACTCTGCAGTGTTAAAGTCTTGCTGCTTTGGACCGAATTACTCGTGTCAAATTCCTCCACCTCAGATACGATGAGGCTTGATCCAGATTGAAGAGTTCGGGAGCTTATGACTGCCATCCTACCGTCATAAGACACTGAGTCAGGGCTTGAGAGCTGTGACTCAATAGCTTCCATTTGAATAAACTCTGCTATACTCTGAATCAGCTGGTCCTCAAAATGCAGGTCGTCTCTCTGCAAATCCTTGTACCCGTATCTTACAATGCATCGGTACATTCGATATGGTCTCGGACAGATGCGTCCGATGAGGAAGCGTTCCTCAGAAGAAACATAGGGAACTGGAACGTACTTTACGCAGACGAATACCAAAACATTATGGAATGCGGGGAGATTTGTTACAAAGTGTGAGAAGATGGAGGGCACTCCTGTTGCCAGCTCAGAATATATGAGACCTATCCCGGGCACACGGACAATACCAAGGCTTGGACCAAGGCCAAGGATCCATTTCAGAGGAACCTTATTATGCAAATCAAAGTTGTACTTCTTCCAAGTTCCATAGTGCCAGACAAACATGACAAACATAAAGATGATAGCAAGTACAAGTGAAACCCATCCTCCCTGGGGAACTTTAGTGCATGCAGCTGACAGATAAGATGCTTCGATGATCCAAAAGAAAAGAAGGAAAGCACCTGCAAGTATTATACTTCTCTGCCAGACAAAGACCATGACAAGTGCCATGAGAAAAGTTGTGATGAACATCACTGACATGACAGCTAGGCCTGACACGAAAAATGATGTTGATGATGGAAAAAGACACAATTCAAAAAGTTACAAGTTAAATTGATAATTATTGAAATGAATGAAACCTAAAATAAAAATGGATAAAAACAGAAAACATGAAATTTGTTATTTAATATTCTCCACATCCAGCATTGTTATTGATAAAATACTAAAAAGTGTTCCAGAATCAGCTACGCAAATTCCACATTATTAGGTGGTGACATTATTTAATTTAATCTAGCAAGTATAAGAACTTAACAAGTTAATTAGTTGGGCCTTATTAATGTTCACGGGCTGATAATTTATTTATTACATTATTTAGGCTTAATCTATTGAGTCATTTATGGGAGAATAACTTTCAGACAGATGCCAACAGATTTTTTTTTTTTTTTTTTTTGCATCTATTTGTGAGCAAATTCTTGAGTTCCTACCAAACAAAAGAACTTGTCAAGATCTTGATATTTTGGCTCCCAACAAGAATTATCATTTTCAATTTGTTCGAGAAGTGGCATCTGAATAATTTCAAATCTTGATGAAATTTGGTTCACAAATGATGTACATCATTCGGTCGATTTTCCAAGTAAAATATAGGTCTAGTTTCCGAGATCTACGTTGGTATTATGGTGATTGTGTTAGTTGAAGATGCCCTGAAAACTTGGTAAGATTACGATGCAGGAACCTTACAGTGTATTGTTGGGTTCTCATCACTTCGGAGGTGGAATCATTTGTGAGCTACGATGCTTCTTTTGGCCATATAATATCAATCAGTAATTTCTAATAAAATAACATATGATGGTTAAATGGGAAACAATTTTATTGCGCCCATTTATTGCGCTACTTGGATATAAGATACAACACACACAATCTTATTACCCACTGATCATAATTGAAAGATTTAAAGGACGGAAACAAAAAGCTAACTTACCATATGCATTCCCTATGGTAGTTGTATCTTGAAAGCCAACAGCAATAGCAAGAGTAAGGATCATCAGAATCCAGTTGATCTCTGGAATATAGATCTGCCCATGAATTTGCTTTGAGGTATGCACAACCTTCACACGTGGGAAGCAACCAAGAGCATGACATTGCTTAACAATAGAGAAAGTGGCAGAAATTATAGCCTGGCTGGCGACTATAGTTGCAAGGGTTGCAATTACAAAGACAGGCCAGAAAACACCACCTGCAGGACAAGCCGAAATCAAAAGCAGAGTAGGACTAGTTTGAAAACCACAATAAACCTTATAGGCATATCGTGTCCGTAGAAGCAATACTAACCAGGAATGGAGTCATAGAAACTATTCGGAATCGACGAGATATTTTTTGACAGATAAGCAGCTTGCCCCATGTATTGTACAACCAAGCAAGGATATACAAGGCATATAAAAGCAAGCTGCAAAAATGAAAAGGAAAGATTCATGTTAAAAGAAGCATGGACGGAATTTTTTTGTATGGAGAAAACTCTGATTGATGACTTATACTGTAGGAGTCCACAATATGCACTAGTAAAAAACTTGATATAACAAAAATTCTATGGATCAACATCAACTAGAGCTGTGTGAACCAACAATTCACCCTAATAGCCGTCATTATGTAGTTTCGATTATTTTTTCTCAAAATTCATATCACTTCCGATTGGGAAAAAATAGAACTCCAGATACAACAATAGAAGAGACATGCACTCGCCTCATAAAACCCAGTATCAACCTTCAATTATAGTTATTATCATCCTACCCAAATTAGGGAATTCTACTACCCACCATTTAAATATGAAATCCTCATTTGAATGTTAACAAAATCTGACTTACCCTAATTGAATATGAAGTGAAATGGCCGAGATCTGCATACATAGCCTCAGTACCTGCATCAGTAACTAAGCTTAATTCGTGTCGATTTTATGTTATCATTATTGAACTAAAAAAACATTAAATTGTCACAGATAAATAAAAGCATTGGTAATTCAGTCCTTTTCATTTGTAGATGAAAGATATGAAATAAAATAAGATGTAAGGCTATGTACATGATGGGTGCGACATACAAGAAAAATATTATTATATTTCTGGAGTGACGTCACGGAATAAAATTATAAGCAACAAACTTATTTAGAGAACACTTCGAATATAACATAGATGGAATTTTAGGCTGATAGAGACTTGAAAGGCTTCATAAAACTTGGAATATTCATAAAATCAATAGTTGAACACTTCCTTGATTATTCTGTTAGGGCCTCGCATACAGCACACGAAGCCCAGCCCAAAGATCGTGTGTACGGCCGTTTCACACACAGAAAGTTCAAGAAATCACGAGAAGATCATGCAGCGTGATTGGATTGTTCTTTTCAACTTTAAGTTTCCTAGGATTTGGTTTATCATTTGTTGCTTTCAAAAGAATAAGTTATCCCATGAGGATAATAGTCTGCAGATAGGAGTTGTTATCTTGGTTGTTTGTTTTTTTAAAACTTCCGATCACAAGGAGCAGAGTTGTATTTAAGCAACTTCAGCGGAATAAAATCTCAATCTTTTATTCTAAAAAACAACTGAATGAGATCGAGAGGTTCTCTCATTTAAGCCTCTAACTCATTACTCACGTTAATACACAATAGGGCGGCAGGGGAGAAAAACAAATAAAAAGAGAGACGTGACGGAGTTGAACGACCAAGCAGTACACCGTCCCATAACTCGATCCTTGAGTCAGGCACAGAACAAATTGGTACCAGAGACAGGAGTTATGGCAGACCTCAAGGCCATTCAGCACATGTTGGAAACATTCTTCAAAACGTACAAAGAAGACAAAGACAATTGTGACCGCCGCCTACTTGAGCTCTCCAACCGTTTCAACGACCTCTCCATTGCACTGTCAAATGACCGTAATGATCCAAAACCTCAGGACATCCATAAGCACGACGACTCGAACTCCTCCAGAAAGTCTGCGCATCACAATCCGGGAAACAACCATCTCTTTGTTCCAAAATTCAGCAAGCTGGATTTCCCTCACTACGATGGTAAGTCAAACCCTCTGCCTTGGCTTACTCATTGTGACCATTTTTTTATGCTCCAAAACACTCCAAGCAGCGACAGATTAGGCACTGCCTCGCTCCACCTCGAGGGGGATGCACATGGTTCCTGCGATTACATCGGGACCATCCAAAGCTCTCTTGGGAAGAATTTCATTCACACTGCCTACTCCACTTTGGCCATGCATATCAAGATGACAAGGTGGGAGATTTATCTAAATTATGGCAGACGGGTCTTGTAGAAGATTATCAGCGTAGCTTTGAACATTTACTCACTCATGCTAGCCAACTTACCAGCACCCAAGAAGTCAACATTTGTGTAAGTGGATTGAAGGAGCATATCGCAATCGACGTCCAGATCCAAAGACCATGGGACTTAACTTCTGTTATGCAGCTCGCAAGGCTGTGTGAACGGAAATTCGGAGCCTCCCACACGAACCAAGCACCAGCATGGAAATCGCGAGAATCCACTTCAGCGCAAACGCTTGTCATGCGCTGAGATGGACGATAGGTGTGCTTGAGGTCTCTGCTTCAACTGTGATGAGCCTTACATTCGCGGCCATCAATGTAAAAAATTATTTTGGCTTGAAACCATGGATGAACCAGCGGAGGACGAACCACTGACTCTTGACCATACCAATCCTGAAATCTCCCTACATGCCATTACCGGTTCACAAGCGGCACAAACAATGCAGCTGTTGGGCGAAATTGCATCCCGCTCAGTTCGGATTCTTATCGACTCGAGCAGTGCTCATTGTTTCTTGGATAGCTCATTGGCGTCCGACCTCGGCCTTCCTATCAGTCCCCGTACAGGCCTCTCGGTTATGGTGGCAAATGGGCGCCGACTGGATGTACTGGAGTCTCATTTGGGATCACCCTTCTCCTCGGTGGTAAGTATTTTTGTGTGGATTTTTTCTTACTCAGGTTGGGCAACTGGTGCAGTGTTAAGAGTCAATTGGCTCCGCACTTTGGGACAGATTAATTGGGACTTTGCGGCCATGCACATGAATTTTTCCAAGGATGTGACCATGATTGATCTCTTTGGCATAAGAGATGTACCTTTAATTGCTCACAATTTTTCGGTGTCACTGGCTCCTCCCGACCAATTGCAGGAACTTTTGACTGAGTTTTCCTCAATTTTTTATGAGGCATTCAGACTACCTCCAGACCGCGGGTTCTACCATCGTATAGTCTTAAGAGCGGGTACAAACCCAACTGTGGTTCGGCCATAACGCTACCCACATGCTCAGAAAGACGAGATCGAGAAACAGTGTGAGGAGATGCTCGCCAAGGGGATTATTCACCATTCTCCTCTCGAGTACTCCTTGTTAAGAAATGTAACACGTGGCGCTTTTGCATCGACTGTAGTCCCTCAACGAGAGGACTCTGTAGAAAACTATGGAAACATTGATGGAGAACATATTCTCTTATTTCTTGATCAAAAGGATATAGATTAGTACAATTTATATAGACCAACGGAATAAAATCAAATCCCAACAAATCTGGGAAATATCCTATCTTACCAATAATATAAAATCCTAGTTTAAATTAAATCCTATCAAATCTAATTACTCGACACTCCCCCTCAAGTTGGTGTGAAGATATCTATCATGCCCAACTTGCGAACTTGTTCTTCAAAGGTTTGTTTGGATAAGCCCTTGGTTAGAATATCTGCAACTTGTAATAGGATTGGAACAAATGGAATACAGATTACCCCGCCTTCAAGCTTCTCTTTTATGAAATGCTTGTCAATTTCGATGTGCTTAGTTCTCTCATGAAGAACTAGATTGTGAACAATGCTAATGGCTGCCTTGTTATCACAAAATAGCTTGATGGGAAAGTTCAGAGTCAACTTCAGATCTTCCATAACTCGTTTGAGCCACAATACTTCACACACTCCTTGTGCCATGGACCTAAATTCTGCCTCTGCAGCGCTTCTCGCAACTACTCCTTGCTTTTTGCTTCTCCATGTTACCAAGTTGCCCCACACAAATGTACAAAACCCAGAGGTTGATCTTCGATCAGTAACCGATCCTGCCCAATCAGCGTCAGTGTACACTTCAACTTCTCGTTTCACATTTTTTTCAAAGAATAAGCCCTTCCCTGGAGTTCCCTTCAAATACCGCAGAATTCGGTATACTGCTTCAAGATGTTCCGCACATGGTGAATGCATAAATTGGCTAACCATACTTACTGTGAAAGCGATGTCAGGACGTGTGTGAGATAGGTAAATTAATCTTCCAACCAGTCTTTGGTATCTCCCTGTGTCCACAAGACTGCCATTTTTTATGTCTCCTAGCTTTGCATTTGAGTCTATAGGAGTATCTGATGGTTTGCATCCACTCATTCCAGTATCCTTCAAGAGATCCAGAATATATTTTCTTTGGGACACCATGATTCCTTTTTTCGACCTTGCCACCTCCATGCCAAGAAAATATTTCAATTTTCCCAAGTCTTTCATCTCAAACTCTTTTGCCAAGCTCTTTTTTAACCTGTTTATCTCTTCTATATCATCACCTGTCAAAATTATATCATCAACATAGACAATTAGTACTGAAATCTTTCCAGTAGTGGACCTTTTTGTGAAAAGAGTATGATCAGATTGTCCTTGATGGTAGTCTTGGCTTCTCACGAATTTTGAAAATCTTTCAAACCACGCTCTGGGAGACTGCTTTAGACCATACAGTGATTTTTTTAACTTGCACACCATTGGTCCAAACAGTTCTGTAAATCCGGGAGGTGGTTCCATGTACACTTCTTCTTCTAGATCTCCATTTAGAAACGCATTCTTCACATCTAACTGATTTAGAGGCCAATCTAGATTTGCAGCAGCAGAGAGAATAACTCGGACTGTATTGAGTTTAGTCACTGGCGAGAAAGTTTCTTTGTAGTCAATTCCATATGTTTGGGTGAAGCCTTTGGCAACCAAACGTGCTTTATAACGTTCTAGAGATCCATCAGAGTTGTATTTTGGTGAGAAAACCCACTTACACCCTACAACAAACTTCCCACTTGGTAGATCAGCCTTCTCCCAGGTAGAGTTTTTTTCCAGAGCTCTCATCTCCTCATAAATCGCCTCTCTCCATTCAGGTATCTCTAGAGCTTCCTGTACATTGTTAGGAATCCTAATGGTGTCTAATTGGGAGACAAAAGAACAATAGGATGATGACAAATTTTTATAAGATACATAGTTTGACATAGGGTGTTTGGTGCATGTTCGAGTACCTTTTCTCAAGTCAATTGGAAGATCAATGTTTGTTTCAGAAGTTGTTGAGATCTCATTCTGATTTTCATGATCAGGCTCATGAGTTGACTCATGACACTGTTGCATGACAGGTTCTCCCTCTTTCTGTGTGCCCTTCCTCCTTGTATAAACTAACCCTTTGAACTGTTTCTCACTTGTCTCCTCTGTTGTGTCAAAATGATCGGAATTTTCCAAAGCTATAGTAAAATCAGAATTTGTTAAGTGGTCGGTCATCTTCACTGACTGTGGACTCCCCCTGAAGATGAGAGGAGTAGAAAGACTGACCTTCAAAGAAAGTAACATCCATAGAGATAAAAAATCTTTTTGCAGCAGGGTCAAAGCACTTGTAGCCCCGTTGGTTTGCAGGATAACCAACAAAAATACATTTTCGAGCCTTTGGGTCTAGTTTAGAGATGCTAGAATCAAAGTTATGAACAAATGCTAGACTACCAAATATTTTCAA
This sequence comes from Henckelia pumila, assembly GCF_033568475.1. Taxonomy (NCBI): domain Eukaryota; kingdom Viridiplantae; phylum Streptophyta; class Magnoliopsida; order Lamiales; family Gesneriaceae; genus Henckelia; species Henckelia pumila. The sequence continues at coordinate 57,290,731 of NC_133120.1, read as the reverse complement.
AGGAATTTTGGTTATAAGACGCGTGTTGGGAAAGTTTTTATTAAAAACATTCATGGGGATTGAAAATTCAAAATCCTAGAGGGTTGTCTATTTATCAAATAGGTGGCTGTCAAAACTGCCTCTCCCCAAAGATACTTCGGAACATTAGTTGCAAAACTAATTGCTCGAGCAACTTCAAGAAGATGTTTGTTTTTTCGTTCAGCCACACCATTTTGTTGAGGTGTATGAGGACAAGAACTTTGGTGAATAATCCCTTGCTCTTGAAAAAAAATGTCCTAGCACATTATTAAAGTATTCTCCCCCATTGTCAGTCCGAAAAATTTGGATCCTAGTGTGGAATTGAGTTTGAACCATTTTGAAAAAATTTTGAAAAGTGATTCCCGCATCAGACTTATCTTTCAAAAGGAATACCCAAGTCATCCGGGAATGATCATCAATGAAGGATAAAAACCACCTTTTATCGGAAATAGTTTTTACTTTGCATGGACCCCAAACGTCACTGTGAATCATGTGAAATGGTGCCGACCTTTTATAAGGTTGAGATGGAAAATTAGAACGATGATGTTTGCCTAGCTCACAAAATTCACAATGCAAAGTAGAAATATTTTTATTGATAAATAGCTTGGGAAACATCCTTTTCAAATAAAAAAAGTTTTGATGACCTAACCGACTATGCCATAAAAAAATATCATTCACACTAGAATGGGAATCAGAGTTGAGACACTTGTTCGGAGCAGGTCTTCCAAGGAAGGATTGGGCAGCAAGAGAGTATAGGCCACCATCCTGTCTAGCATTGCCAATCATCGTCCCCGAGGCCAAATCCTGAAATTCACAATGAGAAGACCAGAATATCACTCGACAATTGAGATCAAACGTGATTTTGCTAATTGACAGAAGATTATAGGATAAAGGGGGAACATGTAGCACATTCGTAAGGGTCAAAGAAGGGGAGAGAACAACAGTTCCTTTCCCTGCAACAGATGCAAAAGAGCCATCTGCAATTTTAACTTTTTGATTTCCTGCGCAGGGGACATACGAAGAGAAAAAATGCGATGATCCCGTCATATGATCTGTTGCACCTGAATCTAGAATCCAGACGCTGTTAGAAATGGAGTTTGCAATATTTGCACATGAACAAATACCTGTCTGGGCCAAGGAAACCGAAGGATTGGATATGTCACGGCGGGAGTCAAACAATTTGAATAGGTGCTCTAACTGATCCTTTGTGAAAGGGAGGAAATCGGAGGAGGATGAGGGCGTTCCAGAATCTACACTACCTGTTTGAAGAGCACAACTTCCAGTGTTCGATCTGTTGGTGTCTGGTCTGTTGATGCCAAACTTTTTCTTGAGATGGGCTGGTTTACCATGTATTTTCCAGCACGTGTCTATATAGTGTGCCATGGTTTTTTGCACTTCTCACAGAACGGTCTGCCCTCAGATCCCACTTCTCGGCTCACGAGGGCGGAACCTTCAGAGTCTACAACAGGTTCAACCTGCTTCAGCATCACTTGGCGACGAGTTTCTTCTCGGCGGACCTCGGAAAACACTTCTCGAAGGCTGGGCAGAGGTTTTCGCCCAAGTATACGGCCTCGAACCTCATCCAGTTCCTTGTTTAACCCTGCAAGGAAGACAAACATTCTGTGGCAGTCCACTTTTGTCTTGTATCGTGTACAATCCTTGCTACTCTCCCATTCATCGACATCGAGAAGATCCAGTTCTTGCCATAGAACCATTAACTCGGTGTAGTAAGTTGTGACATCCTTATTGCCTTGTTTCATCTGCCACATACGAGTATTTACCTCGTACAATTGGGAGTAATTTTCAGAATCGGAGTACGTCTCTTGGACAGCCTTCCAGACATCATGGGCCGTGGGTAGGAACATGAAAGGCTTGTTGATTGCTGGCTCCATAGAGTTTATTAACCATGCTGTGACCAACGAGTTCTCTGAGCGCCATTGTTTGTATTTTGAGTCAGTTGAACTCGGGCCTTTCGCTTCGCCGGTCACAAACCCTAGTTTGCCTTTGCCATCAATCATTAGTCGGACTGATTGTGCCCACTCCAGGTAATTCTTCCCATTCAATTGGTGGATCGTTATTTGAAAGGAAGAATCTGAGGAAGCGACAGTAGACTGGGTTGTACCACTGTCACCACTAGAACCGGCGCCGACCATGGCTCTTTAAAATTCATGGTCGATTCCTAGGCTTTGATACCATGTAGAAAACTATGGAAACATTGATGGAGAACGTATTCTCTTATTTCTTGATCAAAAGGATATAGATTAGTACAATTTATATAGAACAACTGAATAAAATCAAATCCCAACAAATCTGGGAAATATCCTATCTTACCAATAATATAAAATCCTAGTTTAAATTAAATCCTATCAAATCCTAATTACTCGACAGACTCATGGGGCTCAATTCTTCTCCAAACTTGACCTCCGGACAGGATATCACCAAATTTTGATGGACTCGGAGTCCGTAAAGATGACAGCCTTCCGCACACACCATGGACACTTGAATTCCTTGTGATGTCCTTTGTGCTTACTAATGCTCCGTCAACCTTCCAGGCGGCCATGAACTCTATTTTCAGGGAGTTTCTCCGTAAATTTGTGTTTGTATTTTTTGATGATATCCTTATTTACAGCAAGTCATGAGCTGACCACCTCAAACATCTCCGTATGGTTTTGCGGTTCTCCAGGACCAACAATTCTTTCTCAAACAGTCCAAGTGTTGCTTTGCCCGGTCTGAAGTGGCGTACTTGTGCCACCGAGTTTCTAAAAATGGCGTGGCAGTCGACGGTGAGAAGATCCGGGCTGTTGTGCAATGGCCAATACCTTCCTCGGTCAGGGCCTTGCGTGGTTTTCTGGGCATCACCGGCTAATACAGAAAGTTTGTACAAGATTATGAGCTTATTGCAACACCTCTTACCAGTTTGCTCCGCAAGAACTGTTTTATCTGGACTCAAGAAGCTACTGATGCTTTTCTTAAATTGAGGCAAACATTGACCACTACCCCGATCCTAGCACTGCCAGATTTTTCTTCTCCCTTTATGTCGAGTGTGACGCTTCAGATATTGATTTGGGGGCTGTCCTTCAACAGCAGGGACAACCTATTGCTTACTTCAGTCGTTCCCTTTCTTCTAGGCATCAAAAACTTCTTGCCTATGAACGCGAATTGATCGGTCTCACTAAGGCCATCAAACACTGGCATTCCTATTTTGGGGTAATTTTTTTGTGGTCCGTACGGATCATTATAGCCTCAAATATTTATTGGATCAGCGTATCACCACCTCGCCACAACAACATTGGATCAGCAAGTTGTAAGGTTATGATTTTGTGGACGAGTACAAACCAGGGAAATCTAATGTCGTGGCGGATGCCTTGTCACGCCAAGGGGAGAGTGTGCCCACATGCAATGCCATTTCTTCGCCTCAATGGAATTTTCTGGATGAAATCCGCCAAGAGCAATCCTCCTCGGAAGAAGTCCAATGCCTCCTACAACGAGAGCGGATCCCACCAGTTTATGGACTGTTAAGACAACTTGCTTCTTTTTAAAGGTCGCATTTTTATTCTAGCTGCGTCTTCCTTAATAGAGCCACTGATTAGACTGATCCATAACAATTGTCATGAAGGATATCAAAAGACACTTCACCGCTTATCCCATGATTTTTTATTGGGCATCTATGAAAAAGCTTGTTCTGGATTTCATTGCTCCTTGCCCGATATGTCAGAAAAATAAGGTGGAAAGTTTGAAACCAGATGGCCTCCTCCAGCCCTTACCCATTCCAAACCACATCTGGACGGACATTTACCTCGATTTTGTAGGGCTTCCATCTTCCCATAGTAAAAACATGTTATTGGTGGTTGTGGATAGGTTCTCCAAATATACATTTTTTGCCTGTCTCGCACCCCTACACGGCGGTAAAAATCGCTCGTACATTCTTTGAAAATATCTTCAAATTACATGGGTTGCCAGAATCAATGTTAAGTGACCGTGATGCCACTTTCACCAGTGCCTTCTGGCGAGAACTGTTTCGACTCAGCGGCTTCAAGCTTTGCTTTACTTCTGCCTATCACCCACAATCTGATGACCAAACCGAGGTAGTTCACCGAATTGTAGTAATGTACCTCCGTTGCTTCACTAGCGATTACCCAAATAAATGATTGAATGGCTTCCGTGGGCTGAATTTTGTTACAATACCAGCTTCCACTCGTCCCTCCGTGCTACACCGTTTGAGGTAGTGTACGGTTATCCGCCCCCCAGCTTGCTCACATACTGCCCTAGTCTCTCGGCCTGGCCTCAGCTGACATTGAACTTTAGCAGCGTGACCAGGTCTTAAGCAATCTGCGCGACCGGCATCTTCAAGCACAAGCGAAAATGAAGGAACTTATGACACTTCTCACCGTGACGTCAACTTCCAGGAAGGGGACATGGTGCTTCTGAAACTGCAGCCCTACCGTCAATTGAGTTTAGTAGTCAGATGCAATAATGTAGAATATTTAGATTAAATTAAATCAAATCTTATCTTTTATATAGTATCAGTTTATTTGGTAACAAGATTTATTTATTTATAGATAGATATAGATTACATCTAGAATCTTGGGATTTGATTTGTATTGTAAATTATATAATATAGTAGCATCCAATGTAAAAAAGTAGTACTGAAATAAAAAAGAATTCTCTCTTTTTTACATGGTATCAAAGCCTAAGGTTACAAAATGGCCAAATCCGATTCTTCCCCTTTGAAAGACAGTACTGATTCTGCCGATTCCACGGCCGGAAAAACCCTCACTCCCATCACAACCTTTTTGGGGAACGATCACTCATCCTCTTCAATTACAAGCCACAAACTAGATGGAAAAAATTATCTCCAGTGGGCACAATCAGTAAAAATTGTGATTTGTGGCAGGGGAAAATTGGGGTACATCACCGGTGAATTACCAACTCCCAAATCCACCGATTCTTCATACAAAACATGGTTGGTCGAGAATTCGATGGTTCTTGTTTGGCTCATAAATTCAATGGAGCCTCAAATTAGCCGACGATATCTCTGGTTCAAGACGGCCAAAGAAGTATGGGACGCAGCCCGACGTATGTATTCGGACTTTGGTAATGCTTCTCAGATCTTTGAGCTCCGTTCTAAACTCAAAGAAATGAAGCAGGATTCAAAGTCTGTCACTCAATACTTCTCGGATCTTCAAGACCTCTGGCAAGAACTCGACCTTTTCTTAGAGGAAGAGTCAATCTGTGTGGACTGCAGTGTCAAACAGAGGAAAAACATCGAGAAGGAAAGAGTATTTGATTTTCTTGCGAGGCTTAATTGCGACTTGGATGAAGTACGCGGTCGGGTGGTGGCCCGAGAGCCCTTTCCCTCGGCTGAAGATGCATTCGCTGAGGTTCAACGGGAAGAAACTCGCCGAAAAGTCATGCTTGTTGATGTTTCGGTTGTTACATCTATACCAGAAGGTTCTGCCCTTGTTTCACACAAGCCCACATCCTTTGGGAAGTATAATCCCGACCAAAAGTCAAGTAATCGTCCGCTGTGTGACCATTGTCATTATCCTGGACATACCAGGGATACATGTTGGGACCTCCATGGGAAACCTGCGAACTGGCAGCCTAAAAAGAAAAAGGACAGCAAGGTGTACAAGACCAAATTTGCCGATGGCAAATCAGATGCTACTTCTATGTCCTTGACTAAAGAGCAGATTGAACAACTTTGCAAACTGCTCAATCAATCTTCGGTCAATCCCAGTGTTAGCTCATGTTCAATTGCTCATTCTGGTAAAAATTTCTCTGTCCAAAAATCCTCATATTTCTCTCTGGATCCTTGGATCATTGATTCAGGGGCATCAGACCATATGACAGGTTGTTTAAATATCTTTTGTACCTATATTCCTTGCACACGTCCCACTACTGTTATACTGGCTGATGGTTCTAGGACAGGCGTTGCTGGAATTGGTAACATAAGATTATCCTCAACTTTGGTTCTGTTAGCAGCCTTCCATGTTCCTGCATTGAAATGCAATCTGATTTCAGTTAATAAATTGACTCGAGACAGTAACTGTGTTGCCAAATTCATGTCTTCTTCATGTCAATTTCAGGACCTACTATCGGGGAAGATGATTGGCAGTGCTAGGGTTCATGACGGCCTTTATTACTTCGAGAATGATCCAACAAAGAGTAGACAGAAGTTCGAGTCTAATAATGTGTCTTTTTCTGTGTCTAGGAGTCGAGAACTTATTTTGTGGCATCGTAGACTTGGTCATCCAAGTTTTTCTTATTTAAGACATCAATTTCCTTATTTGTTCAGTAATAAAGAGCTTGAGTCACTTGATTGTGAAATTTGTCAACTTGCAAAACAAACTCGCACCACTTTTTCCCCAAAACCATATGTACCATCAACAACTTTTTCTTTAATCCATAGCGATGTATGGGGACCTTCCAAAGTCACCACCTCAGGTGGAAAAAAATGGTTTCTCACATTTATCGATGATCACACGAGAGTCACTTGGGTTTTTTTGCTTCAAGATAAATCTGAAACTTCTCGCACATTCAAAATTTTCCATAAAATGGTACAAACCCAATTTCAAGCCCAAATTCGAATACTAAGAACAGATAATGGGAAGGAATACTTTAATTCCAGTCTTGGTGAGTATTTATCACAGCATGGGATCATACACCAAAGCTCTTGTGTTGATACTCCACAACAAAATGGAGTGTCGGAAAGAAAGAATAGGCACTTGTTAGAAATTTCCCGGGCCCTTATGTTTACAATGAACATTCCAAAATATTTGTGGGGGGATGCTATCTTAACTTCCGCCTACTTAATAAATCGCCTACCTAGTCGCCCTCTAAAGTTCAACACTCCTTTGTCTGTTCTCAAGAAGCACTATACTCACGTGTTTAAACCCCATGATATTCCTCTAAAAACCTTTGGGTGTACAGCTTTTGTCCATCTCCATAACCAAGGTCAAAGCAAGCTTGATCCTAGGGCTGTCAAAACTGTTTTTGTTGGATATTCTCCAACACAAAAGGGTTATAGGTGTTATTGTCCTCAAACCAGAAAAATGTATGTCTCGTGTGATGTTACTTTCTTTGAAAATACTCCTTATTTCTCATCTGCTGCGATTCAGGGGGAAAACAAGAGTGAATCTGGCTTCTGGGATGTTTTGGATATACCTTTACCCACTGATTCTGTACATATCAGTCCACTGCCCAATTTCAACTCAACTAACTCTTCATCCAGCAGCCCTCCTCTCAGCCCTACCAGTTCGTCCAGCAGCGTACCCAGTTTGCCCAGCAGCCCTTCCAGCCCCTCTCCTAGTCACACAGAGCAAAGACATGTTCCTAGACAGCAAAAACTACAAGTCTACTCTCGCAAGAAAAAACCTCAGTTTGAAAAAGAAGTCATGGATCCCACTCAGTCAAACAAATGACCCGGTAGTGGAACCTCCCAAAGAACCAGGTATATCCAATTCCATTCTTGATCTAGACTTGCCCATAGCTGTTAGAAAAGGTGTAAGGTCTTGTACCCAACACCCTATCTCCCAGTTTGTCTCCTACTCAAAACTGTCACCTCCATTTCGTGCTTTTACTTCAAATCTATCTAGTGTATCTATTCCCAGGTCTATTGAGGAGGCATTGATTGTTCCGGAGTGGAAAAATGCTGTTCTAGAAGAGATGGATGCCCTTAAGAAAAATAACACATGGGACTTGGTGAAATTACCACAGGGCAAGTGTGCAGTGGGCAGTAAATGGGTTTTCACTCTAAAATATAGGGCGGATGGCTCAGTGGAAAGGTATAAAGCCCGACTGGTGGCCAAAGGCTTTACACAAACCTTTGGGATTGACTATAATGAGACTTTTGCTCCTGTTGCCAAACTCAATACGGTTCGAATTCTTCTCTCTTTAGCAGTCAATCTTGATTGGCCTCTGCATCAATTCGATATTAAAAATGCATTCTTGAATGGTGAGTTGGAAGAGGAAGTCTATATGTGTCAACCTCCGGGGTTTACGGAGAATCTAGGAAGAGAAATTGTTTGTAAACTTAACAAATCTCTCTATGGTTTAAAGCAGTCTCCTAGAGCTTGGTTTGACAGGTTTTCAAAGGCTATCAAGAGATTTGGGTACAAACAGGGACAGGCTGATCACACACTGTTTATGAGACATTCTGAGAAAGGAAGGATCACTGTTATCATTGTGTATGTTGATGATATTATTATCACCGAAGATGATAGTGAAGAAATGAACAAAATCAAACAAATGATGGCAAAAGAGTTTGAAGTCAAAGATCTTGGAGCATTAAAGTATTTCTTAGGGATGGAGATAGCAAGGAGCAAGAATGGAATTTCCGTTTCTCAAAGGAAATACACCTTAGATCTTCTGGAAGAGACAGGCATGCTGGGAAGCAAACCAAGTAAGACCTCAATTGAACTTGGTAATAAAGAGAAGATGCTGGAAGGTGAGCCAGTTGACAAGGGAAAGTATCAACGCCTTGTGGGAAGACTTATTTATCTTTCACATACAAGGCCGGACATTGCATTTGGAGTCAGCTTAGTTAGCCAGTATATGCATGCTCCACGTCAAGGTCATCTCAATGCTGTGTATCGCATCTTGAGATATTTGAAACAAACACCTGGAAAAGGTTTATTCTTTACTAAAACCAGCGACAGGGGAATAAAAGGATTCACTGATGCAGATTGGGCCGGTTCGATCGATGATCGAAAATCGACAACTGGATATTGTACATTACTGTGGGGAAATTTGGTAACATTGAGGAGCAAGAAACAATCTGTTGTGGCCAGGAGCAGCGCTGAAGCTGAATATAGGGCCATGTCACATGGAATATATGAACTCATTTGGATAAAGAGGGTGATGGAAGAATTGAGAATCGGATTTGAAAGCCCCATGAAACTATACTGTGATAACAAATCTACCATCAGTATAGCTCATAATCCTGTCCATCATGACAGAACGAAGCATGTGGAAGTAGATCGTCATTTCATTAAAGAAAAATTGGATGGAGGCATAATCGACATCGAATATGTTCCCACTTCTCATCAACTAGCTGATCTACTAACTAAAGGCCTGACAGAAAATTCATTTGAATTTCTTATTCACAAGCTTGGACTCATCAACATCTATAGCCAAGCTTGAGGGGGAGTGTAGAATAATTAGATTAAATTAAATCAAATCTTATCTTTTATATAGTATCAGTTTATTTGGTAACAAGATTTATTTATTTATAGATAGATATAGATTACATCTAGAATTTTGGGATTTGATTTGTATTGTAAATTATATAATATAGTAGCATCCAATGTAAAAAAGTAGTACTGAAATAAAAAAGAATTCTCTCTTTTTTACAGAAGCTTTCTCCATGTTTCTTTGGCCCATTCGAAGTCCTTCGGCGTATCGGGACAGTAGCTTGCAAGCTCAAGCTCCCGGAAGGAGCATGTCTCCATCCTGTCTTTCATGTTTCCTGCTTAAAGTTGTTAAAAGGTGACCCTGCTCGGTTCACACCCTTGCCACCTTTTCAGCAAGACTTTCGACCGCCCCCTCAAGCCGTCTTGGATAAACGCCTATCAATGGTCGCACTCAACTCCTAATCCATTGGGATGGGCTCTCTCCCGCAGACGCTTCTTGGGAGGATGCGGTGGGCCTGACCGATCAGTACAGTTCATGTTTGAGGACAATCACGCAGTCGAGGAGGGGAGTGATGTTAGTGCCTCTCATACAGCACACGAAGCCCAGCCCAAAAATCATGTGTACAGCCGTTTCACACGGAAAGTTCAAGAACGCACGAGAAGATCATGCAGCGTGATTGGATTGTTCTTTTCAAATTGAGTTTCCTAGGATTTGGTTTATCATTTGTTGCTTTCAAAATAATAAGTTATCCCATGAGGATAATAGTATGCAGATAGGAGCTTGGTTGTTTGTTTTTTCAAACTTTTGATCATAAGGAGCAGAGTTGTATTCAAGCAACATAAAATCTCAATCTTTTATTCTCAAAAGCAACTTAAAGAGATCGAGAGGTTCTCTCATTTGAGCCTCTAACTCATTACTCACGTTAATACACAATAGGGCGGCAGGGGAGAAAAACAAATAAAAAGAGAGACGTGACGGAGTTGAACGAACAAGCAATACACCGTCCCATAACTCGATCCTTGAGTCGGGCACAGACCATATTCACTCATATTTTCAAACTTTATCTTCCATTTCTTCGTTTTGGAAGTAACTTACGGTCATGTTGGAAAAATATCCAATTGTAACCTTATCCCTTTAATACTTATTTTATTTGTTTGATTTAGGCTTTTAATAATGTTTAGTGGCTAGTTTGTTTGCAGGAACTGATATATGTTATGCGAAATTCTATTAAAGATTTTATTGATATCACATTTGATTTCTACGTTCATTGTTCTTATAAATCGTCACTGTAATAATTGATTTTCTAAGAAATGATGGTGATAAACATCATACACTAAGAATTGTTCTCTCTTTTGAGTTATCATTGCATAAAGATTTGATGTACAAATGTGTTAGATTTGTTTATTTGGTTTACTGAATATTTTTTCCTGAAATCAATAGGTTTTTGTCACGGCCATATGTTATGGATAATTTTATGGGATGATGGATCGAACAGTCAATATCAAGAATGCTCCCTTTCTTGTTGGATATCCTCTACTTTCGAGCTATTTTTCTTCCTTATTCGAGGTTCAATAAAGAGAACCTCTCGATCTCTTGATACAGAACTTTTTTTGTAGAAATTTCATATGGATTTTTTATTCCAAATAAGTGAGTTGTAAATAAAAGAATCCTTCCAAGCTCTACTGCCAAGGATAAACTCAATTCAAATCCTAGATATAAAATATTTCTCCACATCCAAGCACTTATCCAATGTTTATAAAATACACTTGATATTGACGATAATATTTTGTTTAAAGAAATAGATACATAGTAAACTAGGGTCCTAAAAAATTAAGTGAATGGGCGATTGTAATACCCATCCCATTGCTTCCGTCTTACAAATCGTGTTTCTCAGCAATCACAAAAGCTACTTCTGCTCACTAGCTAGTGCTGCTTTATCCACCCCTTCAAGCCAATATAGCTTCTTGCAATGGCTTCTTGGGTGTAAACTTCATCACAGTTTGAAGCCCTTTGTCGACTTTCTTCTACCTCCTCCCTGTCTAACCTATTAATGCATGGTGGTTACGATGGATTGCTATGATGTCTGGTGTTTCTCACCTTGGAATCCCAGTTCGTCTCGCATAGAGCCTTGCGAGACTCATGTCACTACTGGTTAGACCTGAGATGTATTGAAGGTCAAACTCTACCGCAATATGCTCCTGTAATCTACTGATAAAAATATGAACTTCATGCTCAGTGTGTTAGAGTAGGTGCCCGTTGAGCCAATGTGTTGGCCGATGGTCCTTGAAAGAATTCTTGTATGACAATCTTTATTTTAATAATATTTGATATTATTTAATTTGGCACATCTTTATCTTTATACTCATGCAAGCTGCATAGATAAAGACCTTAAATATACAAATAGTAGAAAGAATATGAGATGGTCATGTGATGACTATCATGAAACTCATATTTGGAATACTGTATATTCTAAACTGTTCCTAGTCGATTCAGCCGTCATAAAGAAGGATAAAGGCCGCTCGAGCTTGAGACTAGTATTTGCGATGTGAGTACCATGTTTCATTGGTAGGAGACATGGAGATGTCCAAGCATGCAAATAGGTGCTCCTTTTAGAGTGCACTGAACAACCCTCCCTAAAGGACTTTCCAAGTGGTTCTCATTTATCGAGTCGAGAAGTCCTAGTTTATGGTTGTACACCATTAGTCCTTATGACCCGGGACAACATGGAGACTCTATATGCTAGTGCTTCACTTTGACTTGTTTACCGACTCAACTGGGGTCATCAGGTGGCAATGTTGGGTGTTGTGACAAAACATATAGGAGTCGATGCATTGTAGTCGGGGATTCACCACATACCTATGGGTATGAATATCCTATGTGATCTCATGCATACGTAGCTTGAAATCTCTGATCAGAGTAGGTGGTAATTAAGAAAGGGGTTTCTTGAATTACACCTTCGATGCAACTACGGCATGACATATAGTTATCGATTCAATGACAACTCTCGATAAACCAATGGTTGTCGAATCGGTCGGGATATATGAGTTGAAAGGACCGTACTGTACGCTAACCATAATTGATTGGTTCTTGCAGGCACTATCATTTGATACCTAGGGAGTCATGTAAGCGATGCTGCTAGACGTTTCACATGACTGGTTGGGTACTATCAGACTTGAGTTTTCTGGCGTTCTTATTATCAAAGAGTTGATCAATAAGAATGGAGCTATTTAGGGTATGCTCATATAAGGGACTTGTTGATCCCGAATCACATGGAGATGTGAACCCATTGCTAGTTGTATCAATGAACCATTGAGGGTCACACAAGTACTAGCTTTCTAGATCACATTGAGATTAAAATTAGTTCAATGTGTTGAACAACTTATAAAGAAGTTTATAAGTAAAATAAATTAGAAGTTTGACTTCTAAATTGGAGAATGAACAGAAAAATAACTTTTAATTTATGAATGTGTTCCAAGATTAAAAGTTGACTTAAAATAATTAGTTTGTGAAAATGTTGATTTTCTAAACTATTATTTTGAACTTAATTAATTAATTCAAGAGTTGAATTAATTTAACACTGGTAGACTTTGTAATGTACAAATAATTAAATTAATTCAAGTGTTGAATTAATTAAACATTATTGAGTCTTGTAGAGCTCAAATTAATATAGTGTTGAATAATTATATACTAGTGGACTTGAATGAGTTCAAGTTAGATTTAATTAATTATTTAAACTTAATTGGGATTAAGTTTAATGTTTAATTAAATAAGTTCAAAACATGTATCTATATTTATTATATATATATTTTCGAAATATATATATATATATATATATATTCATGTTATATATATATGTGTGATGGAATTTGAAGGGTTGGAACAAGGGTTGCAATTTTTCATGCAAGTTTTGCACTTTTCCATGCATGGTTTAATTGTATCAATTTAATCCTTTACCTTTAATATATTATTATGAATAATATATACACAAATTACAATTCCAATTCTAAGAGGAAGTGGCCGAACACTTTCCCAAGAAATATTCTCCAAGTTTTCTTTCATTTTTGAGGAAGAATAAAAGGAAAATCTCAATGCAAAATTCTCTAAATATTCTAGTGCATATTTAGAGCGGATCTAGATCGTCTAGTCGTGGACCTAATTCGAAGGCTTGAAGTGTTGAATCCATTTTGACCAAGGTGTGCTTTTGGAAGCTTGTAGATAGTATCTACCACTTCAAGAGCCTAGTTGTTTATCAACTTGGTTGAAGCCATAAATCAATCTTTGAGATTGATAGGTAAAACTTCTAAACACCCTATGGTTGTTTGATTTTGAATGCTACACAAGTGCTCGGATCTCTTTTGTTAAAAATTTTTAATATTTCCGCTGCGTTTCCGGGCACGAGTTAACCGATCATCAACACAGTGAACAATTTACTTGCCCTTGCTGTTATTGCTCAAATCGCCTTTGGTAGTCCTCCACTGTTCCAGTTTGGCACAATTTGGACAGCTCTCCTAATTTATTCTTTTTTCTAGAGAAAAAAATTGGTCATGGGAGGGGGGTTCGGAATATCACTACCGGTTCATATAATATAACAAAAACAAATTGAGGAAGTGGGGTTAGGCTAGAACCTCCTAATAGATACAACTAACTACCCAAATCGATAACGAGCTCTTAACTATGGTCTGGCATTCCAGCTCCCCTAATTTATTGCTGTGTATATATACAATGGCCAAAGCGCAAGATGCATTGAGTATTGAACATTTTGTTGAGAAATTCAAAAGATTGGATTAGATTCTTCCAGAATTGCTCCTAATAATTTGTCTTTATGTTTAGAAATATAATATGTAATTAGTCATCTGTAATCTTTCCTAGAATATATTTATTTCCTTCCTAGAATAGATTTTATATTATTCCTAGGATAGATTATTAGAGTTGTATATATGCGTGTACTTGTGTATCAAAAGATATAGCGTGAGAAATAAAAAAGAGTATTACTCTTTATGGTACCAAAGACAGGTTAGGGTTCCTACAAACTTTTTTCTGATCTGCTCACTGCCTAAACAATATCAGCCGTCCCTTCAATTTCCTTCATACATTTTTTATCTATCTTCATCATGTCTGAAACATTTGAAACTATACGCAAAGAAACCGTTGCTGTTAACTCTGAAAATCAAAGCAATCAAACTTTTGGGGAGTTTCAAAATGTACAAGTCTCGTACAGACTGGATGAGAGAAATTACATGAAATGGTCTCAAATTGTGAAGACATTTCTGAAAGGCAAGGGGAAGATTAGCCACTTGTTAGGCGAGTCTCCAAACCCTAAGGATCCCAAGTTCATTGTTTGGGAAGAAGAAGACTCTATGATTATGTCATGGCTTTGGAATTCGATGACACCAGAGGTGTGTGGACCATATATGCAGCGAGGATGCTGTAACTCTTAAACAATATGTGGAAAGAGAGAATTTTGAGTTTTTTTGCAGGACTTAACATGGAATTTGACCAAGTTAGAGTCCAAATCCTTGGAAGGGATGCACTGCCATCGCTCAATGAAGCCTTCTCTCTCATAAGGGCAGAAGAAGGAAGGAGGATTGTGATGTTAGAAATGCCAAGTTCCAATCCACAAGGGTCTGCTATGATGATCACAGAAAAGAAAACTCCAAGTGAAACCCTAAATGTTGCTGAAGCAAAGAAAAATGAACACTGTGGTGCAATTATTGCAAAAAAAAGGGGCACAAACGAAAATTGCTGGAAACTTCATGGAAAACCCCCATCAATGAGCCAAGGTGGAGGATATAGAGGAAATCAAGTAAAAGGCCAAGCACATCACACTAATATGGAAGGACTAGTTCGTGATCAACAAATTACTGAGAATGGAGGGTTCAACACAGAGGAAATTGAAAGGCTAAGAAACTTCCTCAACACACTTGAGAAGCCTTCTGGATCATGCTATCTTGCTCAGAATGGTAAAATCCAAAATTCTTGTGCCTTTAGTGCCTCAAACAAATGCAATACTGTCACCTGGGTCATTGACTCGGGTGCAACAGATCACATGGCACATTTCTGCAAGTTGTTTCACCACCTATCAGCCATGTTCTAGCAATAGAAAAATCAAAGTAGTTGATGGTTCATTAATCACAGTTGCTAGTCAAGGAACGGTGGTTCTTTCTTCTTCATTCACTCTTAAAGACGTGTTACATGTCCCCAAACTTTCTGTAAATTTATTATCCATCACTAAAACAACTCAAGAATATCTTGACAGTGGATAGACATTTCATAAAGGAGAAACTTGACAGTGGACTAATTTGTACTCCTTGTGTTCCAAAAGGTGGCCAACTTACAGATATCTTCACTAAGGGACTCTCTAATCCTACATTCTAGAATATTTTAGACAAGCTGGGAATGACGGATCTTTACCAACCAGCTTGAGGGGGAGTGTTGAGAAATTCAAAAGATTGGATTAGATTCTTCCAGAATTGCTCCTAATAATTTGTCTTTATGTTTAGAAATATAATATGTAATTAGTCATTTGTAATCTTTCCTAGAATATATTTATTTTCTTCCTAGAATAGATAGATTTTATTTTATTAGATTATTAGAGTTGTATATATGCGTGTACTCGTGTATCAAAAGATATAGCTTGAATAAAAAAGAGTATTCCTCTTTACATTTTCCACTGCATTCTGGGTCAGTTACATCCAATTTCCAAAAGCACAACTATCCGTTTGCTTCAAGGTTGAAAGAAGCTGTGATGGGCCAAAAAACGTTGACTTAACACAATCCAAAGAAATCACCCACAGAAGATTCACACATGGGAAGTTCAAGGCCATGATAGAATCTTAATTATCAATTTCCGTAGGACTCTAGACTCCTATCACCTTGTTAGTTAGATTCTTATGTGACTTAATTATCAAGATTTTTTTTTTTTTGATAAGAAACAAATATAATATTAAAACTTAGTAATAGTTACATAGGAAGATGGAACAGTGGTCCACTAAATTCACTATACAAGATCTAGGAAAGTACTATATGAAAACCAAACTCCAATCCCTATACAACTCTGAAACTGAGAACGATTCCAAGAGAGGTGAATTATGTAACCAAGCTGCTACTCTCAACTTAATTTTATCCCAAATCTCTTCCCTCGGAGCCTCTTCTTCCTCAAAAATCCTCCTATTTCTTTCTAGCCAAACGAACCAGCAAATACAATGAGTTATGGCTGCCCAAAGAATTCTCCCCCTTTTGCCCAGATTGCTCCCCAAATCTGCTGCGAACAATTCCTTCGTAGTCTTCGGGGTCACCCATGACAATCCCAAATCCTACAACGCTAACCACCATAAGGATGATTTGGAATAAAACAACTTAAGTTCATAAAAAAAAAGGATGCAAGAGATCTTCAGGTTCTCTTTAACAAGACTTGAACATTCTACGAGATAGTGATGTTCTCTACAAAAACAATCCTTAGTTTCCACTAATGAACCCAATAACCACCCAACAATGTGAACCAAAAATCAGGGCCATAACATATTGGTACCAGACAGGTGTCACGGATTTCCACATATTTCGGCAACATTTCAAGGCCTTCGTGAAAATGTATCAAGAGGACAAGGCATCCGCTGACAAACGAAAACAAGCACTTCATGATTAGTTGGAGGATATATCCAAATGGTCAACTATGTGCTTGAAAGAACGAGATAAAGGAAAAGATAGCAGCAATCAATAAGGCACCACTGACAAGGGTTTCAGAGGATAGAATGGCAGCAATGATGGTCATTCCTATGTACCTAAAAATTCGGAAGCTCAATTTGTCCCGGTAAGACAACCAATTGAAACCATTGGGATGGCTTGGCGTGGATATTTTTCAACACCAACAATACCGGAGCAAACCAAGAAAGGGTTTGAGGGTGAACATGGTTCCTCAAATGGGAATGAAAGTAACTGGTGTTCTAACTTTGAAATACCAATGCATCCTTTTGTTTAATCTTGGAATTGCTCCAACAAAAACATATATCCTTAAATAAATCCAAGTGCCTCCAGCTTGTCATCACAATATCCCTCTTCCGGGGGTTTGTGAACAAACACAATTCGCCAGGGGAGGTGATATAATGGGCAAAAAATGCTTGGCCCGATGGAATCCAAATAAATCACTACAGAAGATTCACACATGGAAAGTTCAAAGCCAAGGGATATAATCTTGGCTATCAATTTTAAAAGGACTCCAGCCTCTTTTGAGTTTGAGAACAAACTGGATTCCCCAAGCGGAAGTGACACTGAAGGAACTATTTTGATGTGTAATGGAAAATTTGCAATTTAATAACAGCTTGAGTCCAACCCAAAAAAATATTGCAAGAGATTGTGATTTTTCTCTTTGATGAGCATAGAATCAGACAATTAGCTAGTGAGATTCACTCCTAAAACGAGCCTCAATTTCCACCAAACTCATTACCCGTCTCATAACACTATCCAAAACAAAAGCCAACCAAACTTGTTTTAGGTGTGTGTAGGTTTTAAAAGGAAAACTCACACCAATTTAGCCATCCCAGTGGATCCAACTGCCCGTCATAATGGACGAAATCCAACTTCGTGTTCAGGTAGGAATGCCCATCTCCACATCAACTCCAAGATTGTCCGGATATTGCTGGTTCAGAGGCCCCTCAATTACTACTGTTGCTTTCCTTCGTCTCAGTTTGCAACTTAGAGATGTTTAAGATATCTTTTCTAACTGTGTATTCAGTTCTCGTTGCCTTCGTTCATTGACTGTGTTATCTTCTTGGTACATCTTATGAACAACTCAAACTGCCGATGTAAAACCAGAAAAGGCCCCATAACAAACCTTTCTTGCCGGACCACCTCCCCTTTTGAGTCATTTTTCTTTCTTGTCTGGCGATCATTATTGAACTTCTCAATCTCTTTATGCACACCTTTGTTTTAGAAAAATTCATATTGGTCTTTTATTCCAAATAAGTGCCTTATAAATACAAGAGTCCTAAGAAACTCTATTGCTAAAGATAAACTCAAATACAATAGAACAAATTCTTGATTTTTAAATTAATAATTTATAAAAAGAATTTCAGTTATATGTTGAAATCAGTTTCTCAAGTTCAAATCATGTGTCATGTTTCACCAAGTGAATCACAGATTTACATGCTAGTTAATTTAATGTTTCACATTAGATTATTTAGTAAAAGCCATTGAAAACTTGTTATATTATTTTCTTTATTCAATTATTGCTTGTAGTTTAATATTTTCTTAATTCAGTTATCTAACTTAAACTAATAATAACTATATCTAAATTGAATAGAGGTGTAGAATTAATCCATCGATCACCACAGAAGAGAGCCGCTAAATTCAAAACTCAAGCAATTTCACATGCAGGCATCTATTTATGACTTCTTAGAAAGAAAGCAAAAAATTAAGATTCTATTTACCTGTTATTGCGAGGAGGACTCCCCCAAGTGACATGAACCCATCTCTACCGGTTTGACCAAAGAATCTGACAATATAATGTGGAGAAAGAGCAAGCACAATTTTTGGGTTCCAGTGTATTGTATTATACAGCCCAATACCGAAAATTGATAGCAGCCAGAGAATAACTACTGGTGCAAACAGAAAACCGACCTTATGTGTACCACAATGTTGTAGAGCAAATAGGCCAATCAGAACAACACAAGAAATTAAAAGTATTTCACCTGCATATAAAAATTCCATATTCATGTGTAACTCAAGCAAGATATTAGAACTTTAGCAAAGCCAGGAGGAAAAATAGTAGAATAATGCATACCCTGGTCCAGCCGTGTATCAGCTCTTTTTAGAGCTGATAATGATGATAGTACTGCAATAAAATGTTTATATCAAGGAAATTAGTTGGGCTAACTGAATTAGGTTTCAAGGTGAGACCAGAAAATGCGAATGTAATCACGACGATTTATGTATGTTGCTAATGAACTAATTTATTAACACTGGATGGTGGTGGGCTAAAAACTGGTCACCTTGCGACTGACACTGTTACTGTGCTATCAAACAATAGTTCATTTTTATTTTTATCAGAATCAAGCCACTAATTGCTTAGTTTGAAGGACGACTAAATATACTCATATGCAATTCTTTGTACTTGAGGGCAAAGTTGAACATGTGTGCCTAACTGTAACAAAAAGATGGATAAAAGCCACTCAAGGTGATCTTACAACATGAATTGAAGCTACTAATAATGGATCTAACAACATAAAATCATGACTACGTCTTATTTCAACAATACCTGACATTGCAGGTGTAATTACACCATCACCTATTACCATGCCAGCACCCAGTAACACTACAACCAGCAGTCCAGTCCTAAGGTTTTTGTGCTTCTCAAGAAATCTCTTTAATATTAATGATGTTGAAGACTGTCCCAGAGGACCATACTTGTAAGCTGAAAGTTCCTCATCTGCTGCTTGTTGATTAGGCAGTAAGCCAAGCTTTCCATGTCTACAAAGCAATGAGTACAGAGCAAATGTCCCACCTAAAATGAATGTATAGTTAGGTCAATTATGACAGAAAATTTGGATCAGTAATCATCGAATTGAGAATGGTTGTTGCACCTTCACCATTGTCATCAGCATTTAGTACGACCATTACATATTTGAGCAACGGAATGAGTGTTAAAGTCCAAAAGATTAATGAGAATGCACCAAATATTGTATCAGGATTCTGATAATCATGTAACTTCCCAATAAATATGCTTCTGTACACATATAGTGGTGAAGTGCTCAGATCCCCATAAACCACCCCAAAGCTTTGGTATGCTAGCACAAGTGAGGTAGAAAGGTTCACCAAGCGAAACTGCAAAGCCACAAACAAGCACTTCAGTTCATGTTTGTTAATCATTAACGCCATCTCCATTATTAGGTTCTTTTTATTGAGCACATTTATACCAAGAAAAAGTACTTTTGCATTTGGTTTTTCAAACTTCAATAGAATTGTCACTAGAAAATTTTTTAAGATTTCACTGAGCAAAAGGATAGGAAATCTGGTTTTTCTTTTCCCATTACAGGACCACATAAAAAGCTCGAAGAGAAATAATCGGTTTGACAATGTGATCTCCATTGGGCTGGTTACCTGGTCATGACAGTCAGCTAACCATTACCATTATCAATGGAAAAATTGATTATTAATATCGGAATATATCTCATTCACATATAACTAATAATTCTATGACAAACATCCAAATTCTAAATACTAAGAACTGCTGGTAGTCGTAGACCTTCAATTTTATCAATTTCTCACAGTTGCTGTCGTAAACATATCAGAAGCATCCTTGGAATCTTTCGGACTGCGCAACAGCCTTCTTGACCAGCTTAACAGTTAACATGCGTCAATAAATTGCTAGGTCTTGCAAGATACATATTCTTCATCATTGTAGCCTTACAAACTATTGATAAAGCTTTATTTTTCCCTCCTTAAATTATAAGGTAAATTGTTTATCTCTACCTTCGACATCAACTTTCTTCTGCTTCTATCTATCTGGTCTTGTTCAGCTCGCCAATCTTGCTGACTTGGATTATTTGATTCTGGACCTGTGCCAACTGCCCGTGGAGGTGGGTTTCTGTCGGTATCGTCTTCATTGTCAATGACAACTTGATTCATCTACTAGCCTATCAAAATTTTTAAATAATTCTTCATTTCTTCTTGAGAGCCATCAAAATATAATCATGAAAAACGTAGTACAATCTGGTATCTTCAGCATCGTTGACGAGATTAAAAGATATTCAACAGGTTTGTCAATAATAAATAGCTAGATGCCACATGCTTTCATAAATAATATCAATATTAATCAACTAAAAAACCACAGACTCAAAACTTTAATCACAAACAGGCAGAAAAAATAAAATACAAGCCAAAAAAAAACAGCATTAACAGCTCCAAAACTCAAAACAAATAAACTTCCTTCGGAATGCAAGAAAATCTCACCATTCTTCTGAAGATCAAACTCAAGAGAGAGACAACCATGACCACCAATTTATAAACTCAAATAAATAAAGAATATCAAACCTAAGTACTCAATAACGAGCATCTCATCCCACCTCAACAACACACACGCACAACAAATTTTAAAATAAACAACCCCAAAAAAGAAAAAAGAAAAAGAAAGAAAGAAAGAAATCTATCAGCGTCGACGTCTGCACATACCTGACAAAGAAACCCAGAGAAATTTGAATTCTCTCCAAATCACTGGCGAAATGAAAATGGGAAACTCCAAATCAACCCAGCTTATTCATACATCATTTACAGTTGGTCGTGATACGCGTAATCAGACGCATCATAAAACAATAAAAGGGAATAATTGAAATAATGATATTCTCGACAAAAACAGTGGAAATTTGAGAGAATCGGAATATGAAAATTGAAATCTAACCTTTTTCCCCTCCAATAGCGATGGCACATTCGACAAAATGAAAATGATAGTTAAAAAAAGGAAAAACATTTATCGGTCTTCATATTTTCCAACTAAATACTTTTTGTCCTTCAACGTTGGAAATTAATATTTTTAATCCCCGATTTTTTAAATATGTAAACAAAATAAGTATTCACTACTCGTACTAATTTTATGATTAAATATAATAGTAAGAACTAAAATATGATATTAGTTAAATTGTAGGACAAAAATTGAACAAAAAACTTTAGTTACAAAACTTATGTTGATAAAATAGAGTTATTTATTTTTTTCAAAATGTTTCTTATTCATATAAAGATAGGTATGTTCACATTATTTTTTAATTGTTTTTTTCAAAATTACAATTTCAAATCCAATTTCTATTTTCACATCTCTAATAAATGCTAAAAAAAACTATCACTATAATTAAAATTTATGTCAAAATAGAAATCCTATATATACATCCTTGAGGTTCTCTCCTTCGATAATTATTTTACATTTTTTATACTGTAAAACATAATATGTCATGTCATGTTAAATGAATAATCTTATTATTAATAATAATTCAAATAAATGCTTCCAAAGAGGATGTTTTGCTAAAATTATTTAAAACAACTTATAATTTTTTATGTCTTATAATCTGCTTGATGAGATTTAAAGTTGTATGATTTTATTTTAAAACTAGGTTGTTAAAGTTTTTGGATAAAATAAGATAGTGATGTTTAAAGTTGTTGATGTGTTTGATATTATAAGATCTTTTTGTTGTGATAATTATTAAAAGGTCATGACAATATTAAATTAATACAAATAGTTATTTTTTAACATGTACATGCAATATATTATATATAGACTAGTATTTTTGTGCAAGCGTTGCCAGCTTGTATTGTCCGTGTTTTTTTAAGAAAAAACCAAAAAAAAAATAAATAAATTGTAAAATTAAAAAATACAAAAAAATAGTGTTTTCATAAATAAATGGTCGTTAAAACACAACAAATACAACAATTTTATAGGTGGGTGACATTTTCATAAATGAAAAGACACCAAATATCACAAAGCGGGTTGAGTCGACGCTACCCACAGGGTAGTGCCCTACGGGTGACGTGGCGGCTTATGATTGGGTAAAATCAGTGGGACCCACTATTTTTGACCAATCATGGGGTTACACGTCACCTGCAGGGTAGTGCACTGCGGGCGGCATGTACTAAACCCACAAAGCTAATGTTATTTTGGTAAATAAAAAAAATTAATGGCTAAGGAAAGGTAATGTCATATAAAATGACTAATATGCTTAATAATTTTGATTTTGTTGTGAATTAAATTATGATATAATTGTAATTTTATCTCAAATTTCATCATTAATTGAAAGTTAGTTAATTAAAAGTTATATACTATAATAATATAGTAAAATTAATCTTATATTTTGATTAATATAATAGTAATTGTTATTAATATAATTATAAGAATAATTATTATAATTAATTATTAGATATTATAGTAATAATTTTATTATAACAATAACATGATAATAATAATTACGATAATACCTGTCAGGATCGAAATGTTGTTGTTGGGGTAGAACAAATAGTGAGAAGCTACTTGTTCTACTGAAAGACTTAAAAGACGTCTACTGGTTCAGCAGTGTTAGTCGATGAACTCTCCTTTTTCTCTGAATCTCCAAAAGTTAACCAACAAGATATGGTTGTGCGGAAAAGGTCAACTGGGAGATTTGACTAGCATCATCTGAATCTACTAGAGAATGATAATGAGTATAAAAGCAGTAGATGACACAAGGATTGTTTCTGGATGTTCGGAGACTCAACTGCTCCTACGCCACTCCTTCTGGATATTCCCGAAGGTACTACTAGAAGACTTTGAGTATTACAAGTTACAGCCCTTGCAACACTCCACTTCAGCTAGGACTTATTCTATTGCCTACAATTGAGACTCCTAGTATCTATGAATCAGTTCTCTATTGATTCTTACAAGAGTGTTTTGGTCAGTTCACTCAACTGATTAGTTTACAGAGATTGTATAACTCAACACATAACACGAAGTGATCCTAAAAGATCTGTTATATCTTGATGTGTGTGCTAGTGTTCTTCGGCTTTTGTAAATGATCTTATTTTGTAAGCGTTGAACTCTTCTTGAATGTATATAAACAACTGAAAGTGTTCAGTTGCTTCTTTGTAAGTGAAGTGAGTTCTTGTAAGCAGATGTCTTGTTCTGAATGTTGTGGTCTCTTTCTATAGCTGCAAGATAACGCTCGTCTTGATTCAAATACATCCGTTGATTAATAGTAGTTTTCTTGTCATTTAGTTTACTGTAGAACGGTACACTGTGGCTGTGCAAGTCAGTGTACTAGACACCTTTGGGTAAAAGCTTGGACTGATTAATAAGATTTTCTGATCTGGTCTAATATTTTCCTAATGTCTGTTATTTGAGTTTCTGATTTTGCTTCCGCTTCTGCTGTTTTGAGCTTTTCTGCTTCGCGGTCTTCTGATGTTGTTGTTGATGTGTGACGTCGTTTTGTTAAACACCAAAACTTAGGCAACTGATTTCTTAACAATTTTCTCCTTTTTGGTGTTTGACAAAACTTAAGAGCAATGTATTATTTTGTCATTGACAAACACATCGACTCTTCAAAAAAACTTCAGTGTTAGATGAATCTGCTGTTGTCTGATGCTGTTCTGATGTATCTTGATATTTCGATTGATATTTCGAATATACTGAGGTTCTTGTCTGTTGTTGATTATGCTACTGGTGAGTGTCTTCATACCACTAATCAGGATACTGATTTGGATCTACTGATTTGTTCTTTTGATAGTTGGGAAACATATCTGTTTAACGTTCCCCCTCAATTATTGCTTCTACTGAAGTCTAGTCATTTGGTATTCTGCTATTGTTGATTGGACTCAACTTCTCTTGCTGAGGGATGTCTTTTCAGTAGTAGTCTATCCTTGGTCTAGAATTTCTGAAGAGTTTATATTTTATGATTTCGATGTTTCCAAAGAGGGTATCTTTATATCTGTTAGTACATGTCATTTCATGAAAAAGTGACATGAAAACAGTTCTTTATATTCGAATTTTCATCCATAAAAGAGTAATTTAGTCATAAAATAAATTATGGAGGTGTTTAGACATATTTGTGAGGATGAAGTTGCAACAAAAAATATTGTTACTATGGGCCAAGATAGAGTTTTTCTGAAGAGTTCTAGTAACATCCCCTCGGCAAGCGATTGCAAGATTGGAGAAGTATATGCAGAGACTTGGTACAACAAATCCTGAGGAGGTTTTTAGCCCGGATGGCGTCTACCTTCTTTCAATAATGAAGGAACTAAGTTCTCTAGATAAGCTTGCTGCACATCCAAGATACCAGAGGGCTTTAGCTAGTGAATTAGGTATCTATGTGAGGTTGTGGAAGATGGCAGTTGAAAGACAAATTTGTAATGCTAGGAGGCAAATATTAATTAATTTTGTTTCCTTGTTAATGTTGCTCCTATTCTGATTTATTACAATTGATCACAACTTGACTAACTATTAACATTCTAAGACATAACTAAGTATAATCGATATGAATGAGCAAAAAAAAAAATTAAGAAGGCTTAGTCTTAATCGTATAATATCTATACAACTCTTTGTATACTGTGAGTGCGTCTATAAAAAGGACACTTTGAACCATGCGAATTTCGATAGATCTTTATGTCATGCGAATTTTTGGTTGTTGCAGCTTCCAATGAGAGAGAGAGTCTTCATATTCCTAAGCATGCAT
The DNA here is from genome assembly GCF_033568475.1 of Henckelia pumila. Lineage (NCBI taxonomy): Eukaryota > Viridiplantae > Streptophyta > Magnoliopsida > Lamiales > Gesneriaceae > Henckelia > Henckelia pumila. The sequence goes on along the minus strand of NC_133120.1, from coordinate 57,265,403 downwards.
GTCACATCATTGGAAAGAGTGAGCAAGTATCTATACAACTCTTTGTATACTGTGAGTGCGTCTATAAAAAGGACACTTTGAACCATAAAATTAAAATACACAATACAGTAGGTATTAAAATGTCTAATGATATCCAAGCGCAAAAGCAAGGATTTGAGGATTTCATGTTTCGGAAGCTTGAGGTACTCAAGGCGAAGGCAATAACATTGCAATCACGGGGTGCTGTTGTAACGTCCCACTGTATCAAGACGAGTCTTTTCAGCGTGCTTATGTCCTCACTCACACGCACCATGGGAAATTGCCCCAAGTCAAGCACGGTTAACATTGGAGTTCTTATGTAATGAGCTCCCGAAAAAAAGATGCACCTTCTTGATATGAGTTGTACATATCAAATCTTTTGTACCTCTCATTCCGGTGTGGAATCGGTTTATTCATGTCACCCGTCGCCCATTCTTTTTGTTGGGATTTCTATCTTTCAGGTATTAACCACCCATATTGCGTATGTACCGTCCTAGGAATTTTTTGGCTGCGGGTGTCACAGCTGTACTTCTTCGGCCAGAGGAGAGAATAAGATTCAAGAAGTACAAGCATAGGCTTAACAATACCAACACAACATATGTACTAAGTTCTGAAGGTATCTGTCTACTGGTACTGAAAAAAGAACTTCAAATTTTGAATCTCTTTACTCGCCATGGTGTATTTCCAGAAGGTGAATGATCGCTTGGATAGATTTCTAGAAAGAGGTGGTAGAGATGGAGATAGAGATAGAAATTATAATTCAACATTTATGAATGATATTTGCTATTATTCACTAAAATGATCCTTTCATTTTTTACACATTGTTACTTATGCATAAATACGTAAAGAGACAACTTATAAGGCAAACACAAATACGAAAAAGAAATAAAAAGATTGGATGAGAGAGCATAGTTTTGAATGATTGATTTTTGTTCACCAAATTTGTATAATCTGTAATGTCGTTTGAAATGCTAAAATTTCTCCTATCTTCAATTATTCTTTCGAGATGAATTCTGAACTTTCTAATTTTCGGCTTCTGCTTCTGTTATTGCTGATATCTGCTGCAATGGTCAACAATAGTTGATCCTGTAGCTTCTGGTCTACTTTCGTTGATCTGACGTGTCTGAGCGTTTATACTTCTTCGAGACTAGAAATCCTTTCATATTTCTGACACTTTGTTTTGTCATTGGAAAATGTGAGCATGCCAACAGTCATATTAATTATATTGATATCTATATCTATAAAGGAAATAAAAGTTTGTATGCACCATAACTGATCATGGATGTGTTCATGCGTAAAAAATACTCCCTCCGTCCCAATTATATAGTCCACATTTCCTTTTTTGTTTATCCCAAATATATAGTCATATACAGTTTTACACTCCTTTACTAATATAGCCCTATTAACTATATCTTGAAAATTGTGCAATAATTTTTAATACATTAAATAAGGATAAAATAGGAAGTTTGTATAAAATTTGCTTTTTCAATAATTTTTTCTTAATCTGTGTGAAAAAAAAATTAGGACTATATAATCGGGACGGAGGGATTATGTTAAAAGAGAAGTTGCACTGAGGGTAAATCTGTTGGAGGTAAGTATCCAGTTTACCAAAAATTGTTTGGTCGTCTATCCAAAGGAGAGACATCACAAGTATGAGAAGTACAAGCGGCTACTGGGTGCAACAAAAGCTGAAGAGATTTTTAGTTCTAAGGGTGTTAATCTTCTTTCACTTATCAAGCGATACAAGGTTTTATGCAAAATTTCTACTGATCAAGTAATCCTAGAAAGTCCATCAGTAGATTTGGATGTCTGGATAGATTCGTGGAAAATGTCTATCCTAAGAGAGATATGTGTAGCTAGGATTCAAAAGTGAAATCTATTTACATTCCCTATTATGTTCTTATTATCTACTGCTATGAAATAAAATGTAATAGATTAAAAGATAGGGAATGAGAAAACTTAGTCGTGATGCTGTTTTCCAGTCTTAACGAGGCACTCGTTGATATTAACACTGAATCTGCTTCTAGACTGGCTGGTAAAAAACTTCAGTTGTTTGTGGTAATCTTTAGCTCAGCATTTGTGCTTTCTTCTTTCTTTGTCAAAATTTTGTTAAGGATTCTTAACAGTAAGGTAGACAGAGATGACCTTGAAGTTGCAGCTGTCAAAGGTTTTGGATGGGTTGTTCTTTCATAACATGTCTTCTGGTATGTGTCATTATGGAAAGAGAAAATGTACCCTCTCTCTGATACCACTTGTCAGGATCGAAATGCTGCTGCTGGGGTAGAACAAATAATGAGAAGCTCCTTGCTATACGGAAAGACTTAAAAGGCATCTACTGGTCCAGCAGCGAGTTCAGTAGTGTTAGCCGCTGTACTCTCCTTTTTCTCTGAATCTCCAGAAGTCAACCAACAAGATATGGTTGTGCGGAAATGGTCAACTGGGAGATTTGACTAGCATCATCTGAATCTAGGGGTCGAATAGGGTCGGGACCCGTCCCGTAACCCTCCTACTCAACTTCCGTCCCGAAAAAAATCTGGAAAATTTTTATCTCCCGATCTCATACCCGACACATGTCGGGACCCGAATATTTGGGATCCCGAATGTTCGGGATCTCGTCGGGTAGGGAGATGAAATCCCGAAATTTTTTTTCATATTCGAGATTTCCTTCAAAAAACAAAAAAAAATGCTATTTAGAAACTTATATTTATAATAAAAAGTAAATATTCAACTTAAAACATATAATATTAAAATATTCCAGATATATTTCAAATAATGCTTCAAGGTTTTGGTTAGAAAAAAAGTGCATCGGATAATTAATAATAAAATATTCGGATACAATTAATAAATAAATTTTGTTAAATAGATAGTCAAATTGATCTCTTGTTCTACATATTTGTTCTAATTAGATAAGTATAAATATGAGTTAATTAAATTATTAATTTATTTTTTTAAAAAAATACACAATAATAAAATGTCATTTCGTGATTTCACGATTCGATCGTTCCAACAATAAAAATTATACAAATTAAATCCATAATTAATTGTTATATAAGTTGAAACATAATAATATTTAGTTTCATATATTAATAAAATATATTATTATATTAATCGGGATGGGTCGAAAATCCCGTCGGGATAAGGCTTTTTTCTCGGTCCCTCTCCCGATATTAATCGGGACGGGAAAAATCCCGAAAGTTCGGGTCGGGAAAATATCGGGTAGGGATTTTTCGGGACGGGAATGGGATGGGATTCGGGATGGGTTGGGATTTCGAGAATTTTTGCCACCCCTATCTGAATCTACTGGAGAATGATAATGAGTATAAAAGCAGGTGATGACATAAGGATTGTTTCTGGATGTTCGAAGACTCAACTGATCCTACGTCACCCCTTCTTATGGTTCTTCCAGAAGGTACTACTAGAAGATTTTGAGTATTACAACCCTTGCAACAATCCACTTCATCTAGGACTTATTCTACTGCCTACAACTGAGAGTCCTAGTATCTATGAATCAGTTCTCTACTGATTCTTACAAGAGTATTTTGGTCAGTTCACTCAACTGATTAGTTTACAGAGATTGTATAACTCAACACATAAAACGAAGTGATCCTAAAAGATCTGTTATATCTTCATGCGTGTGCTAGTGTTCTTCGGCTTTTGTAAATGATCTTCTTTTGTAAGCGTTGAACTCTTCATGAATGTATATAACAACTGAAAGTGTTCAGTTGCTTCTTTGTAAGTGAAGTGAGTTATTCTAAGCCGGTGTCTTGTTCTGAATGTTGTGGCCTCTTTTTATAGATGCAAGATAACAGTCGTCTTGATTCAAATACATCCGTTGATTAATAGTCGTTTAGTTTACTGTATAGCGGTACACTGTGGCTGTGCAAGTCAGTGTACTAGAGAACTTTGGATAAAAGCTTGGACTGATTAATAAGATGTTCTGATCTGGTCTGATCTTTTCCTAATGTCTGTTATTTGAGTTTCTGCTTTTGCTTTTGCTTCTGTTATTTTGAGCTTTTATGCTTTGCGGTCTTCTGGTGCTGTTGTTGATGTGTGACGTCGTTTTGTTAAACACCAAAACTTAGGCAACTGATTTCTTAACAATACCAATACAATAATAATAGTAATAATTAATATTATTTATATCATTATAGTTATAATCGGTATAATAATCACTATTAATTTATTATTTAGTAACGAAAATCTGTATTGTTAATCAAGATAGATGGTGAATAATAACTGAATTTTGGTGAAATATTTTTTTAATATACCAATAAGGCATTTAGTTGGTTTTTTTGTTTGTCAAAATTTTATTTAGTTTTTTCGTTTTTTTTTCACAAATTTTCTTATTTTATAATTTATTTAAAAAATTTATGAAACAAAATCATGATTGTACAAAAACGCAACGTGTGCTCTGAAACGCTAGTATTTATAATATAAAAATTGTGTGAATAATCATGTTATCATGATAATTAATAATTATTTTTATTAAAGCAAATATATTATTCGTAATAATAATTATATTAGTTTCATAGATTTTATATTAAAAAATAATAAATAAATAAATATTTTTTAATAATAAAATTAATTAGATATTAAGTAATTTATATATTGTTAAGGGTATATTTAAAATATTATAAAATACATAAGGATAATTTTGTCTTTAAAAGAGATTCAAATAAGATCTTTTAAAAAAGATGGAGTACCCAAAATTTTTAAAAATATTTTATTTTAATATATTATAAGTTGTTTCTAAAAAATTTTACCAAACAAAATTTCAGAGCTTAAAAACTCAAGTATAGTTATTTTAAAGAGCTTTTAAACTCTTCCAAACATCCTCTAAATTTGATATATATCTATTTCTCTATTATCTCTACTATTTTATAATCTGTACTATATATATTATTAATAAAAGTATTGTGTCATTTAAAACTGATTTTGGTGAACCCTTTTCTATTATATAAATGTTCTTACTTGTTGTTGGGATTGGTTGTGTGTGTAGAGAGGAAGTAAATATACACTTAAAAATTTTCTTTCAAACACGATGTCAACCGGCCGAGTTGTGTTAGCCAAACTTGACCAAAGTTCTCAACACTTGAAAACAGTCGAACCGCACATAGTACGGAAGATGGTTCGAGGGTTTTAACTCGAGCGGGTGCCATAATCTCTAAGTTGTTGAATCCATAGGATTTTAGCACAACAATTTCCATCTGCTAAGTACTCTATTTCAATGGTAGTGGTTTGGTGAAAATGTCAGCTTTTTTTTTGATCGGTCGAGATGTATTCCAACATTATCTTCTTGTTCATGACATGATCCCGTATAAAGTGATGTCTTATATGACGTCCCGTATTTCTCACTCATGCTTATGAAAATATGAGATGCGGAATACTCTTTTATTTTTGTAAAACATGCATCGCGATCGTAAGTATAATAAATCGTGCTTAAAATCAAGTTCAGTCAAACAACTCAAAATCTTATGACACAAAACTTGTATAAAATATCTTTGAACACAATGATGCTAACACATACGGAAATGCCATAAATTCCTCATACATGCAAAACTTGAAACTATAAAATATGCGATTTCAAATAACGTATTTAAAGCATGATTTGATCTTAAAATGATATGCAAAAACACGAGTTCAGATAAAAATGTATAACATTAATAAAATGCATCAACTTTCGTGGACATGCTTGACATAAGGTTCTCGGGCATTCCTTGTGATGTCCCGTATTTCTCACTCATGCTAATAAAAATATGAAATGTGAAAAAATGCCGAATATTTTTTTTTTTCATTCTTTTAAAACATGAATCATGCTTGTAAGTATAATAAGTCGTGCGTAAAATCAAGTTCAATTAAACAACTCAAAATCCCATGACTCAAAACTTGTATAAAATATCTTTGAACACAATGAGGCTAACACATACGAAAACGCAAGAACTTCCTTATACATGCAAAACTTGAAACTATAAAAATATGCGATCTCAAAATAACGTATTTAAAACATGATTTGATCTTAAAATGACATGCTAAAGCATGAGTTCCAAATAAACATGCATAATATTGATAAAATGCATTAACTTTTGTGAATATGCTTGACATAAGGTTCTCGAACATCCATGCCAATCAAATCCTTCTTGCCTCCTCGACTAATCAGCCTCATGACCAAATTTTAGATCATTAATTTCTTCATTTTCATCTGCACCGTTCAGTTATAGCGAGTCTAAAGACTCAACAAAAATACATGTGTATTAAATTATACATAATAAAATCTTAAAACATGTTTTGGATGCATCTAACAACATAATCATGCATAGAAAAATAAATTCAGTTCCTTCATTAGAGCCTTTGGATCCCGTGATCACGATCATTGTACAACAATCATATAATTTGTTACAGACCATACCAGCTTTTTGCCAATATGTGTACCGTTCCATACCAGCCTTGTGCCGATATGCACATTAAACTTTCATTCTTTTGGAAAGGCCCTTGTTAGGACCTTTATTTTGGTGATTACAAAAAACCGCTCATTGTTATAGTTTGAACTGTCATTCGAACAAGTCAAATGAGTTCGACTGCTCAAAAGAAGCCCGACTACTCAAAGAAGTCTCGACTGCCTAAACAAGCCACATTTGTCCAGTCACACGTTTCAAAAAGACTACCTAAAATGCCTAACTTCTTTAACAGTCACAGTTTCGCAGAAATATATATATCAGACAAAGCGTCAAATCTAAAATACATTCATCAGGAGCTGTGCATGCAAAGTCACAACATTATACGTCGAAGAAAGCAGAGCATTTAAGAGTCATAAATGCGAAAGAAGTTAATGTTCAAGAGATTGCCAAAATAAAATATGCAAGAAGTCTACTTCACAAGTCAAAACTACCACTACCCATTTTCAGCATTAAACTTGTCTCACATTTATGAAAGCACGCAGAAGAATTAAAGACAATAGAGACAATCGTTAAATGAAGATAAATGTAGTGACCCTGCATTGAATCACCTACTAACTGCAACTATAGCTTGCATTAATCTTAAATAAAACATAAGCACTTAACAGAGTAAACGTTCGAAAACATAACCCATAATTTACATATCAATTTAGTATAAAAGTTCAAAGCTTAAACTCAGTAGTGATATAACCATATCAAAATAACTTAATATAAACTGTCATAAAACATTATACAGCTATATCGAATACTGCTGTATAAAATATCCACTGATAGCTCATGCTCCCTAGTCCTGCCTCGAAATCCCAGCTCCATCCATCCTGCGACCTGTCCCGTGGAATGGGGTGTCAAAGATAATAACTAGGACGTGAGCGACTAACGCCCAATACATAAACATGAGTATATATATAAATATGATGCATAAACTCGTGATGACGGGTAATAAGTCATCTGAAAGTCATGCTAATAACCGGAGTCAATGAGTGCTGTGACCGCTCGGATCAAATCTCTGGGTACAACCACACTCGCCTAGAACCCCCCACTATAACAGTACATCCGGTTCTAGAATATCTCCTAGAACCCCCCGCTATAGCGGTACATCCAGCTCTAGACTAAATACAGGTATAACAAAGGAATATGCTCAACGTGTATGCGCACATGACATATGAATATGGAAAGCAGTAAACCATACATCATGCCACATAATAATGCCATAGAAATGCAATATATAAACATGTATACTCACTGGCAATCTCGGTCAATGTGTACGTACCTCTAAGCTAGTTCGAGTCTAGTAGGACCTAGGTTCCAAGCCTATAATCAAAAGTTCACTGTATCACTACACAAGTTCTATCAGCTTTAACTAAGTTAATAGATACTCCTATAACTTAATAAGATTCCCAGACCATACCTTCGTCCGTAGTCAGCCCTTTGATGTTGCTCGTTCTGGAGGACTATAACAACACCTTTGTTATTCCAGAACCTCTCTATAAACCAATAGGGCCCTCAAGTTATACCTCACACTTATATATAACTGAAGAAGAAAACTCAGGAATTAGTATTTCAAAATGATCTCTAAATAGCCGTATTTATAGCCCCAAACTCGGCCACGATCGGAGCTTCCATTCCCGGGATTGGAGCATCCGATCGCTGCATGTGTGACACATGTCGATCGGAGCTTCCGATCTGGTGCATTCCCGACACTTTTCAAAACTCGTGGCTTATTCATCGTGCATTGCTGGCTGAAGGAGATCGGAACTTCCGATCTTGCCTTAGTTTCGATGTAAACTGGCTCCATTCCGGTGCTTCCGATCTGCAGGGTTCGGAGCTTCCGATCCTGTCCATGCTTGGAAGTCTAATTCTTGCTTATGAAGCACAATTAAGCCCTTGATTTGGTTAAATACTAAACCTTAATCATGTTTATCATATAATTAGCTTAAAATGGAATCTGGGTTACTAAATTATCCCCACCTTTAGATATTTCATCCGCGAAATCAGATCTAAAGACAAATCAAGATAATAATATGAAACACAATACCATGTTTTATTACATCAAACTGTATGTACATCGTTACATGGTAATCAATAATACAAAGCAAACAACTCAGGATATTATCCTTGCATACAACTTTTTGTCTCCCAAGTTTCTTCCTCTATGCCTCGACGCTTCCACTGTACCATCACAAGTGGTATAGTCTTATTTCGAAGCACTTTCTCCTTCCTGTCAATGATCCGGAGTGGTCGTTCAACATATGACAGATATGGTTCTACCTGAACGTCAGTAGACTGGATAATATGTGACTCATCAGCTATATACTGTCGAAGCAACGACGCATGAAACACAACATGTATACTGGAAAGATATGGCGGTAACGCCAATCTATAAGCAAGGTCTCCGATCTTCTCTAGTATTTGGAAAGGCCCAATATATCGAGGTGATAACTTACCTTTCAAACCGATTCTCTTCACCTTTCTGAAAGGTGATACTCGAAGAAACAAATATTCACCAGGCTCAAACTGAAGTACCTGCGGTGAATATTAGCATAACTGGCTTGCCGATCTTGAGCAGCTTTTATCCTTCGTCTGATAAGATCTACCTTGTCTGCAACCTGCTGTACTAATTCTGAACCCTCTACCTGTCATTCTCCCACCTCATCCCAGAATAGTGGAGTACGACATCGTCGACCATACAATGCCTCGAAGGGTGCCATATCAATACTGCGGTGATAACTGTTATTATAGGCAAATTCAATCAAAGATAACTGATCCTGCCAAGACAAGCCAAAATCGATCGTAAAATCACAAAACATATCCTCAGGTGTACGTATCGTCCGTTCCGACTGCCCATCAGTCTCTGGATTATATGCAGTGCTCAAACTTATAGTGGTAACCAATGCCTGCTGGAACTACCCTAGAAACATGAGGTAAACCGTGGATCCCTGTCACTAACTATGCTCACTGGAATCCCATGCAATCGCACGATCTCCTGGATGTATAAGCGTGTCATGCGATCATAAGAATACTCTCTGTTATAAGGAATGACGTGTGCTGATTTCGTCAAACGGTAAACAAAGACCCAGATAGCATCACACTGGTGTGCATTCATAGGCAAGTGGGTGACAAAATCCATAGTCACATGCTCCCACTTCCATTCGAGAATTTCAAGATTCTGTAATAATCCACCTGGTCGTTGGTGTTCAGCCTTGACCTATTGACAAACAAGACATTTAGAAACAAACTGATATACACTCCGTTTCATCCCCTTCCACCAGAATTTGGTTCGCAATTCCTTATACATTTTCATGCTTCCAGGATGAACCGTCAGTCGAATCTTTTGAGCTTGAGATAAAATATCAGTTCTGAGCTCTGCGTCATCAGGTACAACCACTCGATTAGACAAACATAATAAACCATCTGACTGATAATGGAATCCAGATGTATTAACCTCATTGGATAGACGTGCCCAACGCTGAGTCTTAACATCATATATCTGAGCTTCTATGATCCGTGCATACAATGATGGCTCAGATAAAATCGTATATAATCGAATTCCATTCCTTCCTTTCTTGTGCTTCAGTGTGAAACTAAGAGAACAACATTCTTGAATCATATGAGATAAATCACTAGTCTGAAGTGCAGAAAGTCTGACCCGACGACTCAGGACATTAGCTGTAAGATTGGCAGAACCTGGATGATACTTAATCTCGCAATCATAATTTTTTAGTAAGTCCATCCAGCATCTCTGTCGCATATTAAACTTCGCCTGAGTGAATAAATACTTCAGACTCTTATGATCCGTGAATATCGCAATCTTCTCGTCATATAGATAATGTCTCCAAATCTTGAGCGCAAATACAATGGCGGCCAACTCGAGATCATGCATTGGATAATTCGTCTCATGTTTCTTTATCTGTCGAGAAGCATAAGCTATCACGTGTCCACGCTGTGTTAAAACACATCCCAGCCCCTGACTAGAGGCATCAGTGTAGATAATATAACCTCCTGATGCAAAAGGTAGAGCTAGCACAGGTGCAGTAGAAAGACATCTACGTAACTCACGAAACGATTCCTCACACTCCGAGGACCATGTGAAGGCAACATATTTTCGTGTAAGCTGTGTCAAAGGCTTGGCCAAGTGTGCAAAATTCTCGATGAACCGACGGTAATAACACGCTAAACCCAGGAAACTCTGGATCTCTACAACCCTCGTTGGACGGGATCAGTTCAGCACTGCCTCAATCTTACTCGGATCTATAGATATTCCTTCACTAGATATCACATGACCGAGAAACACTACTTGATCAAGCCAAAACTCGCACTTGCTTAACTTAACAAAAAGCTGCTTTTCTCGTAGCATATATAAAACAATCCTCAGATGCTGTGCATGCTCATCTTTGTCATGAGAATAAATAAGAATATCATCAATGAAGACGATGACAATTCTATCCAGGTATTCTCGAAATACTTGATTCATCAGATTCATAAAGACTGCACTGCTTTCCGAACCAGATACGGGCATTATGAATTTTTGGTTATGTCATTCGGATTGACGAATGACAATTCTATCCAGGTATTCTCGAAATACTTGATTCATCAGATTCATAAATACTGCCGGTGCATTCGTCAATCCGAATGACATAACCAAAAATTCATAATGCCCGTATCTGATTCGGAAAGCAGTCTTAGAAATATATGAGTCTCTTACCCTCATCTGGTGGTATCACGATCTCAGATCAATCTTCGAATAAACAGAAGTACCTTGAAATTGATCGAACAGATCATCAATGCGTGGCAATAGTGTAGCACCTAAAACCCAATATATTAAATCGCATGCATTAAATTAAATAAAAATTATGGTTATTATTTTTATGTTTAATCGATTTAAAATTCTTTATTTGGATTATTTACTAATAAAATATTAATAATTTATTCAAATGATTTTTATTGTACTAATTATTTAATTAATGCTTTTAATTGTTTAAATTTATTTGTAAAAATGATTTTTATTGTGCAACTTAATTGTTTAATTTTTTTTTAAACGTTTAAGTTTTCTTAATTAGATAATTTTAATTATTTGGTTTATTCGTTTAAATGACCCTAACTATCCCGCTTATTTATTTAAAATGACTTGAGTTTATTGGACAATTATTTAAATGAATTTAACTGTTTAGTTTATTTATTTAAATATTTATTGTCCAACTTATTTATGTTAAACAAATTAAGTTTAGAGATTAGTTATTTTAAATTATTTTAAATGTCTAGCTTATTTATTAAATACTTTTAAACGTCCAAGTCGTTTCAAAGATTTTACTCCGTTTGTGTATTTTATTTAAAGGACTTTTAAACAATCATTTAGTTTATTTAAATTATTTTAATCGCTTTGGTTATTATTTAAATATTTTATTTAACATTGTGACATCAAAATAACTAAAGTATTGATTTTAATTTTTAAGTTAGTGTTTAAATTCTTTCAAATGTTTATTTTTTTTTGTGACGGCTAAATTTCATAAAATAAATTCCATTTCTAAATTAGCTTTAATATTTAAATTTATAAAATTCATGGTGATTTAAATGATTTAAAATTCTTTAGAATTTAATTGCGCGGGAATTTAAATTTAATTACTTGAGATACTTGAAATTAGTGACCTTCGGCTCCGGCACGCGGTAAAGGTGGACACAGCGGAAAATCTCATATTCTAAATTTTTATGGCCTAAAATTCTTAAGAGTTCAAGAAAATAAAAAAGAAAATTTTATTCTAAATTTGTTTTGGGGTAAAGAAAATCGCGTAAGCGTATTCTTGCGCGTAATTCCCAATATCTCTCAAAATAAGCCTTTTTGGACCAAGACTAGCGAAATTCTATTCCTAATATTTAAATTCAAATATTTTAGACTTAGAATTTAAAAATGAGTGAAATTGTTCAAATTAAAGTTGTAACATTCAAAATAACATTTTTATTAGTGAAATAGCATTTTTGTGCATACCTTACACACACACCACCTACCTATACTTACACCACATTAAAAATATATCACACATGATCCAAAATAACCCTAGAACTAAACCCACTCAGCCGCCTCACTCCATTTCCCCCTTTCTCACGGCATCACCTCTCCTCCTCAAGAAAAACCCATCGGCTTCATCACCTTCTTTAGCCTTCCCGTCGGCCGCCCCTTCCCAGCCGCTTGCCACCGCCGTGCCACCTTGGAGGACATCTTTGGAGGCGTGTACAGCTGCTGGACGTGAGCCCAGTGCCAGCCGCCCCCTTCATTTCTTTTGGTTGCAAGATTGAGGCAAGAAACTTCCTTCCGATTTTAAACCCAAACATAGAATATAGGTTTCTTGGCACTCTTCTTTATAATTTCGAATTTTCCAGAATTTTTGGTGAAATGTGTGTGTATGGGTTCGGTCAACAGGGGTGAAGAGGGCATGGGGTGATCTTTTTGTGTAAATGCATTTTTCTAGCTTACATATTGGAGTTTTTGAGTAATTTCTTGCATCAAAATGAAACATTGCATGGGTTGAACGAAAAATCAGTAGTGCCTTGTTGTGTTGGACCCCTTTTTCATGTATGTTTGATTGGATTTAAGCCTCACTTGGTGTTAGGTAAGTTACATTGCATTTATGTATTAAAATATTGCAAAATGTATTGAGTTTGTGGCGTTTGAATCAAGATTTTTGTATGAATGGATGAAAGGTGTGAAGGGGATCGGTTAACTCGTGCCCAAAAACGCAGCGGAAATATAAAATTTTTTAATAAAAGAAATTCGAGCACTTGTGTAGTATTCAAAAACTCAAACAACCATAGGGTGTTTAGAATTTTACCTATCAATCTCAAAGATTGATTTATGGCTCCAACCAAGTTGATAAACAACTAGGCTCTTGAAAAGGGTAGACTCAATCTACAAGCTTCCAAGAGCACTCCTTGCTCAAAATGGGTTCAACACTTCGAGCCTCCGAATTAGGTCCACGACTAGACGATCTAAATCCGCTCTAAATATGCACTAGAATATTTAGAGAATTTTTCATTGAGATATCCTTTTCTTTCTTCCTCAAAAAGTTGAAGGAAAAATTGGAGAATTCTTTTGAGAGTGTTCGGCCACTTCAACTTATTTTGGAGTGGATTGTGTGTGTGTATATATTATTCCAAATAATATATTAAAGGAGAGAGATTAATGAGTACAATTAAGTCATGCATGGAAAATTGCAAGACATGCATGGAAAATTGCAAACCATCTTTCAACCCTTCAAATTCCATACACACACATATATATATCATATATATATATACACGCCTATATATATATACATATATAAATATATATATTCAAATGTCATTTGAACTTATTTTTAATTAATTATTAAACCTAAACCCATTTAAGTTTAATCAATTAATTAAATTTAACTTGAACCCATTCAAGTCCACTAGTATCAATAATTATACAACACTATATTAATTTGAGCTCTACTAGACTCAATAGTGTTTAATTAATTCAACACTTGAATTAATCTAATTATTTGTACATTAAAATGTCTACTAGTGTTAAATTAATTCAACACTTGAATTAATTAACTAAGTTCAAAATAATAGTTTAGAAAATCACCATTTTCATAAACTAATTATTTTAAGTCAACTTTTAATCTTGGAACACATTCACAAATTAAAAGTTACTTATTCCATTCATTCTCCAATTTAGAAGTCAAACTTCTAATTTATTTTACTTATAAACTCCTTTATAAGTTGTTCAACACAATGAACTAATTTTAATCTCAACGGGATCTAGAAAGCTAGTACTTGTGTGATCCTCAATGGTTCACTGATACAACTAGCAGTGGGTTCACATCTCCATGTGATTCGGGATCAACAAGTCCCTTATATGAGCATACCCTATATATAGCTCCATTCTTATTGATCAACACATTGATAATAAGAACGTCAGAAAACTCAAGTCTGATAGTACCCAACCAGTCATGTAAACATCTAGCAGCATTGCTTACATGACTCCCTAGGTATCAAATGATAGTGCCTGCAAGCACCAATCAATTATGGTTAGCGTACAGTACGGTCCCTTCAACTCATATATCCCGATCGATTCGACAACCATTGGTTTATCGAGATTTGTCATTGAATCGATAACTATGTGTCATGCCGTAGTTGCATCGAAAGTGTAATTCAAGAAACTCCTTTCTTAATTACCACTTACTCTGATCAGAGATTTCAAGCTACGTATGCATGATATAACATAGGATATCCATACCCGTAGGTAAGCGGTGAATCCCCAACTACAATGCATTGACTCCTATATGTTTCGTCACAACACCCAACATTGCCACCTGATGACCCCAGATGAGTCGGTAAACAAGTCAAAGTGAAGCACTAGCATATAGAGTCTCCATGTTGTCCCGGGTTATAAGGACTAATGGTGTACAACCATAAACTAGGACTTCTCCACTCGATAAGTGAGAACCACTTGGAAAATCCTTTAGGGAGGGTTGTTCAGTGCACTCTACAAGGAGCACCTATTTGCATGCTTGGACATCTCCATGTCCCCTACCAATGAAACATGGTACTCACATTGCAAATACTAGTCTCAAGCTCGAGCGGCCTTTATCCTTCTTTATGGCGGCTGAATCGACTAGGAACAGTTTAGAATATACAGTATTCCAAATATGAGTTTCATGATAGTCATCACATGACCATCTCATATTCTTTCTACTATTTGTATATTCAAGGGCTTTATCTATGCAGCTTGCATGTGTATAAAGATAAAGATGTGCCAAATTAAATAATGTCAAATATTATTAAAATAAAGATTGTCATACAAGAGTTCTCTCAAGGACCATCGGCCAATACATTGGCTCGACGGGCACCTACTCTAACAAGGTGTTAGAACCTAATGGGGGGGAGGGATTTAGGTTCTATTGGCAACTTTAGCAATTTAAAGCGATTATGCAAATACGCAAGCGGAAGACTTAAAGCAATCAAAAATAAATGCGGTAAATAAATGCGTAAAAAAAATAAAGCGATAAATGAGAAGTTGGAGATTTGAAAACATCCTGATATTGATTTTGATCGGTGGAGATTTGATTTGGATGTCTCAAGAACGTCCAGTAATTTTCAAAAGTTGATTCTTCATCCTTCGCTTCAAGTTCTGCAGAAATAGGTACTGCACAACTTTTGTGGAAATATCATAGCTCCATATCTAGCCGTTGGATTTCTCTCAAATTTGGACAGTACATGTAAAAATTCCTCATCAAGATTATGACCGGTGGAGATAGGATTTCAATGCATAGAAAATGCCCAGTAATTTTTGGAAGTTGCTGCTCCATACTTTGGCTTCTTCTTGTCTCTTTCTTCATATCCTCATAACAATGTTTCATGGCATCCACATAACATTGTGTTCATTATATGAGCAATATGAGACTTCATAAATACATTGATAGCTTCAAAATAACTTCCAATAATTTATTTGTCAATAAATCTAATCTGCAAAATCTCACTTTAAATGGTTAGTAACAATTAACCGAGTTTTATAATCATCAAAACATAATATTATGAGACTTGTTAATGCATTAAAAACATTAATCTCATCACACGAGATTTGTATGCGTTTAAGACGTAACAAAAGGGGTTGAGGGGCTGCCCATGGGATGTTCATGGGGTTAAACATGTGCATTTGGATGTGTTTTAGATGGGCTATAGGGCTGGTCATGGGGAGATTAGGTTGGATGGTCGGCAAGTAGAGTTTTGAAGGCGTTGAGCTTAGGTTTTGGGCAAAAAGGGGGAAATAAGGTAGCGTCAGGCTAGCGCCTCGTACAAGGGTCCTATCTGGTTTTCTAGGCATGTTTACTAGTTGTTCTCATGGGTTTTTGAGGTACAATAGGTTGAGGGATGAGCTTGGGAGTCCATAGTTTCAAGTTGTCCAAAACAAAATTTTTACCATCGCGTCATGTCTCGGGGAAACAGGTCTGATAGGGTCGGTTTTTTATGTCTAGACAGGGTCTACCTCCAATGATTTAAATTAATGTGATGTTAGGACCGTGTCCGTGCAAATTGGGCTTATTTTGGATAAGAATCGACCAAGTTAGGTGCGTTTTAAGTTAGTGTGATGCAAGCAATTTTTAAGAATTTATGGGCTGTCCAGGAATTTAAATTGTTTGGATCGTTTGGTTCATTATAAAAATATGAATACTGGTCATAGGAGTATTTTAAGATGTGTTTGAGGTGTCGGTTTGAACGGAAAGCCTTTTGGATTAAAATAGGTTAAGTTATGGGTCATGCGGGTTAACCGCTCTTGTAGACCGTTTTTGAGCGTAAACTTAGCGTCAATAAAAAAAAACCCTTAAGCCGTGGGTGCTCCTCTACACTCCAATCATCCATAAAAATTTGTGTCATGCTATCTTTTGAGGTTCTTGTCGTTTAAATTATTCAAAGCCCATTTATTCGCGTGTGTGACTTCAAATTTATTTAATATTCTAGCCCCGAAGTCTTAATTAAAGAATGCATGAATAAATATAAGTTGAAATGAGAAAAGTTAAATGAATGAAAAGTTAAAGTAGAAGGTGAATTGGTTGTGACTTAGATGTGCAATGATGGGTCGGGGATGCCCTGACTCTCTTGCCAAATGATACGTGTAGTACGGTGTTTAATGGGAGACATCCTGGCATCCCTACCAAATTCAGACGTGTAGTACGGTGTTTAACGAGAGAAATCTTGGCATCCCTACCAAATTCAGACGTGTAGTACGGTTTTTAAAGGGAGAAATCTCGGCATCCCTACCAAATTCAGAGGGGCAATGCGGTGTTTAATGGGATAAATCTCGGCATCCTTGCCGGCATTGTATACTGTAGTCATTGATCGATCAAAACAATAGTCACAATCGAGGATCTAAATTCACAAGTAAATGAAAAGGATAAATGATTCATGAATGTTACTTTTCATTGCATATTGCTATTGTTTCTACTTCGGGCATGTTATGACATTTTCCTTTCGTGTGAATTTCATTATATACTTAGTACTACTTTTAGTATACTACATTTATTTTGAATCCTTGCTGTATTATGTATATCTTGCTGAGCTTTTAGGCTCACTACTATGCTTGGTGCAGGTTGTACTTTGTTGAGATCGAGAGGCATGACTCTCGAGTGGACTCCAATGCGGGCACGACACATCCCTTCGACCTATGCTATTCTTCCGCAGAATTTTATTCAAACTTAAATGTCATGAAGTATTTATTTTGTTTATTTGGCAAATGTAAATGAAATGATTTTTAAGATTTGTTTCTTGGTCTGTAAGGATTGAATTGTAATATTTTGATGTTTGTGATGTTGAACATTTTCCCCTAGTTTCTCTTTCATTTATTCTGGTCTAGTTTATGTGTTGTCGGTTGCTTTTGTTGTTTGCTGTCTGTGTCAGGTGGGTATTAAAATAAACAGATGGGCCATGCCAAAATTTTTGAAAAATCTGCATTTTTATTTAAGTTTATTTAAAGTAGAAGTGTAGGGTTGTTTCAGTTGGTATCAGAGCATGGTTCTGGTTTGGGTTGTACTTACTGCCGGTTGCAAGAAACTCAAGAAGTCTCGCCTCAA
The DNA here is from genome assembly GCF_033568475.1 of Henckelia pumila. Classification (NCBI taxonomy): domain Eukaryota; kingdom Viridiplantae; phylum Streptophyta; class Magnoliopsida; order Lamiales; family Gesneriaceae; genus Henckelia; species Henckelia pumila. The sequence continues at coordinate 57,247,348 of NC_133120.1, read as the reverse complement.
AGTCTGTAAGTTTTAAAGAATTTTTTTTAATGTTAGTCATACTTAAATTAATACTTTAAATGTTTTGATGTCATCCATTTTAAAATATTTTCAAAATTATGTGTTTAATTTATTTAAATGTGTGGCTTAGTGTTAATTTTGTTTAAATATTTCTTTTAGTACTTTAAAGAATTCCATTCAAAAGTTTATTTTTATAGCATGCGACTTTATATTAAGCAGGGTTGGTGTACTAAAATTTCTTCCAGTTTTAGACAGTACGTGGAAGTTGTATGAGTTATTAGGAAATTTTAATGATTTTTATGGGATTGTAAGAGTTTGTTGAAAAATATTAAACTTGTTCATTAGGAAATATTAAATGTTATGTTGTTGTCTTATGAATGGATTTTAGTTGGATACAACTAAGTGCATAGTTGTTTAGAAATTTATCGACATATGTTTTGTCAGTTAAGTTATTGAATCGAAACTCGTGCGAGGACTAGGGATAAACTTAAAGAAGCATTGTTATTTTTTTGTGTGAACACCGAATTGAGGAATGTTGCGCGCTCGAATTAAAGTAAATGATTTAGAATATAGTTAGAGTCCTAATTGATAGCTTCAAAACCAATTTAAAACTGCATGCCTCCATATTTCTGTACTACAACAGGAGGCCATAGATTTGTTATTGATGATTTGGATGTATTAAAAAATATATATATATCAATAAAGTTTTAAAGGATGTTTAAACATTTTCTTGATATTTTATTTATTTATTTAGTTATTTTCCCATATTTGCATTGTTTGACGCCGATGGGAATTTTTCTTTATTTTCTTGATCTTATTTTGATGGTGGTTGCTGCTGTGTTGAGAATTTTACTAGCTATGTTATGGGTTGTTGGGAGTAAGTTATTTTTTCAAGAAGTTGAGTCGACCGAGGATTCGGGTCGTTGGTTGTAACTGGTGACTGTGTTCTAGCATTGTTAGGATTGATTGCATATTATGAAAAGAAAAAAAATTACGATTGGTGATTTGGGAGATAAGTTAGAATGTTGGAAAAACATCGGTTTGGATAGAGAAGATTCTAGAAGTCAAGATAAGCAAGCCATTAGACTAAGCAAGTTGTGGTACCATTTTCTTGAAATCTTTCACTTACTGTTATGTGCTTTTGAATTTGGGATATATTTTAAGACGGTGGTGTAACCAGGAATTGACTTTAGTGTTTAGGATGCATGCTAGTGTGACAGGCAAGACTTGAGAAATGGGTTCTTGCTATGGACAGTATACAAAATTATCAATTGGTTCCACTAGGCTGCTAACAGTAAGAAATTATTTTTTTCCAATCTTGGGGTTATTGTGGATTTTTCTAGTGGCTGCTGAACATTTAAGTTTTTTTTTTTACTTTAAGTTGCTACTAAATGATTAATGAATGTAATTAGTCTAGTTGCAGTAGGTTGTTTAAAAGTTGAGGTATCAGCTATTTAAGTTTCTGTCCTTATCGAGTTTAACGTCTGAAATTTGATTTTTGGGTATGAGTCAGAGTTTGAGACGCATAGAGGAGTGTTGATAAGAGAATCGGCCATGAGAAATTTTGGAAGAAGTTTTAAACGATTCTAGAAGCGTGAAAAAGTCCCGCAAGGCGATTGAGTATTTTAGAACTTTTGTGGGCAACAAACTTCCATTGAAATTTTTATTTCTAAAAAGATATCTGAAATTATTTGTTTGCATGCAAAAATGATTTTGAAGAATGCTCTAACTTGTGAGAAAGATTTTAAGAAAATGTTTTGGCAACGAAAATATAATTTTTGAAAGCATGGACTTTGATAGCTTTCGTGCATAAATTATTTATTTAAAATTTTTAAGCATACCTTTCAATGAATTTTTTTTTGCGGAGCTTTGACTACGACTAAAGGTGGACACGGCGGGAAAATCTCATATTCTAAATTTTTATGGCCTAAAATTCTTAAGTGTTCAATAAAATAAAAAATAAAATTTTATTCTAAATTTTTTTTCGGGTAAAGAAAATCGCGTAAGCGTATTCTTGCGCGTAATTCCCAATATCTCTCAAAATAATCCTTTTTGGACCCAGACTAGTGAAATTATATTCATAATATTTAAATTCAAATATTTTAGACTTAGAATTTAAAAATGAGTGAAATTGTACAACTTAATGTTGTAACATTCAAAATAGCATTTTTATTAGTGAAATAACATTTTTGTGGATATCCTACACACACACCACTTACCTATACTTACACCACATTAAAAATATATCACACATGATCCAAAATAACCCTAGAACTAAACCCACTCAGCCACCTCACTCCATTTCCCCCTTTCTCACGGCATCACCTCTCCTCCTCAAGAAAAACCCATCGGCTTCATCACCTTCTTTAGCCTTCCCGTCGGCCGCCCATTCCCAGTCGCTTGCCACCGCCGTGCCACCTTGGAGGACATCTTTGGAGGCGTGTACAGCTTCTGGACGTGAGCCTAGTGCCAGCCGCCCCCTTCATTTCTTTTGGTTGCAAGATTGAGGCAAGAAACTTCCTTCCGATTTTAAACCCAAGCATAGAATATAGGTTTCTTGGCACTCTTCTTTATAATTTCGAATTTTCCAGAATTTTTGGTGAAATGTGTGTGTATGGGTTTGGTCAACAGGGGTGAAGAGGGCATGGGGTGATCTTTTTGTGTAAATGCATTTTTCTAGCTTACATATTGGAGTTTTTGAGTAATTTCTTGCATCAAAATGAAACATTGCATGAGTTGAACGAAAAATCAGTAGTTCCCTGTTGTTTTGGACCCCTTTTTCATGTATGTTTGATTGGATTTAAGCCTCACGTGGCGTTAGGTAAGTTACATTGCATTTATGTGTTAAAATGTTGCGAAATGTATTGAGTTTGTGGAGTTTGAATCAAGATTTTTGTATGAATGGATGAAAGGGGTTGAGGGCTGCCCATGGGATGTTCATGGGGTTAAACGTGTGCATTTGGATGTGTTTTAGATGGGCTATAGGGCTGGTCATGGGGAGATTAGGTTGGATGGTCGGCTAGTAGAGTTTTGAAGGCGTTGAGCTTATGTTTTGGGAAAAAAGAGGGAAATAGGGTAGCATCAGGCTAGCTCCTCGTACAAGGGTCCTAGCTGGTTGTCTAGGCATGTTTACTAGTTGTTCTCACGGGTTTTTTAGGTGCAATAGGTTGAGGTATGAGCTCGGGAGTCCATAGTTTCAAGTTGTCCAAAACAGAATTTTTACCATCGCATCATGTCTCGGGGAAACATGTCTGATAGGGTCGATTTTTGAGGTCTGGACAGGATCTACCTCTGATGCTTTAAATGAATGTGATGTTAGGATTGTGTCAGTGCAAATTGGGCTTATTTCGGATAAGAATCGACTAAGTTAGGTGCGTTTTAAGTTAGTGTGACGCACGCAGATTTTTAAGCATTTATGGGATGTCCGGGAATTTAAATTGTTTGGGTCGTTCGGTTCATTATAAAAATATGAATACTGGTCATAGGTGTATTTTAAGATGTGTTTGAGGTGTCGGTTCAAACGGAAAGCCTTTTGGATTAAAATAGGTTAAGTTATGGGTCATGCGGGTTAGCCGCTCTTGTAGACCATTTTTAGCGTAAACTTAGCGTCAATAAAAAAAAAGCCCTTAAACCGTGGGTGCTCCTCTACACTCCAATCATCCATAAAAATTTGTGTCATGCTATCTTTTGAGGTTCTTATCGTTTAAATTATTCAACGCCCATTTATTTGCGTGCGTGACTTCAAATTTATTTAATATTCTAGCCCCGAAGTCTTAATTAAAGAATGCATGAATAAGTATAAGTTGAAATGTGAAAAGTTAAATGAATGAAAAGAGGCCCTGACTCACTTGCCAAATGAGACATGTAGTACGGTGTTTAACGGGAGACATCCCGGCATCCCTACCAAATTCATACGTGTAGTATGGTGTTTAACGGGAGAAATCTCGGCTTTCCTACAAAATTCAGACGTGTAGTACGGTGTTTAACGGGGGAAATCTTGGCATCCCTACCAAATTCAGAGGGACAATGTGGTGTTTAACGGGAGAAATCTCGGCATCCTTGCCGGTATTGTATACTATAGTCATTGATCGATCAAAACCATAGTCACAATCGAGGATCTAAATTCACAAGTAAATGAAAAGGATAAATGATTCATGAATGTTACTTTTCATTGCATATTGCTATTGTTTCTACTTCGGGCATGTTATGACATTTTCCTTTCGTGTGAATTCCATTGTATACTTAGTACTACTTTTAGTATACTACATTTATTTTGAACCCTTGCTGTATTATTTATATCTTGCTGAGCTTTTAGGCTCACTACTATGTTTGGTGCAGGTTGTACTTTGTTGAGATCGAGAGACATGACTCTCGAGTGGACTACGATGCGGGCACGACACATCCTTTCGACCTATGCTATTCTTCCGCAGAAGTTTATTCAAACTTAAATGTCATGAAGTATTTATTTTGTTTATTTGGCAAATGTAAATGAAATGATTTTTAAGATTTGTTTCTTGGCTTGTAAGGATTGAATTGTAATATTTTGATGTTTGTGATGTTGAACCTTTTCCCCTAGTTTTTCTTTTATTTATTCTGGTCTAGTTTATCCGTGTTGTCGGTTGCTTATTTAAAGTAGAAGTTTAGGGTCGTTTCAAACAGATACTTATTCTTGTTGGTGACATGATTTAGTTACCTGTAATCAATACACAACCACATCGATCCATCCTTTTTCTTGGCAAACAATATAGGTGCTCCCCACGGAAACACTCGGACGAATATATCCCTTATCCAGCAGATCCTGCAACTGCTGCTTCAATTCCTTCATATCTGATGAAGCCAGATGATAAGATGTTCGGGATATAGGCGCTGTCCCTGGTATTAGATCAATACCAAATTCAACCTCTCTAACCGGAGGAAAACCAGGAATCTGATCAGGGAATACATCAGGAAATTCACTGACCACAGATAACTGATCAATACCTTGACTACTCATGGACATATCAATTGCATAGATGAGGTAGCCCTCCCCACCTGACTCTAAGACATGACATGCCTTCATAGCCGATACAAGTGGCATCGGAGGTCATGCTCCCTCACCATAGAAGTACCAGCTATCACCCTCATCAGGATGAAACTGTACCAGATGCTGATAACAATCCACAGTAGCATTATATAAAGTCAGCATATCTATTCCCAAAATACAATCAAAATCTGCCATCGCTAGAATCATCAGATTAGCAGACAACTCATGACCCTCAAACTCCAGAAGGAAACCCATCGCTAGACGCTTAGTTACTACCTCTTGCTCCAACGGATTAGATACAACTAAATCCAGGTCTAATGATACATAAGGTAATCTATGTCTCTTAACAAAACGACTAGAAATAAAGGAATGCGATGCTCCAGTATCAATTAAAACAAGTGCAGGAATACCAAATAACAAAAAGGTACCTGCCAACATGCGATCGCTTTCCTTCGTAGCCTGCTTCTGAGAAAGAGCAAATACCTGCCCCTGAGAACGTGGGCGTAAACTGGAAGAACTAGATGGTGCTGGTGGCTGATGTGGATGAGTAGAAGTCTGAGATCCAAACTGTGATCCCGATCCACTAGCAGCTCCCATACGAGTAGGAAGTCCCTCCGCAGATGCCCTTGCTCGCCGCAGATAAAACAAGCACCAGATGCCTTCCTAGGATACTTCCCACCACAGTGATTACATCGGTCATTCTTCTTCTTCTTCTTTCCAAATCGGAACATGCCTCGAGACCCAGAAGAAGTAGTAGTAGTAGAAGAAGACATAGAACCTGACTGCCCAAAAGATTGAGCCCTAGGCCCATGTGATCCACTAAGATGAACTGGCATCATCAGCTGTGCCCATCTGTTGCTATTCTCAACTTGACGACACCTATTAACCAGAGTCTCATACGATGTCGGATCATCACAGATAACCACCTGTGAATAAATCTCCTGATTAAGCCCTAAGAAATATATCATACTTGGACGCATCACTCTCATTGATTTGGGGACTGTACGGTAGCAGATCAATGAATCGCTGCTGATACTCGTCAATAGTCATAAATCCCTGCCTCAGCGTAAGAAACTCCATAGATCGTGCCTGGCAAACAACTGGAGGAAAATAAAGCTTCTGAAACTGCTGAGGAAAATCCTCCCAAGTCACCCGTTCTCTCTTAGTACGTGCTTGAGCAGCCTCTGCGTCCCACCATAAGCGTGCTCTTCCATCAAGAAAAAACTCAAGAACCTCCATTTTCTGCTCCTCAATACAATCGAAAGCTCGAAAATCACTTTCGATCCAGGCCATCCAATTTCTTGCTTCCTCAGGATTTTTGCCTCCCATCAAGGGTTTTGGTCTTACTTGAAGAAATTTATTGATAGAATAGCAATGTCTACCCTCTTGGTAATGACGATGATGATGGTCTCCTGCCTGAACAACACTGCCATGGCTCTCGTTACCTCTATCAGCCATATCTGAAAAAGAATTGCACATTTAAATCCCAAATGCGCATTAATTACTCAAGGCTAGACTAAATCCCAAATACTAATCCAAAAGTTAAGCATGCTCTGATACCACAAATGTAGTGACCTTTCATTGAATCACCTACCAACTGGAAAGTATATCATGCATTAATATTAAATAAAACATAAGCACTTAACAGAGTAAAACGTGCAGAAACATAACCCATAATTTACATATCAACTTAGTATAAAAGTTCAAAGCTTAAAATCAGTAGTTATACAACTTGACTGCTTAATTCGGTGTCTACTAGCAAGTGAACTAGGTCAAGTAATAGTAAAGTGGACAGAGAGTCCAAGTATCGATCTCACAGAGACTGTTGTCAATTCTCAAGAATTAATTATTTTACATAATCTAGACAAAATCATAAAAAGCTGCGAAGAGTTGAATAAAAATTCAATTACTAAAAAAAATAAACAAGAAATAAAATAGTTGAAAGATAAATTTAATAAAAACGAGACAACCAAGACACACGCAGGTACCGAACAAATCATGTAACATGTAGCCGATTCAGGACTCAGATTTAATCTTAGATTACGGGAATTCTCCTAACTTGTTCAAAGGTCTATTTCTAGAATAATCAAACCCACTCAAATATTGACGGATTAATTTTCGTAATTCTAATCAAATTTGAGTGCATTAAATATTTGTGAAAATTCAGTTTTCACCTAAAACCGCACACTGAAACCGAGTTATATTTCTAGTCGATTTTACCATGTGTTAGCTATTAGAGTGATCGAAATCAATCCCTCCTCTGTCGACTTAGGACCGATTAACATGCAAGCAAACAATTGATCAAGATATTCACTAGACAAATATGAATCTAACAATCAATAAAATAAAATCAAGTTTGAAATCCCAAACAAACATCCAAGTTTTCTACATAAATTTGTCCGCCCTAATCACGCCGTCTTGGTTGAAGAAAATATACTCAATAATTGAAAACAATAATTCAAAAATAAAAATAAGAAGAAAAGAAAAGATAAATCTTCTCTCCCAAGCCTTGTAGCCACCTCCCTTGTGTTTTTCATGATCTGGCCCCCTCCAATCTGATGAATAAATCGGTATATAAGTGTCCAAGGATCCCCAAAAGATAATATCCTTCTTGAGCAAGAGTTTCCAAATTAAAAAACTCTGTACGTGCGGTTCGCTCGAGCGAGCACAAAGTGTGCTCGAGCGAAAACTACTCTGCCCCAAGGATTTTTGATCACGTATTTCTCGCTCGAGCGAGCATAACTTGCGCTCGAGCGAGTGATTTTCTGCCTCGATTTCTTCACAACATAGATCAAGCGTGGCTGCCATGTTTCTTGCGCGATAGCGCATATTCGTTCTCCAACCGTGCTAATTCAAGCGCTCTATACAAGCGCGATCGTGCTTCTCATCCTTTGACAGCGCTTCTTATCAGCGCAACAACACATCTCAATAGCGCTCTTCAACCATCTGCTTCTCACTTTGCATCAGCGCAGCTGTACTTTCTTCTCTTGCCATTGGCGCATCTGCTCATCTCTTCAACACACGCAACTGCTTCTAGTTCTCTTGCGCAGATGTGCAACTCTGGTTCTTCATCTTGTTCCATTCTGCTCGATCTTTCTCTCCAATGCAGCTTCGTAGCTTCCCTCATGCAAGCACAGATGCTTCCTTTTCTTTCATGCTCTTCAAGTCTTCTAAGTTGGCGCAGACGCAACTGCTCTCATCTCCATTCTTGTTTAGGTCGAGTGCCACTGTTCCATCTATTATTCTTTAAGCGCATCTACTCAACTCTAAAAACACATATGCACATCTCATCTCTTCTAATCTTCAAAATGCCAATGCTCATCTTTGTTCCAAAATACCAAGTTTTCGTCATTTTTTGTAAATAATTATACCAAGGGAATGATGTGAAGACAACATGCATGAAACGACACAAAAAACACATATAAAATAATATAAACGCACACAAAATAGACATAAAAATATCACCAAATAATGCATACAAAATGTACTTATCACAGCTATATCGAATCATGCTGTATAAAATATCCACTGATAGCTCCTGCTCCCTAGTCCTGCCTCGAACTCGCAGCTCCGTCCATTCTGCGACCTGACCCATGGAATGGGGTGTTCAAGATAATAACTAGGACATGAGCGACTAACACCAAGTACATAAACATGAGTATACATATAAATATGATGCATGCATTCGTGATGACGGGTAATAAGTCATCTGAAAGTCATGTTAGTAACCCGCGCCAATGAGTGTAGTGACCGCTCGGATCAAACCTATGGGTACAAACACACTCGCCTAGAACCCCCCACTATAAGAGTACATCCGATTCTACAATATCTCCTAGAACCCCCCACTATAGCGGTGTATCCGGCTCTAGACTAAATACATGTATAACAAAGGAATAAGATCAACGTGTATGCGCACATGACATATGAATATGGAAAGCAGTAAACCATACATCATGCAACATAATAATGCCACAGAAATGCAACATATAAACATGTATACTCGCTGTCAATCTAAGTCAATGTGTACGTACCTCTAAGCTAGTTCGAGTCTAGTAGGACCAAGGTTCCAAGACTATAATCAAAAGTTCACCGTATCACTACACAAGTTCTATAAGCCTTAACTAAGTTAATAGATACTCCTATAACTTAATAAGATTCTCGAACCATACCTTCGTCCATAGTCAGCCCTTTGATGTAGCTTGTTCTAGAGGACTATAACAACACCTTTGTTATTCCAGAACCTCTCTATAAATCGATAGGGCCGTCAAGTGTATACCTCACACTTATATATAACTCAAGAAGTTAACTCGGGAATTCTTATTTCAAAATGATCTCTAAAGAACCCTATTTATGGCCCCAAACTCGGCCATGATCGGAGCTTCCGTTCTCGAGATCGGAGCTTCCGATCGCTGCATGTGTGATACGTGTCGATTGGAGCTTCCAATCCGACGATCGGAGCTTCCGATCTGGTGCATGCCGACACTTGTCAAAACTCATGGCTTAGTCATCGTGCATTGCTGGCTGAAGGAGATCGGATCTTCCGCTCCAGCCTTAGTTCCGAAGTAAACTGGCTCCATTCTGGTGCTTCCGATCTACAGGGTTTGGAGCTTCTGATCCTGTCCATGCTTGGAATTATAATTCTTGCTTATGAAGCCCAATTAAGCCCTTGATTTGGTTAAATACTAACACTTAATCATGTTTATCATATAATTATCTTAAAATGGAATCTGGGTTACTACAATAAAATTCGAACGTTACTTCAAGGCATCTATAAATCACAGAATGCAAATTAGTAGAAGATACGAATTGCGCTTAACAATGACAAGCCTTCAAAAATAATTCTTTGAGCACTTCTCAAGACACATTCTATTTGCTCACCTTGCCCACTTTCAACAGTAAATCATTTGATTTTTCAGGATCACAAAGGGTAAAAAGACAACTCTCGACTGCTCATCAAAAATTATCAAAGAAAGAGTAGTTCACGAGTTTTGAATCTTAGGATTCACTCAACTGATTTTACTATATACTGTTATATTGTATTTTGTACTAGGAGTTTTGTTCTAGGCAAAAGATAAGTCCTACGATTAGAGTGAGTTGTTGTAAGGTTCAAAAAGTCCACTAGCTAAATCACAATAAATTAATTAAATTATATGATTTAATGCATGTTATTTAGAATAATTAACTGTTATGTTTAATTATGTGAATTATTTTAATGCCTGAAATTTTATGTGATGTGATGTGATTTTTAAAGTTTTCAGGTTGGCATTTAATTTTGGGTCGTAGGAACGAGTCTAGCCTTGGAACGAGTTAACAAAAATATTTTTATTTAAATAAGTTTACAGTAGATGCAGTGTAATTATTATTGGGAGAGATAATGTAGTAACCCAGATTTCATTTTAAGATAATAATATGATAATCATGATTAAGGGTCTGGTCTAAACTGCTGAACTGATGAGCAACTAGGGAAATTGGAGCAGCTAGGGAAATTGGAGCAGCTAGGGAATATGAGCAGCTAGGCAAATTCGAGTAGCTAGGGAAATATGAGCAGCTAGGGAATTTGATGCTAGGGATTATACGGCTAAGGATTCTTTAGCTAGGGAGTTCTCTTGCTAGGGGTTCTGCTGTTAGGGAGTTCTCCTGCTAGGGATTCTACGGCTAGGGAATTCCGTTAATAAAGAAGTTTGAAAAGCTGCTAGGGAATCCCGAACTGCTATTAGGGAAGCCCGAACCCTCAAGGATAGGCAGACAGGTGCGTGGACGCTTGCATGAGTGACAGCTGGCGCCTAAGCATGAGGTATCAAAAATGGTAATGACTCAGCTCAAGCATTTGATACGTGGCGTGCATACAGGAGCTCGGACGTCTCGACATCGGCTCGAGAATCCCGAACACCCCAGATATTTGCCTATAAATAGGGGGTCACAGATTCATTTCAAAACACATTTTTCAGAGTGAGACCATGCTCAAGTGAGGATATGAATCCCGACCCGAACTACAATTTCCCGACCCAAACTAAGAGATCGAGAGATCTGACCCGAGCCAATATTGGAAAGACCCGAACTTATATTACCGACCCGAACTGATATTCCCGACCCGAACTGAACTATATAGAGGGCACCCGAGCAGCATTTTCAAAAGGCTAACGACGGACGAAGGCTTGGTGCCTAGGTCCTGAATTGTACTCGAACTAGCACGTAGGAGGTACGTACACATTGACTGAGATTTCCAACGAGTATTCATATTTATATGTTGCATTTACTTGGCATTATTATATGGCATGATATATGATTTACCGCTTTCCATATTCATATGTCATGTGTATATACACGTTGAGCCTACCTTGTTATACCTGATTATAGATCCGCTCAGCTCTATACTTGTTAATCTGTCACTGAGAGTACCACGACGGTGGGGACATGTATGTCTGTCTACTCTAGTGTACTAGACGAGTGTGGTTGTACCCAGAGGTTGATCAGCAAGGTTACAACACTCATGTGGCGCCTGTACTGAGCATGACTTATCAGATGACCCTTTACTAGTCATCACGGTTGCATGCATTGTATAAATATGTTTACTCATGTTTATGTACTGGACGTTAGCGCTCACGTCCTAGTTGTTATCTTGGACACCCTATTCCACGGGGCAGGTCGCAGGATGGATGGAGCCGATAGTTCGAGGCAGGACTAGGGAGCCGGAGCTTTTTAGGGGATTTTATACAGCAGGATTTGTTTAGCTATATAATGTTTTAGATAGTTGTATTTTAAGCTTTTTGATATGGTTGTATCACTATTACAATAAGCCTAGATATGTTTTACTAAGCTTTGTTTGTATGGATTATGTTTCCGCACGTTTTACTCTGTTAAGCATTCTTGCTTTATTAAGTTTAATGCATGCTATTAGTTTCCAGTTAGTAGGTGATTCAATGTAGGGTCACTACAGATATAATATTTCAAAGTATTTTAATTAACTAATGGGCCGCGTTGGGAACCCATTAGTCACAAATCTAATTAAGCGTTTCATTATTTTATTTCTCTCATTTTGGAACGCTCACTTTCTCTTCTCCCAATCTCTCACTCTCGTTCAAACGCTGCATCAAGGCTAGGGTTCTTCGATTTCCCAAGTCTAGATCATCTCTTCATCCAGGTTAATCCCAACCAAATCAATCAGAAAAGTTTTTACTGTTTTGAAACTCATTCAAGGCTATATCTATTTTGAATTTGAAATCCTAAGTGGTTTTTATGATGATCGATGCATGTTTCTTTGTAAAATTTTGTGAGTATGAAGTTTAAACGTGAAGCGTGAGGTGTTCCTGATGTCTTGGGTGTAGATGTAATGAGGTTTGATGGGGTTTGAAGTTAAGATGAAGAAATTTTGATGTGATATGGTGTTTTTGTAAGTTTTAATCAAACTCTTGATGTTGGTTGTTTTTCGAGTAAAATTCTTTTCAAGTTTTGAAGTTTTGTGCCTAGAAATGAATTCTTTTCAAATTTCAATATTTTTGGGTGAAGGAAAATCTTTTAAATTTGAGAAAATCAGGGAGAAGGGGAGCAGGATTCGTCGCCTGGGATTTTTTGCAGACCGCCTGTCGCTCGAGCGCATAAAGGTGCGCCCGAGCGAGAGACATGCCTCGCTCGATCGGGCACTTTGTGCGCCCGAGCGAGCGGGGTTCTGCCTCAAATTTTTGAGTTGAACCATTTCAAGTCTGTAATCCAATTTTAAGATCTTTTAAGCTTTTTTAAATGTTTTTAAGACATTGTATGGGAAAAAGTTTCAAAATAGATTGCCCAATACGGATAGAACGACTCACGTGGATCGGTTAAACTATGTATTGCATGATTATGTGATTTTCTCATGAAAGCTATTTCTCATGAAATGTTTTGTAGCAGTTCACGCATGAAGTTAACACGAGAAGTTTTAAGAGCATGATTTTACAAATTTTCGCGATTCATAACAATGACATGATACATTATGATATGATAATATGAATGTTATTTTGCATGGAAAACATTTTGATGGTTCATGCATCTTGTGGTGATTACACGGGGTATGCACTTTGGGATGGGCTCCGAAGTGTCTATCCATACATGGCTCACGAGATGGTTATACAGGGTATGCACTTCGAGATGAGCTCCGAAGCCACTATTCAAAGAATGAAAGTTTACGGGCGTAATTCCATATGCTTGTTGTACGACAGGAACCTATGAATGGCTCTTTAAGATGGTTACCACAATACTCATACCTCATCACCTTAAATTTTTTATGACGATGCATGTATGATAAGTTTTTCATGAAGGAATATGTAATACTTTTCTCATTTAAAGTTTATAAAACCCTTTTTATGCATTATGCTTGTTGAGTCGTTAGACTCACTATACTTGAATGGTGCAGGTAACGATGATGTTGATGCATTCATTGATGATTACGTGGGTGGACATGAAGAAGAGGCAGGGGTCTGTGTTGGCCATTTTCGGCAAAGTCTAAGTCTTTGAATGTTATTTTCTATTATTTTGTGCACTTTTATTACTCTTATTTAATTAAGAGATGATGCTTCCGCAAAGTTTTAAATTGTCCAAGATTTTTATTAATGAATTATGTATGTTGAGTAACGCTCCAATAAAGGTTGGGACGTTACAGCTTGGTATCAGAGCAGTTTGCTCTGGGATTCATCGCGCGCATGTATACTCACCATGACCCTATGTTTCTTCTTCATGTTTGTAAGTTTTTATGTTATGGATTGTTTAAGATGCATGATAGTATTTACAAACTACGAGTTATGCATGTTTCAAGTATGATGTTTATGTTTAAAACGTAATTAAGTATGTGGACTATGCTGGACATCAGGAAAATGGCTAACCGTAGGAACCCGAATAATGAGAGCGATCAGAACAACCAGAATAAACAGTTTTTGGCTGGGTTGGCGAATCTGTTGCAAGAGCAGAGTAGGGCCCAAGGAGAACAGATTCAGTAGTTGATTCAGGCGCAGGCAGGAGCCAGGAACAACAATCAAACGAGGGTCAATGATCCGATTTTCAAACAGTTCAAGGAATTGGGGCCACCAGAGTTCAAAGGAGGATCAATCCTATCGTGGCCGAGGAATGGGTAAAATCCTTGGAGGTTATTTTTGACTATATGCAGCTCAACGATGCAAATCGTGTGAAATGTGCGATCTTCATGTTTCGGGATGATTCCAGAGTATGGTGGCAGGGGGCCCGTTCAGCTGTGAATTTGGCTACGTTGACTTGGAATGGGTTCATGGATGTTTTCTATGCGAAGTATTTCACCATCAGTACCAGGACCCGTTTGGATAGAGAATTTCTGGAGATTTGCCAGGGGAGCATGTCTATTGCAGAGTACGTAAAGAAATTTGAGAGGAGGCGATACTTTGCGCCAATGATCGCTGAAAACCCTGCTGAGGAACTGAAGCATTTTATGGAGGGTTTGAATGCCTTCATCCATCGTGATGTCAGATTAAGTGGGGCGACCACTTATCAAGCATCAGTTGATGAGGCTATGTTATCTGAGAAGGATAGGAATTACATCATTAAGGAGTCGCAGGCGAAGAGAGTTAGTTATCAGGGAAGGAATCAGCAAGGGCCTAGTAAAAAGAGGCCGTACCAGGCTCCAGCGCAGAGGAGACCCCAGCAGCAGCAGCGCTAGAATCCTAACCAGGCGCGAACTCAAGGGCAGAATTAGTTGGCAGCTAATGTTCCTAAGCCGATGAATGCACCTATCTGCCAAAAGTGTGGGAAGCCACATTCGGGTCAATGCATGCTTGGAACTAATTCATGATTTAACTGCAAGAAGCTAGGGCATTTTTCTAAGGATTGCCCACAAGCAAAGGAACCTATCAAAGGAAGGATTTTTTCTATGACGCATGACCAAATTGATCCGGAGTTTGCAATCTTCTCAGATATGATTCGTATTGTCGATTTACCTGCTAATGCATTGATAGATACGGGAGCTACACACTCTTTTATATCTGTTAAATTTATGATGAAACTAGGAATTATGCCGGATGAATCTGTTTCGGGGTTTAGTGTGTCGTTGCTTTCGGGAAGGGAATTGAAAAGTAATCAAGTTGTTAGGGACTGTAAAATTCAAATGCAAGGTTTGGATATGTATGCAGATTTTATTGTTTTGGAGATGGAAGATTTCAATATAATTTTAGGGATGGACTGGTTGACTAGACATGAAGCCTTTATTGAATGTAAACAGAGAACAATGTTATTGAAACTTCAGAATGGGGAACTGTTTGTGTTCTATGTTGCAGCTAAGAGGAGCTTGTCAGGAGTGATTTCGGCAGGTAAGGCCTGGCAGCTTTTGAACAAGGGTTGTATAGGTTTTCTAGCAAGCCTTATGGGTGAGCAAGAGATGCAGTGACCAAAACTCGAAGAGGTGGAAGTGGTGAAGGATTTTCCAGAAGTCTTTCCTGATGATGTTGCGGGATTGCCTCCAGTCAGGGAAGTCAAATTTGGGATTGAGTTGTTGCCTGGAACTAAGCCAGCTTCTAAGGAACCGTACCGGTTAACATTGACTGAGATGAAAGAACTGAAGGATCAGTTGCAAGAGTCACTGGATAAGGGGTTCATTAAACCGAGTGTATCGCCTTAGGGTGCACCGGTGTTGTTTGTTAAGAAGAAGGATGAGTCGATGAGGTTGTGCATTGACTACAGAGAACTGAATCGAGTTACAGTGAAGAACAAATATCCCTTGCCCAGGATAGATGATCTGTTTGACCTTATGCTCCGAGCTGTGGTATTCTCAAAAATCGATCTATGATCAGGCTACCACCAACTGAAAGTGAAGGATGAAGACGTGCAGAAGACAGCATTCAGGACTCGCTATGGCCACTACGAGTTCTTGGTAATGCCGTTTGGGTTGACCAATGCACCAGCCGTGTTCGTGGATCAGATGAACAAGGTGTTTCAACCTTTCTTAGTCAGTTTGTCATAGTTTTTATAGATGACATATTGATCTATTCTCACAGTCTTGAGGAACATCGTCAGCACTTGTTTACAGTGTTGCAGATTTTGAAGAAGAAACAATTGTATGCTAAGTTCAGTAAGTGTGAATTTTGGCTAGAGAAGATCGCATTTTTGGGGCATATAGTTTCAGCGAAGGGGATTGAGGTTGATCCGTCTAAGGTCAAAGCAGTTCGGAATTGGGTTGCTCCGAAGAATGCTAAAGAAATACGGGGTTTCTTGGGTTTAGCTGTCTACTACAGGAGGTTTATTAAAGATTTCTCCAAAATAGCTCTACCATTGACATCTTTAACCCGGAAGAGTGTGAAGTTTGTATGGTCAGAACAGTGTGAGAAAAGCTTTGAAGAGTTGAAGGAGAGACTGATGACAGCGCCAGTGCTAGCGATTACAAAAGGCACAGGTAGTTTTGTGGTTTATACCGATGCTTCTAAGAGTTTGTTAGGGGCTGTTTTGATGCAAAATGGTAAAGTGATAGCTTATGCATCACGACAGCTGAAAATTCATGAGAAGAATTATCCGACAAATGATCTTGAGTTGGCAGCAGTTTTTTTTGCCTTGAAGATGTGGAGACACTATTTGTATGGTGAGAAGTGTCAGATTTTCATCGACCACAATAGCTTCAGGTACTTTTTCACTCAGAAGGATTTGAGTATGAGGCAGAGATGCTGGCTGGAATTGGTGAAGGACTAAGATTGTGACATTAGATACCATCCAGGTAAGGCTAATGTAGTAGCAGATGAGTTGAGTTGCAAGTCTGCGACATTGAACCAGTTGACAGTTCAAAAAGAATTAATTGCAGATTTTGAGTGTATTAATTTGGAGGTATCCGAACCAATGGAGGTATGCACTCTATCAGCCTTAACAGTAGTACCAAGTTTTCTTGATAGAATTCGAGTAGGTCAAGCTTCTGATGAACATTTGAAATTATGGAGGAATAGGGTTGAGGCTAAGGGTGGTACCCTGTATACCGTCAAAGATGGAATTGTTGATCACAAGAGTAGAATGTGGGTGTGAGCAGTAGATTCACTAAGACAAGAAGTGATGACAGAAGCACATACTGCTCCATATTCTCTCCATCCCGGAAGCACCAAGATGTTTAAGGATTTGAAATCTTTATATTGGTGTCCAGGGATGAAGAGGGATATTTTCAGATTTGTGAGTGAATGTTTGACTTGTCAGCAGGAGAAGATTGAGTACCAGAGGCCAGTAGGACTTTTGAAACCATTGCCTATACCCACATGGAAGTGGGAAGACGTCACTATGGATTTCGTGGTAGGATTGCCAGTTACACCACGAAGGATGAACTCAATTTGGGTGATAGTTGACATGTTAACAAAGTCAGCTCATTTTCTTCCAGTCAGGAATAATTTCTCGATGAATCAGTATGCAGAGCTGCACATTCTGGAAATTGTAAGATTACATGGAGTTCCAATGAGAATAGTGTCTGACAGAGATCCTAAGTTTACCTCAAATTTTTGGGGAAGTTTACACCGAGGTTTGGGAACAAAGTTAGCTTTCAGCACAACTTTCCATCCTCAGACAGATGGTCAATCAGAACGAGTAATCCAGATACTTGAAGACATGTTGAGGGCTTGCATGATCACAACAATACTCTACCAAACTAGATATGGTAGATAATGATAAAGAGCATACCTTCCTACTTAGGGCATCTGCAGCAGCATTTGAATTTCTTGGATAATATTTGATCTCGCAATCAAAATCTTTCAATAAGTCTAGCCATATTCGTTGCCTCATGTTCAGTTCAGACTGCAAAAACAGATATTTCAAGATTTTATGGTCAGAATAAATTTCAAACTTCTCACCGTATAGATAATGTCGCCATATATTCAATGCAAAGACAATGACTGCCAATTCAAGATCATGAATTGTATATCTCGTCTCATGCGACTTCAACTATCTCAAGGCATAAGCAATAACATGTCCTCGCTGCATAATAATACATCCTAATCCCCTGTGAGAAGCATCACAATATACAATAAAATCACCAGTACCTGAAGGAATTGTCAAAACTGGTGCACTCGTCAACCTCTTCTTCAACTCAATGAAACTAGCCTCACATGCTTCAGTCCAAACATACGGTGCATTCTTCTGAGTCAATTGAGTAATAGGCTTCGCAATGCTAGAAAAATCTTTGATAAATCGGCGATAATAACCTGCTAAACCCATAAAACTCCGTATCTCTGGTACAGATGTCGGTCTAGGCCAACTGATCACTGCTTTGACTTTGCTTGGATCAACATAAATGCCATCTCCGGAGATAATATGTCCAAGAAATACCACTTTCTTCAACTATACATCATATTCGAGTTTGTGCTATTCGAGCTGAGCCATAACTGTTGATTCAAATAAAATAAGCGCAGAAATCAGATTTGAGTATTCAGAAATCAATTTAGATGATCAAATCAGGGAATTGTTCCGAATATCAGGTCAGTGCTGATGATGTTTTATATGTGAATAACAGAATCATTGTTCCAGATGTTTCAGATTTGAGACAGCAGATATTAAAATAAGCTCACTGTAGTAGATTCAGTGTTCATCCTGGTGGTGGTAGCGCTCAGTCGTGTCACGCCCAAATTACCCATCTCAAATCAGATAACAAAATATGCAGTAGTGTGAGTAGGGATCGTTTCACGAGGAAAATGAAATTTAAATAGTGTTCTTAAAATATTGAAAACAATAAAAGAGGTTTTTTGGATTTTACTAACTACTATGCAAGAATTAAAATAAGAAAGATCAATAAACTAACGAGACTTGGTATCGGTCGACTACACCCTTGAAATTATTCATTCGATCATCGTTTCCCTAAAAATAATTAATTCACATTGAATATTCATCATTGGAAATTTAATTTCTATTTCACCTTAATTTTAGTTAACTAGACACCAGCGTTCTAAGTTAACCCTTATCCCATAAATTAACCCAATACCAGTGATTAGATTTAAACAAACGGCAGCATTCAAATGAGTAAAACTGATGAATCTAGACAACACAAATAAAAGCGATTGTATGTGATCTATTCAATTGTTGTTCCTACGATTTAACAAATTCAACAGCAGAAAATATTAATCATAGTTGCTTCAAAAATCAGATGATTCAAACAATTACGGATTTGAATTCTAATTTAGCAATAGATTGTATAGAAAAATCCTAAGGTGATCAATCCTAAAATCTCACATAAAAGCATGACAATCAATCTAAAACAACTCTTGATACGCAATTTGGAATTAAACAATGAAAAATTCGAATCTCATGAATAAACAAAATCAAGGGTTCGTCTTCCTCAACCAAGTACTAAAACTTAGCCACAAATTTTCATGAATTTTCAAGCAAAATTCATGAAAGAAAAATTAAATCTAAAAAAAAGAGAAGAAAACCTAGCCGCCAAGATGTTCTCCACGTTCTAAGCCGTCCAAAAAGATCTTCAGAATAATTCCCAAGACTCTAAAATTTGAGATATATATTTTAATTAAGGCTAGAGTCCTTAAAAATAAAAATTCCTAAATTACAGATTTTTTCGCGAACAGCCCGTCTCGCTCGATCTGTAGAACTTGACCGATCGAGCGAGCGTGTTTTTCCAATCCTAATGTTTTCCAATTCCTTGGCACCGCTCGATCGGTAGGATCTTGCGGATCGAGCGGTCATCTTTTCTTGCCAAGCGCAAACAAGTAGTGCGTTTGCACAAAAAGTAGTGCAAACAAGCTTCCAAATTCTGTTCTGCACTTCACTTGTGCAAATATCATGTGCAAACGCGCATGATCTTCCTCAACAGCGCTTGTTCTTTTCTTCATTGCATGGCTCGGATCTTTGTTGCACACTCTTCTTCTATATTTTTGCTCATTTCCTACTTTTCCTAAATCAAACCAAAAACATTCATTAGTAACTATACAATGAATTTAATCAAGGAAAACTCTTCTAATCACACCAATTAACACACATAAATATATGAAAATATCATCACATCAAAATCCCTCATACTTAATCCTTGCTCGCCCTCGAGCAACCCAAAAGCAACAATAAAGTCTAATGCATGATCCATAACAAAAATAACAATGATCATCACATTTGTGCCTCAGGAATAAACTCAATGTATGATCAAGAAAGGCGTTAAGATGCTAACAACGGAACAAGTTCAATATCCAGACATTTCAACTAGAGTTATAGCCTCGAACGTGTGTGTGTGTGTCATGTTACCCAGTTACATGCAACTTCAAAAGACAAAGTCTCAAGACTGTTCGCCGACCTATAAAAATTCAGTGTAATGCTTCACAATCAAGAACCCTCCTCTCAACAATCCTTCAACACAACACAACTCTCTTGAGATATAATTACGCACCGTCGGATTTTGTACCCGACATTTTAAATTCCCAATAATTACCAGCAGACTTGGCTATAACTGTTGGAAAACTGGCGAGTTCCCAGACCAATTACGATTGATACCCGGTGCAGCGGAAGTTTAAAAATTTTCTCATGGAACGATTCCATGGTGTGGGTATCAACCATACAACGATTGAATTACGTGTGTGTAAAATTTAAATAACAATTAAATAAATTTTACCTCAAATCTCGCAACGAGATTAATGGACACCAACAGAACAATTCTGCTCTTGTTGTCTCTCCCTGGAACCGATGAACGCCTTCAATCAGGTCCACGAACAGAGGTTTAATCCCTCTGATAGATTGCACTAGAAAATCTATCAGAAGTTTTCTGCGAAGAGAATACACGAATTTGATTCGTTATTCCTTACTGCGATTCAAAATCACAGACCGGAAAATCTCGGGCAGAGGTAGGGAGGGGCGGCCGAAATATTCTTAAGAGAGGCTAGGGTTTTTCGAAAATTAGCTCTCAAAAATTATGACCTGTTGTGTGTAATTTCTGTACTGAAATAACTTATTTATAATGCAGGCCACTAACACCTTAGGGCCCATTAGTCATAAGCTGGGGCCCGACAAGCAAAGCCCACTCGTTCAGAAATTAATATAAAATTCATCGTGACTCCGATTGATGAAACGATTTCACCAATGTGCACAGAAACCATTTCTGCACGTTTTAAAGTCAAAATAAATTTTCCTGAATCCGAATTCAGTGATTTCCAAAAATGTCCATCCCTATGTCATTTTAGGAAATCCTACTCCCTTACTCTTATTTAAGAAGTCCAACTCCTTAGTTCATTAAATTTAACTCTTTAAATTTAACTATCTCAACGGGGATTAAAACTCCATTACACTGTGTGACCCTCAATGGTTCAGGGATACAGCTAGCCGTGGGCTCACAACTCCTTGTGACTCGGAACAACACTTTCCGACTTGCCCAACGAATCATGGTAAAGCGCCTAGCAACATCGCCCCATGATTCCCTAGGTATCACTGATAGTGCCTACAAGAACCAGTAGATTTTGGTTAACGTACAGTACGGTCCCTTCATCCATATATCCCGATCGAATCAACAACCATTGGTATATCGAGAGTCGCTCAAGATTCGATAACTATGCAATACATCTTGAAGATCAAATTAGTGACATCGCATGTGCTACTAAGAAACCATTTCTTAAATCACATCAAGTACTCTGGCCAGAGATTTGTCACACTAATATCTCCTCAGATCGCATAGGATATCCATACTCGCAAGTATGTGGTGAATCCTTGACAACAATGCATTGACTCCTATATGTGTCGTAACTGTACCCAATCTCGACACCTGATGACCCCCTCAGAGTCGGTAAACGAGTCAAAGCACAGTACTAGCATATAGAGTCTCCATGATGTTTCAAGTCGTAAGGACTAATGGTGTACAACCAAAACCGCGGACTTTATCCACTCGATAAGTGATAACCACTTGGAAAGTCCGGATAGGGTAGTTCGACTATTCATCCTATGAATATCCATTTGCATGCTTCGAACATCTCCATGTTCCCTACCAATGAAACGTGGTACTCCGCATCGCAAATGCTAGTCTCAAACTCGAGCGATCCTTATCCTTATTATCGGACGGCTCAATCGACTAGGAACGATTTTAGAATATACAGTGACTATAAGATGTATTTCATGATAGACATCTCCATGTTCTACCACATCTTACATACACTATAGTATATTCAAGGTCTTTATCAAAACAACAATAGTATATCACAATATAACAATATGAAGTAATATAAAGTCATTGCCATAAAAGTGTAAATAATATTAAACAAAAGATTGTTTATACAAAGAGTCAACAAAGCCCATAGCCACACAGTTGGCTCACTGGGCACCCACTCTTACAATCTCCCACTTGCCCTATAGCCAACTAGTCATACTACGTAGACCCATTGCTTCGCGATGTTTGTCAAACAATGGTCCTGGCAAAGGCTTAGTAAGTGGATCAGCGATATTGTCTGCAGAGGCCACTCGTTCGACACTGATGTCTCCTCTTTCCACAATCTCCCGGATTATGTGGTATTTCCTCAGTACGTGTTTGGATCTTTGATGAGACCTTGGTTCCTTTGCTTGAGCAACGGCACCCGTGTTGTCGCAGTACACCGGGACTGGACCAACAAATTCAGGAATGACGCCCAACTCTTGGACGAAATTCCTCATCCAAACGGCCTCTTTAGCAGCAGCTGATGCTGCAATGTATTCAGCCTCAGTGGTGGAATCCGCTGTGGTGTCCTGCTTGGAACTCTTCCAAGAGACAGCACCGCCATTGAGCATGAACACAAATCCAGAGGTTGACTTCGAGTCATCCACATCACTTTGGAAGCTAGAGTCGGTATAGCCTTCCAGTTTGAGTTCTCGTCCTCCATAAACCATGAACATATTCTTAGTCCTTCGCAAGTACTTAAGAATGTCCTTCACGGCTTTCCAATGCATCTGACCAGGATTAGACTGATATCTGCTCGTGACACTCAGAGCAAATGCTACATCCGGTCTGGTAGATATCATCCCATACATGATACTACCTATAGCTGACGCATATGGTACATGTGTCATATTCTCTATCTCTGCATCAGTCTTGGGACACATAGACTTGGATAGAGAAACTCCATGACACATGGGTAGATGTCCTCTCTTGGACCCATCCATTGAAAACCGTTTCAATATGGTATCGATGTAGGTTGATTGAGTGAGTCCTATCATTCTCTTAGATCTATCCCTATAGATCTGTATCCCAAGAATGTAGGATGCCTCACCCAAATCCTTCATCGAAAATCTACCTGATAACCATATCTTTGTTGACTGCAACATCCCTACATCATTCCCAATGAGTAGGATGTCATCAACATAAAGTACTAAGAATGTCACAGCATCCTTAACTACTTTCTTGTACACGCACGGTTCCTCCGGGTTCTTGATGAAACCAAAATCTTTTATTGTTTCATCAAATTTCTGGTTCCAACTTCTTGATTCTTGTTTTAGACCATAAATTGATCTCTGAAGCTTGCATACCTTATGCTCGCTTCCCATGGATGTGAACCCCTCAGGCTGCTTCATATAGATTTCTTCCTTAATGTCTCCATTAAGAAAAGCAGTCTTCACATCCATTTGCCATATCTCATAGTCATACCATGCAGCTATGGCAATAAGGATTCTTATGGACTTGAACATTGCAACTGGTGAAAAGGTTTCGTCATAGTCAACTCCTTGCCTTTGAGTATAACCTTTAGCCACCAATCGCGCCTTGTAGGTCAATACCTTACCATCAGGTCCAAGCTTTCTTTTGTAGATCCATTTACACCCTATTGGAACAATTCCATCGGGAGGATCCACTAAAGACCAGACTTGGTTAGTATGCATCGAATCCAATTCTGACTGCATAGCTTCAAGCCATAAATTCGAATCCGCATCAGAAATTGCTTCCTTGAAGCTTCTTGGATCACATCCAATGTCGGGTTCATCTTGACCCTCTTCAAGAAGAAGACCATATCGAACTGGAGGTCTAGAAGTCCTTTCGGATCTTCTAGGTGCAGGCGTGTCCAGCAATGGTTCCTGAGGTGTGGGATCGTTATTTTGTATTTCGGGTTCTTCTCGAACTTCTTCGAGTTCCATCATCTCGCCTTTCTTATCCAATAAGAACTCCTTCTCCAAGAAGGTGGCATTCCGTGAAACAAACACCTTTGTTTCAGCAGGATAATAGAAATAATATCCGATTGAATTCTTCGGATACCCCACAAAATAACACAAGCTGGATCGACTATCCAACTTATCTCCCACTGTCCGCTTCACGTAAGCAGGACATCCCCAAATCCTCAAGTACGAATACTTAGGAGCTTTGCCATTCCATAACTCGTATGGTGTTTTGTCCACTGCTTTAGTGTGGACGTTATTCAACAACAATACCGCCGTTTCAAGCGCATAGCCCCAAAACGAAGGTGGAAGCTCAGTGAAGCTCATCATGGATCGAACCATGTCCAACAAAGTTCGATTACGACGCTCCGATACACCATTAAGCTGTGGTGTCATAGGAGGAGTCCACTGAGAGAGAATCCCATTCTCTTTTAGATAGTCCAAAAACTCGGTACTCAAGTATTCTCCACCTCGATCCGATCGAAGTGCTTTAATACTTTTACCTAGCTTGTTTTCTACTTCAGCCTTGAATTCTTTGAACTTTTCAAATGCTTCAGACTTATATTTCATTAAATATAAATACCCATACCTAGAATAATCATCAGTAAAGGTAATGAAGTAGGTGTGGCCATGTTGAGTCCCTACTCCAAATGGACCACAAACATCTGAATGGATCAAATCCAACAGATTTTGACTACGTTCAGGCTTCCCCTTAAAAGGAGATTTAGTCATTTTCCCTTTTAGGCAGGATTCACAAGTAGGTAGAGAGTTAATATCAGACATATCAAACATGCCCTCTCCCACTAGCTTGTTCATCCTCCTTGAGGAAATATGACCTAGTCTAGCGTGCCAAAGGTTTGCCGGGTTTTGACTATCGATTTTCCTTTTGTTTGTTGTCGCCGGTTTGTCAATACAATTTACTGGAACGTCTTTTAGTTTTAAATTGTATAGATCGTTTTCAAGTTGTCCATTTCCAATTAAACATTCATTCTTGTAAATGCTGCAAATCCCATTCACAAAATTACAAGAATAACCATCTCTATCAAGCATAGAAATAGAAATAATGTTTTTAATTAAATCTGGCACAAATAAAACATCTCTCAACAATAATTTAAAACCATTCTGCAAAATCAAACAAACATCTCCAATGGCCGTAGCTTCAACTCTGGAACCATTCCCGAGCCTCAGCTGGGTCTCACCCATTCTAAGCCTGCGACTTCTTGTCATCACCTGCAAATCATTGCAAATGTGAGATCCACATCCGGTATCCAATACCCAAGAAGTTGTATTAAGTGACATGTTTATTTCGATATAGAACATACCCTTTGCAGTTCCTAACTGCCCAAGATACTCCTTGCAGTTGCGCTTCCAATGACCCGGCTTCTTGCAGTAATGGCAAACATCCTTGGATTTTCCATCGTTTGAAGCCTTTGTCTTTTGCTTCTTCTCGGGTTCCACTTTCTTGGGTGGGGCAGAACGTTTCTTGCCCTTCATACTTGGCCCCTTCTTAGCAGAAGATGAGGAGCCCACCAAGAAAGCTGGCTTATCCTTCTTAAGTGTGGATTCATATGTAACGAGCATATTGACCATCTCTTCAAGGGTGGCCTCTATCTTGTTCATATTAAAATTTATCACGAATCCATCAAATGAAGAAGGAAGAGATAGAAGCAGCAAGTCCACATTGAGTTCATGCTCCAACACCAAATCAAGGGTCGCTAACTTCTGTATGAGCCAAATCACTCGTACCCCATGATCACGGACCGAAGTCCCTTCACGCATGCGGCACGTCATCAACTCCTTAACAGTAGAGAACCTTTCAGCCCTCGACTGAGCCCCAAAAAGTTCCTTGAGTTGCGTGTGAATGTCAGCAGCATTCACCGTGTCCTCAAATCGCCTCTGGAGTTCATCAGACATCGAGGCTTGCATATAGCATTTGGTCTTGATGTCATGGTCACACCATGCATCAAGTTTGGCCAATTCCTCCGGACTTATGTCAGCTGGTGCTTCCTTCGGAGGTGCTTTCTCTAACACGTAGAGCATTTTCTCCGAAGTTAAGACAATCTTCAACTTCCGGAACCATTCCGTATAGTTGGCGCCAGTCAGCTTGTTTTGTTCGAGGATCGAGAATAAAGGATTTCGCGAATTCATTGTATGAAATACTGAAAAGGAAAAACAGACATATATCAATGATTGTTTAACAATTTACTAAGACATAAAATAGGCGAATTTAATTTTATGAATCTCACTCCCACTATTTTAACGATTTCACCACCCTCTAGTGAAAACGGGAAACTTTTTCCATAGTGAGAACATGGAGTCCAATTGACAAACTTATGGTCCCGAATAATATCAGCCAACCATAATTCTCAAAAGGTAGAGCCCAATTGCTTCAAAAGCAACCCCCATGTATTTACCTCATGTCCAATAAGGGCCCAATAATATGACGCCGTTTAAAGTGACATGTCAAGATGACCCATCAATATTAAGTTGTGATGGACGGTCGCCATGTGGATCCCCCAATAATATGAGCCGATCCCATGGGAGTTCCACCCAACTTACAACATTTGTCGATCCAATGTACAGCTTTCCGACGGACGGGCCCCCCCAATAATATGAGCCGGACCGTATCCGCGGGTAGCATCACATACATTGATCGTTGATGGAAGGTAGGAACATTTAAACAATATTTAAATTTCCTTTATTTATCTTGATATAAATTTTAAATCATATTTAAAATGAGGGATTTTATTTATAAAAATATTTGTCTCATCATATTTAATTTATTGCATGCATTGCCGGATTCACGCAATTTATGTCTAAACATGCATACAATCATAATATCACATATTATATAGGATGATCGATTCCATTTCTAATTGACCCGTGGTTGCCAATCACGGGTCTTAGTCCAATCCTAGGTAATATGCAGTATGCAAATGCAATCCTATTACATATGCTTCCAATTTACATTTCTTCAGTCTTCATTGTCTGCTGGGCCCACCATCTTCAAATCTTGATCTCCCACTAAATCTAATGTATTTACAATAAATAACAATGACAAGTAGGGGATACATTTTTAGGGGGTGGGAACGGGCTATAAACCAAGCCCACTTTTATTACATATGACATTCATATCGGGCCATAAACCAGGCCCATTAATAAAACCAACAACAATAAAGACAAAATGTAAATTCCTAACATACACCTACAAAATTGGTCATGGCAATCGATCATCCTTATCCAATAACATTTAATTCAAAATTAATTTATTGGATAACATGCTGTGGCAATTCAAATTTAAACAAGATAAAATCATATTTTATATATAAAATCACATTTCACATATAAAATCATATTTTATCTCCATATCAAATAAAATCATATTTTATCTATAAAATCCAATTTTACAAATAAAATCATATTTTATCTAATATATCATAAGATCATATCTTATCATCAATTGTACCAAAATAATTGATTTCAAAATTCAATTTACGGATAAAATATTAAAATTTTCCAAAAATTCAAATTTATCCAAAATCAATTTTAAAATTTACGGACTCGAACAATTCGATCCGAAATCTCGTGAACCAATCAAAAACAATTTTTGACCGGACCAAAAATAAAATTTTAACATATTAAAATTAATTTTAATAAAAATAATAATTTTTCCCGCGGGCCGCCCGGGACACTCCCGGGTTGGCCCGCACCCGGGGCGCGGGCCGGGGCAGCCCGGCTGCCCCCTTAGGGCAGCAACACTTGCTGCCCTGGCGGCGCCTGGCGCCGCCGCTGGGCGGCGCCGTGCGTCGCCCTGGGCGGCGCTGAGCGCCACCCCTGGGCGGCGTCGAGCGCCGCCCTGGGCAGCGCCGAGCGCTGCCCTGCGCAGCGCCCAGCGCTGCGCTGGGCAGCGCACAGCGCTGCCCTGGGCAGCGCCGTGCGCCGCCCTGGGCGGCGACGGTCGCCGCCCTGGGCGGCGCCGTGCGCCCCCTTTGGGCGGCGCCGTGCGCCGCCCCTGGTCACCATCGCTGCCCCCTCCGGGCAGCGATCCAATCGCTGCCCGGGTTTCGCCCCCCGAAAAAAAAATTTTTTTTTATTAAAAATATTTATTTTGTTTCAAAAACCGAGACTCAAAAATTTTGTACAATTGATTAATTCAATCGATTGATCTGAGCAACCTGGCTCTGATACCACTGTTGGAAAACTGGCGAGTTCCCAGACCAATTACGATTGATACCCGGTGCAGCGGAAGTTTAAAAATTTTCTCATGGAACGATTCCATGGTGTGGGTATCAACCATACAACGATTGAATTACGTGTGTGTAAAATTTAAATAACAATTAAATAAATTTTACCTCAAATCTCGCAACGAGATTAATGGACACCAACAGAACAATTCTGCTCTTGTTGTCTCTCCCTGGAACCGATGAACGCCTTCAATCAGGTCCACGAACAGAGGTTTAATCCCTCTGATAGATTGCACTAGAAAATCTATCAGAAGTTTTCTGCGAAGAGAATACACGAATTTGATTCGTTATTCCTTACTGCGATTCAAAATCACAGACCGGAAAATCTCGGGCAGAGGTAGGGAGGGGCGGCCGAAATATTCTTAAGAGAGGCTAGGGTTTTTCGAAAATTAGCTCTCAAAAATTATGACCTGTTGTGTGTAATTTCTGTACTGAAATAACTTATTTATAATGCAGGCCACTAACACCTTAGGGCCCATTAGTCATAAGCTGGGGCCCGACAAGCAAAGCCCACTCGTTCAGAAATTAATATAAAATTCATCGTGACTCCGATTGATGAAACGATTTCACCAATGTGCACAGAAACCATTTCTGCACGTTTTAAAGTCAAAATAAATTTTCCTGAATCCGAATTCAGTGATTTCCAAAAATGTCCATCCCTATGTCATTTTAGGAAATCCTACTCCCTTACTCTTATTTAAGAAGTCCAACTCCTTAGTTCATTAAATTTAACTCTTTAAATTTAACTATCTCAACGGGGATTAAAACTCCATTACACTGTGTGACCCTCAATGGTTCAGGGATACAGCTAGCCGTGGGCTCACAACTCCTTGTGACTCGGAACAACACTTTCCGACTTGCCCAACGAATCATGGTAAAGCGCCTAGCAACATCGCCCCATGATTCCCTAGGTATCACTGATAGTGCCTACAAGAACCAGTAGATTTTGGTTAACGTACAGTACGGTCCCTTCATCCATATATCCCGATCGAATCAACAACCATTGGTATATCGAGAGTCGCTCAAGATTCGATAACTATGCAATACATCTTGAAGATCAAATTAGTGACATCGCATGTGCTACTAAGAAACCATTTCTTAAATCACATCAAGTACTCTGGCCAGAGATTTGTCACACTAATATCTCCTCAGATCGCATAGGATATCCATACTCGCAAGTATGTGGTGAATCCTTGACAACAATGCATTGACTCCTATATGTGTCGTAACTGTACCCAATCTCGACACCTGATGACCCCCTCAGAGTCGGTAAACGAGTCAAAGCACAGTACTAGCATATAGAGTCTCCATGATGTTTCAAGTCGTAAGGACTAATGGTGTACAACCAAAACCGCGGACTTTATCCACTCGATAAGTGATAACCACTTGGAAAGTCCGGATAGGGTAGTTCGACTATTCATCCTATGAATATCCATTTGCATGCTTCGAACATCTCCATGTTCCCTACCAATGAAACGTGGTACTCCGCATCGCAAATGCTAGTCTCAAACTCGAGCGATCCTTATCCTTATTATCGGACGGCTCAATCGACTAGGAACGATTTTAGAATATACAGTGACTATAAGATGTATTTCATGATAGACATCTCCATGTTCTACCACATCTTACATACACTATAGTATATTCAAGGTCTTTATCAAAACAACAATAGTATATCACAATATAACAATATGAAGTAATATAAAGTCATTGCCATAAAAGTGTAAATAATATTAAACAAAAGATTGTTTATACAAAGAGTCAACAAAGCCCATAGCCACACAGTTGGCTCACTGGGCACCCACTCTTACAATAACTAGATAGGATTCGAATTTCAATCCCCTCGTCTATAGCTTGGATGGAACTAAAATCCCATTAGGTCCGCATACTTAGCTATGAAATAGTGAATAGAATTTCATTCACATTCCAAGCCCAGATGAAATTGTTATTTCAAAAATTTTCAAATTTTTAACCCCATTTTATCCGCATACTTAGCCACAAACAAGACGATTCGTGAACACGTAAGCCTTAGCATGGCACTCCACTGTGCTGCGTCCGATGGTTTTCTCCAGTCCTTGTTTCTCCATCAAACATCTAACACGTTCGGCATCATCCCATTTTCCAACGTCAGCATACATATTCGAAAGCAAGACATAGCATCCGGTATTATTGTTGTCCAAAGACAGTATGTGCTCAGCACATAGCTCAGCCATCTCAATGTTTCGATGGTGTCTGCTTGCAGACAATAGAGATCCCCAAATCCGGGGTGTTGGTTGCAAGGGCATTTCATCAATAAAACGCTTAGCAAGATCAAGATCACCCTTACGACCAAGGAGATCAAGAACACACCCGTAATGCTCTATTCCAGGATCAATTTCATAATCTCTCTTCATTAAATCAAAATACCTCTGGCCTTCATTCACATTTCCACCGATGCTACAAGCTGTTAACAGAGAAACAAAGGTGCTTCCATTGGGTTTGTCGTAGCCGTCTTTCGTCATTTCTGTAAACAACCTAATGGAGTTTGCTCCAAACCCATGGATTGCATAAGCCATAATGATTGTGTTCCATGAGATCACATCCTTACAACATATACCATCAAAAACTTTTTGTGAGGACACGAGATCACCACATTTTGCATACATATGAATCAACGCATTGCAGATGAATGTATTGAAAGAAAAATCATCTATTTTCAAAAGGATGCATGTCATCATCAATTAGATATCATCATGGGCTAGTGAATTTCAATAGTCTAATTCATCATAAACAATGAGCTCTTAAAAATTATTTTTTTTCCATAAAAACGGCTTAATGCTATCAATGACTGGCTAAGTCCTCTCCCCCATACTTAAAATCTTACATTGTCCCCAATGTAAGTAAAAATGCAAAACAAAAAAAATAAAAACTAAGAATGAAAGAAAATACTCCCCTTGGGTTGCCTCCCAAGCAGCGCCTCTGTTTACAGTCGTCGGTCCGACTGCATGCTTCAGTTCCTCAAGGTGGTTCATATCTAGTTCCCTTGTCCACCTTCACCCATCTGAACAGTTTTGCAGTTATTTTCTTTCTATGCTTTCTCTTCTTGGGTATCTCCATCTCTGGACGATTTCTTCCTTTTTCCTTAGGCATTCCTTTTGCTCGATCTGGAGGAAGTTTTGGCTCAGTTTTAGGTACCTGCAAATCAGAAAGAAAAATTTCAGCAGTATAATTTTTTACAGGTTTTTCAATAACTTCCTTCAACTTATCCTCATTCACAACTATCTTGTGCTCTTGTGACAAGTGATCATTATCATCAATATTATTAACAACACTTTCACAACCAGGAATTCTCAGGGTATCAAAAATATAAAACTTAACAATCTCCCCATCAAACTCCATAGTGAGAGTGCCATTGTTAACATCTATAATGGACTTTGAAGTTTTCAGAAATGGTCTTCCTAGCAAAATTGGACTATTCAAATCATTGTTTTTCATGTCAAGCACATAAAAATCAGCAGGGAAAACCAATTTATCAACTTGCACAAGAACATCCTCTATCACTCCTCTAGGAAATATAGTAGATTTATCAGCCATCTGAACAACAATTGTAGTCTCATTCAAGGGCCCTAGTTTTAAGGAAGCATATACAGAGTATGGCATGACATTATATTAATCGACGCTCCTAAGTCTAGCATGGCTGTATCAAGCTGAATATCTCCTATCTTACAAAGAATATAAAACATACCTGGATCCTTGCATTTTGTAGGTATTTTTCTTTGTATCACAGCAGAAACCTGTTCTCCCAATTCAACTCTCTGACATCCCTTCAATTTTTGTTTTCTCTTCACAGTACACAACTCTTTTAAAAATTTAGCATAGCGAGGTACTTGTTTAATAACATCTAATAGTGGAATATTTACCTCATATCTACGAAAAGTTTCATATAACCCCTTAATACCTTCATCCTTCGTAGACTGTTTCAACGCTAAGGGAAAAGGGGCAACAAGATTATACTCAGAAAGAGGAGGAAACTTACCTCTTGGTGTGTATTTCTGACTTGTCTCATCCAGTTTGGATTCCTCCACCTCTTCCTTCTTTGCGGGTGTTTGTACCGCCTCTTCATGGACCTTCAACTCTCTTCCACTCCTCAAAGTGATTGCACACACATTCTCCTTTGGATTCACCACTGTCTGTGATGGCAGACTGCTACAATTTTGTGCCTCCAACTTAATGATTGCAGTTGCCAACTGACCCCACTTGAGTGTTCAAGTTTTGGATGCTTGCTCGAGTTTCCTATTGAAAATTCAAAGTAGTTGCAAGATCCTTAACTATATTTTCTAGAAACTCACCAGGCGTTGGAATTTGAGGACGCTGTGGCTATGGATGATATGGTGGCCTGTAAGCTTGAGCATTCGATTGATTCACTGGAGGTGCAGGTGTTGGAGAACGCGGCGATCAGATCAATCAAGATTGATACCCGGTGCAGCGAAAGTTTAAAAATTTTATATGGAACGATTCCATAGTGGGTATCAAAACCTTACGATTAAATTGTGTGTGTAAAAATTAAATAACAATTATAAATTTTTACCTTCAATCTCGAATCGAGAATTTGGACACCAACAGATTGCTCTGCTGTTGTTGTATATCCCTGGAACTGATGGACGAACTATTCTTCAATCAGGTCCACGAACGGATATTTAATCCCTCTGATAGATTGCACTAGAAAATCTATCAGAAGTTTCTACGAAGAGATTAACGAATTTGATCCGTTAAACCAGACTGTAATTCAAAATTCACAGACTGGATTTTACCGAGCAGAGGGGAAAAGGGGGCGGCCACTTCAGAGGAAAAATACTAGGGTTTTTCGAAAATTTTGTGACCTATTGTGTGCAATTTCTATACTGCAATAACTTATTTATAATGTAGGCCACTAACAGCTTAGGGCCCATTAGTCATAAGTTCAAGCCCGACAAGCAAAGCCCGCATGTTCAGAAATTAATATAAAATTCATCGTGACTCCGATTGATAAATCGATTTAACCAATGTGCACAGAAACCATTTCTGCACCTTTTAAAGTCAAGATAAATTTTTCTGAATCCGAATTCAGTGGTTTCCAAAAATGTCCATCCCTCTGTCATTTTAGGAAATCTTACTCCTCTACTCATAATTAAGAAGTCCAACTTCTTTGTTCATTAAATTTAACTCTTTAAATTTAACTATCTCAACGGGGATTAAAAATCCATTACACTGTGTGACCCTCAATGGTTCAGGGATACAGCTAGCCATGGGCTCACAACTCCTTGTGACTCGGAACAACAATTTTCGACTTGCCCATCGAATCATGGTAAGAGCTCCTAGCAACATCGCCCCATGATTCCCTAGGTATCACTGATAGTGCCTACAAGAACCAATAGATTTTGGTTAGCATACAGTACGGTCCCTTCATCCATATATCCCGATCGAATCAACAACCATTGGTATATCGAGAGTCGTTCGAGATTCGATAACTATGCAATACATCTTGAAGATCAAATAGTGACATCGCATGTGCTACTAAGAAACCATTTCTTAAACCACATCATGTACTCTGGGCAGAGATTCGTCACACTAATATCTCCTCAGATCGCATAGGATATCCACACTCGCAAGTATGTGGTGAATCCTTGACAACAAAGCATCGACTCCTATATGTTTTGTAACTGTACCCAATCCCGACACCTGATGACCCCAATAGAGTCGGTAAACGAGTCAAAGCACAGTACTAGCATATAGAGTCTCAATGATGTTTCAAGTAGTAAGGACTAATGGTGTACAACCAAAACCGCGGACTTTATCCACTCGATAAGTGATAACCACTTGGAAAGTCCGAATAGGGTAGTTCGATCATTCATCGTATGAATATCTATTTGCATGCTTCGAACATCTCTATGTTCCTTACCAATGAAACGTGGTACTCTGCATCGCAAATGCAAGTCTCAAACTCGAGCGATCCTAATCCTTATTATCGGACGGCTCAATCGACTAGGAACAGTTTAGAATATACAGTGACTATAAGATGTGTTTCATGATAGACATCTCCATGTTCTACCACATCTTATATACACTATAGTATATTCAAGGTCTTTATCAAAACAACAATAGTATATCACAATATAACAATATGAAGAAAGATAAAGTCATTGCCATTAATAAAAGTGTAAATTATATTAAACAAAAGATTGTTTATACAAAGAGTCATCAAAGCCCTTAGCCACAAGTTGGCTCACCGGGCACCCACTCTTTCAATCTCCCACTTGCCCTAAAGCCAACTAGTCATACTACGTAGACCCATTGCTTCGCGATGTTTGTCAAATAATGGTCCTGGCAAGGGCTTAGTAAGTGGATCAGCGATATTGTCTGCAGAGGCCACTCTTTCGACAGTGATGTCTCCTCTTTCCACAATCTCCCGGATGATGTGGTATTTCCTCAGTACGTGTTTGGATCTTTGATGAGACCTTGGTTCCTTTGCCTGAGCAATGGCACCCGTGTTGTCACAGTACACCGGGACTGGACCAACAACTTTAGGAATGACGCCCAACTCTTGGACGAAATTCCTCATCCAAACGGCCTCTTTAGCAGCAGCTGATGCTGCAATGTATTCTGCCTCAGTGGTGGAATCCGCTGTGGTGTCCTGCTTGGAACTCTTCCAAGAGACAGCACCGCCATTGAGCATGAACACAAATCCAGAGGTTGACTTCGAGTCATCCACGTCACTTTGGAAGCTAGAGTCGGTATAGCCTTCCAATTTTAGTTCTCTTCCTCCATATACCATGAACATATTCTTAGTCCTTCGTAAGTACTTAAGAATGT